>NC_031774.1:22039693-22057335 GCF_001522545.3 Parus major | reverse complement strand
TGGCCCGGGGCGGGCGGCTGTCCCCCCGGCAGCAGCCCGCGACTGTGCCCGCCCGTCGGGAGCCTCATGCTCTTCCGCGGGAAAAAGTGAATGGGAAGCCGCGGTGTTTCCTCGCAGCTCGATCGTATTTCAGAGTACTCCCCACAAAAAGTAACCCACCCGACAGCAACAGTAACAGCAAACCCTACCCTCGAGCTCCGTGCAGAAATTGCGGGCAACATGACGGATGACAAGAAGTAGGCACAATTTAATAAACAGAGGAAGCATGTCTCACCAATAAAACAAATTCTAAATAAAACCATCTGCGAGCATTAAATTTGAAACAATGCAAACTCTTCAGCTCCTTTGCCAAAAGAGGCACAACGGGGGGTGAAGAGAGGAATGGATAAATAGCCATAATTTTCCAGTTCCTTCGGTTGACAATGGACTTGTATGCAAACAGGGCAGTGGTGACAATGTGCCGGCTTGGATTCTTGGAACTACTTCCCTTTTTCTGTAGCCCTGAGAAACACCGTTTTCTGCAGTCCTGAGAAATACATTCTCACTTGATACTCTCCACCCTGAAGTGCCTACTATACAAAGTCGGTGTGAAGAAGAGAAAAACTGAGTGAGGACAAACAGTAAAAAAGTATATAGCCCAAGCAAAATAGAGGCCTGCTTCTGCCACCCTTGAGCTGCTTCCGCTGGTCTCGCTGAGCATTGCGGGGTGGCAGAACTTCAGGGTTAGGTCTTGATGTGACACTTAATTTAAATTGTCTGGCAAAACAACAAGGCAGGTAATCAACTTGGGTTCAAAATAAGCTCTCTCCACAAAAGCAGCCTGTGTGGCACAGATGATTATTCGTAAGTTCAAAAGAGTATCAGTTGTCAGATCTCCAGCTGTAGTTCGCTTTTTATTCCCCATTTCTAACCTCTGGGGAGAGGATTCCTTCTCAGAGGAAAAGCGTGCGGTGTCATTTTACCCCTTCCAGTAATTGCAGATAGATGGACTTTGAGGCACTTGCACTTGCCTTGGAAAGACCATAAGCTGTCAGCACCTTCAAACTCCTCAGAAATATTAGAGATCCTAATAGAGCTGCCCTAGTTTGCAGTTTCTGTCTGTGTGCTGAAGTGTGTGAGAACACTCAACTGGCAGTAAGCGCAACAATGGGTTTGTAAATATGATTGATGAATGAACCAAGAGGAAAAATAATAATTAAAAAAACAATAAAAATCATGCAAGTAATACAAATGCACACTGAATGCCAGGCTAATTTGGAGTAATAGTTTAGTTGTAGCTATTGTAGTCAAAGGCTGCAAGAGGAGGCTCAAAGGGAGGCATAAAGCTTTTAATTGTAAAGAAAATTAAATATGTAAGTTCAATATAAATAACAGCTATTATGCCTTTCTGTAAACACAGGCATGCTAATTTATTGAGAGGGAGTTGCCTTGTTTTAATGTGTGCCAGTTCGCCTTTATATGTTTAATAGTCAGGTGTGTTTGGTTTGTGTGGCAAGGTTTGGATAGTGGGGAGGCTACAGGGGTGTCTCCTGTGAGAGGCTGCCAGAAACCTCCCCTATGTCTGACAAAGACAACTCCAGCCAGATCCAAGCCAGACTCGCTGCTAGCCAAGGCCAAGCCCATCAGGGGGGAACACCCCTGTGATAACACATTTAAAAAGGGAAGGAAAAACTACAAGAGCAATTGGAGCCAGAGAGAGGAGTGAGAGTAGATGAGAGAAACACCACTCCAGACGCCGTGCTCAGTTGAAGAAGGAAGGGAGGAGGTGCTCCAGGTGCCGCAGCAGAGATTCCCTGGTGGCATGTGGAGAACACCATGGTGAGGCAAGGTTTGCCCCTTCAGCCTGTGGTGGTCCATGGTGTAGCAGATATCTACTTTTGCCTCTGAAGGACCCCACACCAGAACGGGTTGGTGCTCAAATCAATCTGTGACCCTTTGGGAAGCCCACGCTGGAAACAGGCTCTTGGCAAGACCTGTGGAGAGAAGAACCCACACTGGAGCAGGTTTGCTTGACTTGAGACCCTGCGGGGCACCTGCACAAGAGCAGTTTGTGAAGAACTGGAACCTGTGGGAGGGACCCCACACACACAGGAGCAAGGGGAGAATGTGAGGAGTACTCCCCCTAAGGAGGAAGAAGCGTAAGAGAAAATGTGTGATGAACTGACTGCAGCCCCCATTCCCTGTCCCCCTGCACTGCTGGAGGGGAGGAGTTAGAGAACTCAGGAGTAAAATTCAGCCCAGAAGAAGGGAGGGGTGGGGGAAGGTTTTTTAATATTTAGTTTTTATTTCCCATTGTGCTTCTCTGATTTGATTGATAATAAGCTAATTTTCCCAAGTTGAGTCAGTTTTGCCCTTGATGGTAATTGGTGAGTCATCTTTCCTTGTCTTATTTCAACCCACGAGCTTTTAGTAGTTGTATTTTCTCTCCACTGTCTGGAGGAGGAGGGCAGTGATAGAACCGCTCTGGTGGACACCTGGTGTCCAGCCAAGGTCAACCCATCCCATCAGGAGATAAAATCCCCATGAAGAAGATTTCCTATCTTTTCTATCTAGAAACAAATTATGGAAGGAAATGTAAATTTGTACTCTCTCTGTAAAAATTATACATTTGGTTCTTGGAAAAGCTTCCCATCTTCAACAAACTTCTCCTCACTTATTCAGAAGACATAGGATTAATTTATTTTAATCAGTACATTGAGCACCCACTCCACCACCCGTAGCAATTCTCCTCTGTCTGACAGGCTCTCAGAATAAAACTTTAAAAATGACAACATCAGTTCAGAATGACTGTCTGATTAGGTGTTGACAGAGTGATTGTCTAATTAGGTGTTGACTTTACAGTGTTGTACTGTCAAATCTGTTCCTCCATGAAATGCTGGATATTCTCCTGCAGGCAAAAAGTGTCTTCTACTGACACTGAACTTTTAGCTAATGGCATAAAAAATAGTGCTTGCCGAAGTGGGTAAAACTGTATCAAGCTTGTCAAAAAACCACACTTAAATGGTCTTCAGAGCTCCAAATGCTGGTAACATACAGGTACATCTGTCAGCTGCAAAATCTGACCCCTGCACCAGAAGAGTCTGGATGTATTTTGTGGAATGAGCTTATCTAAAAGCACCCAGTGTCTCGGGCACAGCACTGCACAAGGGTGGAAGTCAGGACTTGTGCTGGAGGTGGGGTGGTGGGGGATTACCTGGCTGTCTTCAACAGTGTGCCTAAGGAAAGGTAGAAAAGTGTTTGGGTTCTTCTGCAAGCTGCAGCACACAGCAGCCTTGTATTACTGAGTATTCTCTCATTTAAGGTTGTCAACATGATACGTAACCACATCAATACCAAGAGGCATCTGCTTCCCAAGCTCTGAGAAACTAATTGCTTGGGGCCAAACTTCATCTTCCTCCAGGAAAGGTCAATCAGTTGCAAGCAGAAAGGAAAATCCTACTGCTATTACCCAGGCAACATTTCTCCAGCACACAGAAAAGATTTAAATTTGCAGGAGCACAGTTCTGATGCTCTCAGTCAGTGTGTCGCTAGCTGTTAAACATCTTTTAGCCTTAAAAATTCTGTTAATAAGCCACACCAAAATCAGGGACTTTTCCACATTCATTGCTTATAGGATAGTGAAACAGAACACAAACTTTTCCCTTTGAAAATCTGAAAATGGCCCACAAAAGAAAAGGAAATTACATGACTGAGAAGGAAACTCGGCCAGAAGCCCATAGTTACAAATTACTGTAGCAGGGTGGGACAGGCTCTGAATGAGGTGCGGGGGAAGAGCTCTTTGAAGAGCATGTAGCTGTGCAGAGCTGCAGCTTGTGTTTTTATTTCTGCTGTACAATAGAAGCGGTGATGACCTTCACCCAGCAGTGCTGGCTGTTTTTCCTCATCATGCTATATGAGTCTTCCGCTGCTATTGGTAGAAGAATATGAATTCATTAGCAATGCAGTGCTCTCCTTGAAGTTATGGGTTTCACTGGATTAAGCCTAATGAACAATTCTCCAAGGAGGCTGATGAATATTGCTGAGTTCAACTGGTAAGCAAGAAACTTCTGGGTGCAACCTTCTACCCTTTGCTCTCTTCTCCAGGCTTGGCAGTTGTGCCACTGCCTGAAGGGCTGAGCCTGCCCATGCCATGGCCACAGCAGCTCTGGTGCTAACAAGGGAGCAGGAAAAGGCAATGTTAGGGACAGTGGGGAGGGAGGGATGAATCTGCCTGGGGTTAGAATAGTGTATGGAGCCCTTCCTGGGAATGCTGTAGCGCTGTACAGGCAGTTGAGGGTATGGTCTGATGGTAGCGATGCCATGATGCAACAGGAGTAGCTAGAGCCACTCCAGTAGTCACTGTCCCTTGGGCTGCCCCTCTGAGCTGCACACCTAACCCAGCAATTGCCAACATCAGCAAAAGAAGATGGACCATGCTGTCAGGGGAAAGGAGAAAAGCCAGACATTTCCCTTGGCAGCAATGAGCCAGGGAATCACCCTTGACATCTGCACCTCCAAGGCAGTGGTGTCTTTAGGAATCCCTGCTCTGTGGTGGGTGGGTGCTGCTGTGGCCATCCAGTCCTCGCTGTGCTGACGAGGCTGGCTGTTCATAGGCCATGAGCTGAGGAAGAAAGCTGAACTGGGTTAAAAATAATCCACCGAAAAAAGGAAGAAAGCTGCTTAATTATCGTAGTATTGGTCCATGCAAGTGATAGCCTTTTACCCAGATTGGTGCTCATGCCTCAGGCTACAGGGATGGCAGCAGGAGTGAGCAGTCAGACTGTAGCCAGAAACACCAAAATTAAATCACTTGCCCAAGACGAGTCCTGAAATCTTTTGGACTAGAGGAGGCACATACAAAGCCTTTTCCAAACACTAGGATCTGAGAATTTGGACTGGTATGTTTTTAATGAATAACCAGAACTGCTTTTCCATATGAAGTGGTCTCTCTGTAGCTGGCCCAAAGACTGGAAAGCCAGGAATGTCTCTGCTCACAAGCACTTCAGAACTCAGTGGTTTGTTTCTAGGCACCCGTCACATGTTTTGGCAGTCCATAGGAATGTGCACTTCTGTATATCACAAGCAGCTACCCTGGCTTGAGCCAAATAACTTGTGCTTAACTATAAAGTTGTCTTTAAGAAAGACACTGAGTTTTGATCTTCAGAAATCAGGAGATAACGAATTTGTCTTCCCCTTTGTCTTCTCCTCATTATAAACATGGGCTTGGACTCTCTGTATGAATTTGGCAGCATCCACCTTCTGGCCACTGGTTCTTTTTATGTTTTTCTTTATGCTTAGATGCATTCTTGATATTTTCTTCATGGGAAGATATTATCTATGCTGTTATCTAGTCAATTCAAAATATTTCCTTCTGAGTTAGTTAATGCATTTTTCTCTTTAAATCTCTCAACAAAAGGTATTTTTATCAGTCCTTATATTGTTTTCCTGCTTTTCCTGTGAACCCCACTCAGTTTTTCGACATCTGTTTTAAAACACGGCTGTCTGAACTGCCCCTGGCAAGATAGGAACCACTTAACCAAAAATACACGTATTTATTTATATACAAGTATCTTTACAGCCATGCTTTCAGGATCACCACAGTATGTCATGGTGTCAGGACACTACAAGTTCCCCATGAAAATGTCCTTTTACCCTTTCCAGAGCTGTGGTGTTCCATCACTCCTTGGGAATGGCCTGCGCTCACAGTGCCATGCATGGCACTGCCTGCAAAATCCCTTTCTGGGAATAGGCCTGTTTCTGACATCAAGCTCTCAGATCAGATAGCAAAACTCCTTCTCTTCCCTCGTTTGCTAATCTTGATGTCACCTGTGAATTTTGTCATCAGCAATTTTATATTTAATTTTCTGGTATAATACTGAATAGATTAGATGTAAATACTTCTTAGAAAGCCCATTCATAGCCAGTTGTTTATCAGTGGCAGTACCTGAAGGCAGAGTTCCTGAGCAGGGGACATTATTTGAGAGAGGTTGTTGTCACTTCAGCCCAAGTCTTGCAGTTGACTCTGACTCTACATGGACTCTTAGCCGCTCTGCTTACCCGGGAGCTGCAGCTACTCCCTGCTGCCCTTGGGAAGGCTGGGGTAGGCTCTCATGATGCTCTCTGCATTACCAGAGGATGGCCCTTGTCAGACAGCTCTTCCAGTCCAGCTTTAAGGCAGCCATATGGAATGCCTCCTGCACACATCATTTATTACTGTTTCGTTTTATTGGGAGGGCAGGAGTGTTGCTCTTCCAGAAATGCTAACAGGGTATGTTACAGACAATCTGTACAGCAGTTCCCCACTGGCTGATGTTATCCTTAGCAGGATATTTTGTAAAATAAGTCAACACAAATGCTCGGCCAGAGCAGAGAGCTCCAAAGCAAGTAGTTCCAGCAGATTTTCCCAGGCAGAGCCTCCGCCATTCACTGCTGCACTGGCATATTATGTTACAGGCTCTACATCATGAGAACATGATCTATAAATCTCAGGATTCTCTCTTCCAAGTTAGACATGTAGATCAAATTTAACTCGCAATCAAAACTTTAATTGAACTCACTAAGTTAATCTGCATCAAGTAAATACTTCCATGTGGTTTTGAAGTCTTGGAAAGAAATAAAAAGATTTTTATACCAAATAACTTGTTGCTTGTTCTGCTGAAGTTCAAACCATTTCATGTTGTTCTGATGCATTAAAGTCTAAAAGTTATTGTGACTGGGAGCTAATAATAAAAAAAAAGTAAAATGACTGTCCAGACCTTCTGGTCTGTAAGGAGAAGAAAACTGGATATAATCGTAGACCTTTGATTTTTTATTTTTTCTTTTTCTTAATCTCAGCTGTTCATAATAGCATGATTGAAGATAATCGAATTTCTTTGTAAAAAGACCATTCACTTAAAGGTTAACATACTTTACTTAACCATATCATTGAAGAATGTAAGGGGGGAAGAGCCTTCAATTTTGCATCAAAAACAGAATCTGAAGAAAAAAAAGTGGTAGGGAACTACAACGTTGCCTACCATCATGACACTTGGTAATTTCTTTAAAGCTTCTGATTACATGGGTTTCTCAGCTTTCATTTTAAAAATAGTGCTTTCTTGTTCTCTGGCTAAGAGGTTGCAGAAAGCCTGGGCTTCTGGAAAAAATATTTAAAGACCTAAGCTAGAAGTAAATAAGAGGCAGCCACGTTTTCATTATTGCTTTGAATGTCATGATTGTAAAGCTAATTCTGCTGTTTAGTGGCTGGCTACCTTTTATTGTTTTGTTGCTGTTCCTGAACCCTGCAGTCTGCCAGGGTCTCCTGCCTAATCACAGTGTGTTTAAGTCAACCACTTTTTTTTTGTGTGTTCTGCATTTGATTAGCACTTGGGTGATCTTACAGTCTCTACATCTTCCATTAGTACAAGTAATAAAAGGACTAATACAAGTGACAACAATGACCATTATGTGGGGTAGTTTCAAAGCAGCCAAATTACTTTATCAAAACCATGAGCACTGAAAGTGTCCAAGGTGAAGAAATACATCAAAAAAGCCCCCCTGAGCCGAAAACAATGTTTTCATGGGTACAATTTGCATTGATAAGAGATTTCAAACGACTTCTTTTTTTTTTTTTTTAATGGGAAAATATTATTTTATAATTTTCTTTGCCTTTTCCTTTTTATGGTGAAAGTTGAATCTTTTAGGTGAATGTAAAATATCATGTGTTTGCCCGGTAGAAGCTTTAGTTTCCCCCAAAGGCTGAATGCTATTTTCCTTTAGTAACATTGTTAATGACTTAAGCTTATCGAAGAAAAGGCTGTTTGGTTAATACAAAGTGTCAAAAGTGTTTCTGAGAACAATTTCAATAAAAACACATACAAACTGAAAAGGAAAACAATAAAAGCTCTGAATTTGTCTTTTCTACTGTCTGAAGAATAAAACAGATCCAACACTTAAAAAAAATAAAAAAAAAAAACCAGAATGGATTTTCCTATCTTGGTCAGTTGTAAGAGCATTTGGGCAGAGGAATACCTTTAAAACGTGGCATAGATTCCATGGATTTTCCTACTAAGAATGTTTTTATTTTAAACTTTCACTAACAGTTTCCTCTAGACTTGTCGAAATATCATTTGGGTCGTGATCTCTTCCGGCAGGAGGATAAAGTATGTTGGAAGATGTTTTTCTCCCTCAATTTCCTTTGAGAATGAGTTAGTGCATCGTGTATATGTTGATATAATGCATTGTTATATAATAATATAACGTGTTGTAAAAATATAATATATTCTCTTTGCTTGGGTGGTTTTTATGGGCACCTTTTCCTGTTGGTGCGTGTCATTAAAGGCGAGCTGAGAGAATGCCCAGGCCTCCCGGCAAACCCTCTGTTGGCATCAGGGCGTGTTTTCGGGCTGTGCGGTGAGCAGAGGGGCAGCAGGGCTGGGGCTCGGAGCAGCCTCGGTGGGCTGTGCCGGCAGGGCAGCCCCGGGGCTCCATCGCCCGCACTGTCCCCGGCTGTCCCGGGGCTCGGCCCCGCTGCCTGGCCCGGGGCGGGCTGGCTGTCCCGCCGCTCCCGCCCTCTCTCTGCCGGGGCGCTCAGCCAGCCAGCAGCCGCTGGGAGAGGCGCTCCTCAGCTCATCGCCACCTCCCCGGGCCCGGGACAGAGGAGACTGACCGCTCAGGAGGGCCCGCAGGGACATGGAAGGGGGAAAGTCTTTAAACGGGAAGGAGAGTAGCTTTAGGTTCGTTCTTAGGAAGGAATTCTTCATTGTGAGATAAAGAGACGCTGGAACGGGTTGCTCAGACAAGCTGCGGATGCCCCATCCCTGGGAGCGTTCAAGGACAGGTTAGATGTAACCTAAGCAACCTGGTCTAGTCCCACCCACCCAAAGTGTCCCACCCATGGCTGCGGGATTGGAACTAGATGATCTTTAAGGTCTCTTCCAACCCAAGCCATTCTATGGTTCTATGTTTCTATGAAAATTAGCAATTCATTTATACACGACCTAGATTAAAACCAATTTTGTTTTGGGCTGCTACAGAAATTTAAATTCCAATTCCCTCTAGGCCACTCAGTTGCCATCACTACCAATAAACAAAGCATAAAGGAGGTAATGAAGTGTTAGAAGATGAGTCCACTCACTTTATGCTCCATTAGGAACACGTTAAATGTTTGCCAAATAATTAACCCCCCCCAATATTTTAAACAAAACTGATTTTCTTGAGGTTTTCTGAAGCTGACCTTTCTTCAGCTTTCATGGATACTATGCAGGAGGAACAGAAGCTTAAGAGTGGGAATCTTACAAGGCTTTCCATGGAACTCCTTCTTCCTTGCATGTGAAGCACAGCAAGTAAATTGTAGTATTCCCCCAAAAAGAACAGCATTGTTTCTTTTACCTTGGATGAATCAGTAAGTGCAAATTGATTTCTGAATAAAGCTGTGCCTCTTAAAGCAGAATTTTCCATATTTTTCATACCTAAGCTCACTTTAAAGGAAAATATCTCCCAGAGGATCAAAACTAAGCCAGAGTAAGATGGAATTGTTGGGAAGGTATTTTGTGACTGGAACAACCTGTATCAGAGAGAGAACAATGTAGAGGGAAGGTGTGGGGAAAGAAAAGTGCTGGCAGGAAGCTGTGGGGTGTGGAAATACAAATATCACATCTCACAGTAACGTTAAATGCTGTGAAACCCCTGTCCACCCTGCACTGCCAATCTCTCAAGCAACCTCAAAGTCTTGTGGATGGCAGTCTCAAACTACCCACACGGGCATATGGCTCATGTTAATACAGCATTAACCTTTTCTACACAACTGAAACAATCCAAAATCACTTCTCTTTTTAAGTTCAGAGGATCACAGAAACATACAAAGGTCATCTGCAAAAGCAAGGCAAAAGCATGACCTAGACAAAAGCCCAGCACCCTGTCCCCCCAAAATTTTAAGTTGTTCAATATTGGGGAATCCAACACTTTCCTGAGGAGATTATTCCAATGGCCTATTGTTCTCATTGTTAAAAATTTGTCCTCTTGTGTCCAGTCAGAATTTCCTCGGGGGTAACTTGTAGCCCTCACCTTTACTATGTGACTCCTCATAAAAATGCTGTCTCCATCCTTTTTGTATCCACCCTTTAAATATTGGAACATGGTGATAAAGTCTCCCTTATGCCTTATATTCTCAAAGCTGAACAAACCTAATTCTCTCAGCATTTCCTCACATGACAGGCTTCTTGTTATCCTCATGGCCCTTCTTTGGACCGTCTCTATCCTGTTCACATCTTTTTTGCAGAGTGGGGACCAAAACTGAACCCAGTATTCCAGGTGTGGCCTGGCAAACACTGGGTAGAGTGGGATGATTTCTTTGTCTCTGCTTGTGATTCCCTTGTTGATGCAGCCCAGCTGGTTTTTATGTTACAGCATCACACTGTACACCCATAGTGAGCTTGTCATCCAGGACCCCAGGTCCCTTCCCACAGAGCCCAGGTGGACCTCAGCCTGTGCTGCACTTCAGGATTATCTTTTCCCAGGTGCAAGACCTTACACTTGTCTTTGTTCTGTTTGATTTGTTCTCTACTCTTCTTTTGCTTTTAATTGGCTCTGTGCAAGAGCTGCTGACAAGGTTTGGGTTTCTCCACAATGCAGTCACAGCTCTACAGATGGTGTCAAGTGGAGGCTGCTGAGCTGATCTGAAGCTGGCTAACTTGAGCAATGGAAACAGCCTGTGGCAATGCTGATCCCAGAGTGGACCACTACATGGCTATCACGACTAACACTAGCTAATTATTTTGATGTTATTCCCAGTACCTTTGTACTACAACATAGTCACTTCTATGCCATCTTCCTCTATGCCATATGAAAATCTGTTAGGATTTCTCACATACCACAGCCTCTGAAATGGTCATTCTGTTTTTAAAAACAGGAGAATATGCACTGTATTACATCAGACATATGATGCTAGTATATACCAGGCCTGTGCTATTTTGCAGTTTAAGTTGCCTATCTTATTTGTTAGCTTTTTACTACTGGAAGAGTTTTAGAAAACCTCTTTATCCATGGGAATATAGACTCATGATGTACTTGGCTTTTATTCTCTGCTTTACAATTCCAATCTTTGCTGTCCAGAGCTCTGTTATGGCACTGTTTCTCCAGCAAGGGGCATGGAAGATCTTTAGCTGAAGCCTGAAGCTACTTCACTGGGGCTTGCTAAGTTCTTGGCAAAACTGTTTCTTCCAGTCCAGAAATGACACGTTTCTGTGCATCTCTGGGCTGCCTAGAAGGACTGAATCAAATGAATGCTCAAGGTCTGCTGGCAGGCTGCTCTCTGATGCTATCCCCATGCGATAGTTTACACCACTTTGGGTCAAAGAACATCAGATTTGGAGTAGGTGTGAAAATAAAGTATTCCTTTCTCATGACTGATGATACATTTACAGGCTTCCTCAATACTTGTGGGGGATATAACACATTCTATTTTGTAAGTGTGTATCTGAAAGCACAATTCCACAGGCAGTGGAACTGAAAGATGGCATCTTTCCCCTCATGTTCTGAGCATCAAACTGTCCCTTATAGCCTCTAAGCAACTTCAGTCCTTCTCAAGGTGGTGTCCATGAATGCCCTGAATGTTCCTGCTCCAATCAACATGTCATGGGAGGTTTGTTTCCATTTTTCCTTTCTTTGTGTCCTTCCATGTGCTGGAAAAAATCATCACCAAATCCAAGGATGCAGGCATGCTTGTGTTACCTGCTTGCTGCAGACACCATCAACAACAGATTTTATTGTGTGTAGTTGAAACCTCGATGCTGGTGCAGGGGTGATGGGTGATGAGGGGACTGTGCAAGGGTGAAGCATGTCTCTGCTGAGAAGTTAGAAGCACCAGGATATGTGGCAAGGAAGGTACAGCCTCAACCTGTGTATTGAGCTGCTGGTGTGGTGTTGCTGAGTGAGGGCTGACCCAGAACCTGATGAGTAAGGCAGAGCCAAGCTGTTTAACTTCTGCATTTATACTCACAGCTGTGGTGTCCTTAACATGTGTGTAAGCATGCAAATGAGTTCTGATCCATGCTGCCCTGCAGGTCTGTGCAGTGGAAAGCAGGGTCGAGCCAATGGCAGAGCTGATGTGTCTGTGGTTGTGACTGGTGTTATCATTTCGCAGTTACCAGAAGAAATCTCACCAACCCTTTTCCAGTATGAGGAGAAATTTTCTGTTATGATGTTTTTTCATCAGTACTATTCAGACTTGGATGGAGAAGCTGAGCCTGCCCTTTGCAAGATGTAAATCCTCTCTGAATTCATCCTGCTCTTCCCCACATGATGAGATAGCTCAGACCAACTGTCTGCTTTTCTGTAGCCCCAAAAAGGGTGAGCTCTGCCCAGCTGCTGAGAGAGGAGGGACTGTGCAAACAATACTGCTGGCACCAATAAGAAGCACTGGGAGTGACTGAGCTTTGCTCCCCTTTGGGATCAGACTGATTGTCACAGCTAAGTGGGACACATTTCTCACGCTACCGGGGCCTCTGAAATGGAGGGATTTGTGTTGTTTACTGAGATTCATGTGTTGGGCACTGGCACTGCCTTAGGTTCAGCAACCACTTGCATTTAATCTTTCTGTCAAAAGCTGACAAAGCTTTTTCCCTAGGCCTGTATTTATCTCTCCACCTGGAGAAGTTGATGTAACACGTAGATAATTCATCCCTCTTACTCAGGACGGAGAAGAGAAACTGCAATCAAATGAAAAAACTATATTTGGAGCCTGACAAGAGCAAGAATCAAAAGAGATGATAAGTGTACGCATTCATGAAAGAGAGCAATGCATCTTCTCTGTGTGCTCTTGTGTGTAACTTTTGCAGTCACACACACACACACACATTATTTGCTTGCAGCATTCCCAGTGCTTAGGAGATGTGAGGTTTTCTCTTTTCTGTGCAAGTGTCTTAGCATACCTCTAAATGCAGCCATTAGCCTTTCCTGTTATCACAGAAAAATGAGGACTATCTTCTTTTTCATTTCCGAGTCCACAACTCTGCCTTTTCTGTGCCATATGCTACCTCAGAAACTTTGAGCAAGAGGAGGAGATAGTCAGTATGGATTCAACTCAAGCAGTGGAGTAGAGATAGGCAAGGGTTAATCTCACCTGTCTCGAGCTTCAGGCTAGACAGTGAAACTGAAGGTAATGGGTTTAGCTGTATTTATCTTTATTTTAACCACTTGACCCAGGTCCAGACATTCCACTTTATGAGGGAATCTGCAAAGTCAGATACCTGTGATAAAGGTAGCTGGAAGAAGAAAAAGATCACAGGAAGTATAAGGACCCCTGAGTGACTTGAGAGACTGCCAGTCTCAATAACCAGAGGAAGTCTTAATACAGAAGGAAGATGAGACACTGAATTTCTGGCAGATCCCAGAGGTGCTTGTGCACAAGCTGCTCTCCCAGCAGAGACTGTGAACATTGGCATGGGCCACTTGGGCTTTGCTCGGTAATAGAAACCCAAAATCCCAAGTTGTCACCGTGCCTGTATCCTTCTGAGGACACAGTCTGCTTCTTCTGCTGGCTCATATCATACAATGCTTAAAAAAACTCTGCCTTCTTCAAATTCACTTCAGAAACATCTTGAAACAGGGAGAGCCTTTTGAAGAGCTGCTCAGGCAGAAAAAAATTCCATCTTTTCAGCTGGCCACATTTTCCAGTAATTGCAGGTCTGGCCATTATCTTGCACAAACACATGCAGGATGACCCAGCAAGGGCACCCTCTTGGCAGGATCATTCCTGTATATCAAAGCCTTTGCCTTTTCACTGGTCATAGCAGTGCTCTGGCAGCCCATCACTGTGTCTATTCATGCTCTCACCATGCTGTTCACAAATGCTGTTTTCCAGAGCACAGTCTTTTCTCTGTCAATGTAACCAGAATTTATGTGTGTAAATCTTCATTATTTACCAGCCCTCCAGGCAGTGAGAGCTGAGAATTTTGCAGACACTAACTTTAAGTTCCTTTCCGGATTGCTGCCAGAGTATGGGAGAGCAGCAATGCTTCCTGGAGGGCTGGGGACAAGTTGTGTAGGGTGAGGAATAGCTTTAAGGCTGCCGGTCACCGTGGTCAGTGACACTCCCTGCATGTGATGCTGCTCCTTGTGGCCATCAGCAGCGGGCAGGCACTGCTCTTACTGCTCTCTGCAGGTGGAGAAGTGAGTCACAGATGGACAAACTGATGTGGCCAAGCCACAGAGGAAATCTGCAGCAAGTGGTTTTCCTATTTAAGCTGAGTCCCCAGCCTTGGGCTGCATAAACATCCTCCCTAATGTGTGAGCAGATATCCGTACATGTGGGCATCTGCCTCTGTCCATCCTGCAAGGCAGCAGAAATGCACAGCTACATCACAAACCTCATGTTCCAGCAATTAAGTAAAATTCTCTTTTCATTCTAATGGCTTTTCCTTCCTGTCAGTACCAAGCCTAGAGAATACAATAAAGTCCTGGGTGGCTGGTTTTGTTGCAAGGCAAAAATGTGGGATGATTATTATCTTGGGAAGAGATGAGGAGGCCTAAAGAAGGTGCCTGAATTATTCAGCTTTCTCTAATGTAAAGCAAGTCATTCTGTTCTGCTTCACAGTCATCTCCTGGAAATATTCTGGGATTAAAATGGACACAAATTTTGGCCTTTACTGTCAGCTGTAAAGAGAAGTTTGGATATGCTGTGAGAAGGAGCTTGCTGATACATGACACAAAGGAGCATTTTTCATGCCCAGGAATGGCTTCTGCCTGCAGGCATATGGAAGACCATGGTCTGCTCCTGTAGGACCCTTGAAAGAAAGCAAATTTAAACTCTGCCAAGGAATTGCCTAAATTCTCTGTGTAACACTTCACCCTAGCAACTGAACATATTTAGGGGCCACAGATCAGGACTTGTGGAAAAGTGCAAAACACAGTGTGGAAAACATTGAAAAATGGCCCATTCTTTGAGGATTTAAAGAACTGTAAGGAGGAGCCAGTCTGCAGGGTGATACCATTTCCTTCTCAGGAATGGATGGGAAGGTTATCTTTGATCTGATCCACTTTCATGATCAGAAGAGGGATTTTGAAGCACTTTCACCCAACTCCTACCGAGTGAAATTCTTACAGACGTTAGAAGAAAGGGAAGACATCTTTTGCTGACATTGGTCTGGAGACTAATAGAGGGGGATGGGACTCTAGCAGGAAGCAGCTTGTAAAAATTCCTGCAGCAGTATCAGCATTGCACTTTACTCCCTCCTGAGCAGTTTTTTGGCCCAAAGAGGATCAGAGCTGTTTGCTGAGCTGGGCTGAGATGCATGAACATCCCTGGCACAGTCAGGCGGTGGGACTGGCTGCAGCGGGTCTGCTCACCGCTGGGGAAAGGACGCCAGAACAAAGCCTCGCTGTCTCGAAGGGAAAGTAGGAGATGCACCGGCACTATTTCATCCTCTGCAGCTGGAGCACATCACAGAGGCTGGCTAACAATACCCGACAGAGGTTCAGAGCAGAGCACGAGTTAGATCTCGCCTGTGGCTGATGTGAGAAGTGGAATTAAAATGTGGTTTCTTGATCTGGAATTCTCGTCAGATAATCAATTCTTGTGGGAAATATAATAAGCCCTTTGATGACTCATTATTCCAGATCTTTTTGATGATATTTCAAGTGGTCCAAGGGATTTATCCACACAGATACCATTAAACCTACTGCATAAAACACAATTGCAATTCCCAAGTTGCTTTGAAATTTTCAGGCCTTGTTTCACCCAAAAGAATGAAAACCCCGTGTTGTGCAGCCCGCAGTGAGTAGGTGGTGTGGGAGGAGCCCTGCCAGCGGCGGTATTTGCCCCATGCCGCTTTGCTGCGCTTGGAGGGGACTCATCAAAGTTCCATTTCCACCTCGCTCCGCCGTGCTGGCGATTCACAGTCAGCTCTGGGCCCAGGAGCCCCTGGCAGCGCAGCCCAGCGCCGGGGCCAGCGGTGGACAGATGTGCCTGTGCCGCTGCGCCCGCCCGCTCCTGCCCTCACACCGGGCCGACCCGCCCGCAGCCGCCGTGTGTGCCCACAGCCGGGCACCTCTGCATCTCAGCTGCCTCCGGGAGCTCTGCTTCCTTGTTTTCTTCTCTCCCTTCCAGGCAGGAATGTGCCATCTCTTCTTGCTGCTATCTTAATATTTCTCTGACCGCATCCGCCTCGCTGCATCCTTAGGAGCTTCTTGATAATACACGCTGCGGTGTTCATTTAAGGCATTTGAAGAGAGGTAATTAAGAGGCAGTGCCCCATGGGGAGAAATGCACACCTTCCTCAACCTGCAGGGAGGCTCTGGGCTCCTGCCCAAAGCAGCAACTGGCCGCGTGTGCTGTGAGCATCTGGTGGTGAGAAAGGAGTGCTGCATCTGCAGGACCCCGTGGCACTGAGCAGATCACACCGGCTAACAGAGAAGCCTCTGGTCCACAAAGCCTTTCTCTCCCAGCTCTCCCTCTTACAGACATATGAGGTGAGATGAAGAGAAGCCAAGTCACAGTGCTTGTGTAAGCTGTGTCTGAGGACCAGTATAGCATCCATCAGCTTCTGGGACAGTAGGGGAGGAGGGAGAACATCCAGCTGAATTGAATGGGAACCTCCATCTGGAAATGACAGCACTAAAGCAGGGGAATACAGGGAAAATTTAGGGAGGAACATATGGGTGCTGGATGTGTGGTTGTGAGACAGTATCACAGGGATAAAGTGGGAAGCAAGATTTCAAGTATAACTGTAAGAGTGTCAGAAAAAATGAGCTGGAAGAAATAATCTCCCTCTGTCTTTTCTGAGAGAAATGGCCCAGAAGGAGCCTCCTAGGGCTGTTTCATTTTCACCCCTGGACAAAAGGAGATTGTATGCCAATGCAATAGGTTTCCTCTTAGGAATCTAGATGGAGGTTCCATTCCCAGCCAACACATAAAACATAATGGATCTAAATGTAATGCATATAATGGACTCTAAACCTCAGGGGTCCCAGGCAGACCTGACTGCCCTACCATCAGGAGCTGAATGCAGAGCAGGGCCCCACACAGGCCAGGACTTTTGGGAAGAAACAATCCACACTCACAATCCCATTGGCCTTGGGTACATGTGTAGGGGACTGCTCTCCAGTGCCCTTATGTCCCTTGTCTCCTGCTGCAGGTCAGAGGCAGGGAGCTTGTGAGACACAGAATCTGCACTGCCTCGAGTTTCTTTTTTGAAGCCAATCAGTTTTCCCATAAGATTGGAGGTGAAGGCAATCACGTCTTTCCATGTGGTGATTTCAGGCACAGATGTAGATGTTTTTAGCATCAGGCAGATAACTAAAATAAATCAAGCCCTGACAACCTTGTGATTATATATTCATCTAGGAGCTCTTAAAGCCACCACAAGAAGCTTCTTTGTGTCTAACAACACCTCCCTTCACAAGGCTCCCTCTTGTTTGGGTGGTCTTGCACCCACTCCAGCATTTTCAGTGTCTGTACAATGTTTACTTGGGGAAAAGGAAGTGTGAAGGGGTGGCAGATGGGGGTTGGGGCAAGTGTCCTTCTTCCAGGTTGCCAGAGGTCCTCCCTCGGCAAGAACCAGCACCTCTGGGCAGAGATACAAGAAAACTTGCCTGCTTAAATGCTGTGCAGCAGTGATGGTGCTGTGGGGCTGCTCCTCTTCACTGCTGCAGATCACTGTGAGAGGATCTCCTCACTATCGGGGCTGCAG
>NC_031774.1:21942002-22038617 GCF_001522545.3 Parus major | reverse complement strand
TGTAAGGGGATGCAGTGGAAACTGAGACAAGAGACAGAGCTGGGCCACAGTTGTTGTAAGAACATAAGTGAGTTACTGGAGAGGCTGGTGAAATGTGAAGACTCGATCTGCAATTTGACCTATTTTGGTGTCTTTAGGGACAGCTGATGCTCTTTTTTTCTGTTGTTAGAAGAGGCTGCTAGGGGAAATTCTGTAGCTTCTCCTTAAAGGCAGAGCTGCAGAAGCAAAACTGGGAGCTAATGCCATGAGGGTGAAACCCCATTTTGTCCCAGGGTGTACTTCCCCCTGCCCCTGGCAGGGCAGTTTCCCATGGGCTGGTGATGTTCCACAGAAGCAGACCACTCCTCTCCTTGGCTCCCACTCTCCCTGTAACTGACACCGAACCCTGAAACCCCTTGTCTACCAAAAAATGACCCTTGATGTGTAGCAAACTGATCTCCCTTCCCCTGCCGTGTCTGTTTTCCTACATGGACCACTGCATGCAGACACGGCCCACAGCTCCTGTCCCCACTGGCCTCTGCCCTGCCTCTTTGCACACAAGCATGCCTACAGATGGAGAACAGCTCTTAAATTTATTTTTCAGATGCCGTGAAAGAAATTTATTTTCATCCAGGAACTTTTAAGATCTAGTTTGTGGAAGGTGCATCCAACCCTTATGCATTAGATGTGGTGAGGAAAACTCCAAACCTGTTTTCTACCCAAACCTTGCTGAATGAAACATGGGCCCTTCAGAGTAAAACCCAACAAACCAACAACTAAAACACTGCACCAAAAAGCCCCAAAGCCCAAGCAATTCTATCTTTGAGCAGAATGTGGTGAAAATGTTCAGAAACTCTGGGAATATATCTAGCATGAGTTACTTCTTGCCTGGAAGATGATACCAGAGGCAAGAGATTCAATACTCATCTTCTGTTTGTTATTATTCTTTAGTTTAAACATTTCAAGCACACAACTAGTGAGGAGAAAAAGAATGCCTATTGACCAGTTACATATCTGCAGTCACAAACAGCAGTGTGTGGAAGAAAAACAATGTGAAAAGAAATGATGGGCTGAAAATGATGTAGCCAAACACTTATGTATAGTGCTGTTAGTCTCAGAAATGAGAGCAAGTCTGAACTGGAGCTCCATTCCAGCACTCACATGTTTTAGCCATCTGCCTTTGGGTTAAAGCATAGACCTGCATCAGACATTAGGGGCTTGTCTGCTCACATGGATGTGGCACCCTTGTGTTTATCTGCAGTTTATTACAGGTCATGTGCTCTGTGACTGAGTAAGAGCTGGCTCCCTCACATTGGTTTCTGCATTCTGGGTTCAATGGGGATTTCTGTGTGGAAGGAGATATCACACTGACCAAGAGAGCAACTGAGTTTGCAGATGTGAAAGAAAGTATGGACATAGAGGGGTGGGGAGGAGGTGGGTGGGAGGAGAAGGAGCTTCATCAGAGAGGCAGAGATTTTGCTACAGAGGCAGATATGGGGAGTCTGTGAGATGAGCAAGGTGGAGATGCAGCACTCAGACCTGGGGAAAGTCAGCTTTTCTTGAAAACTCTAAGGATATGATGTGGAGCCTTGCTGCTACTTAATACTACTTTACTTTTTACAAAATTAAATTACATTTTACAATTTACAAATTTCTTTGCATTTCTCTTTCCAGTTCCTGTCAGCATTGGTTATTTGTTCCTCCAGCACTGCAGTGTTTGGACCAATGCAGTGGGAAAGGTTTGTGGGACACTTTGAGTCCTTTCTGAGAAGACTCATCAAAGGTGATGCCCGAGCTGCCAGGTTGCTGGCTGGCTGGCAGCTGTCCCTCCACTGTCCCCTGCTGCAGGAATGTGTGGCTTCCTATTTCTTCTAACATGGAGACACACTGAGTTTATGGATGGAGTAGTTGGTGTGGCTTGGGGTCAATGAACATTGCTGGACATTGCAGGGAGAGGAAAGAGAGGGGCTGGGTCTGTCAGCAGCACCGTGAAAGAGAAACACACTTTCTCATCTTCTCTCTTCTGAGCTGCAAGAATACCCAAATGCAAAAGCAAAGGATTCTGGATAGAAACCTCATATTTATTTCCTCAGTGTGGGAACCCCCATGAGGAAGAAAATAACTTTATCCCAGGAGCTGCTAGAAAGAGCCCTTGGGGCAGTATTTATGCAGCAGCAATATCTAGACTTTCACAGGAAGGGAAATATAGTGCAGTCAAATAAAAGTCTATTCTCTAAATTGTTCCCTCCTGAACAAAAAGAAAAAAAAAGTATATGTCATGCTGAGCTGAAATGCTGGATGATGTTTTAGAAATCATTTGGAGGAGAGAGAGATGAGGGTTATTTACATTGATGTCTGCAACCTCATAATTCCCAGAAGGCCAGCAGCCTGCAGATGGGTTGTCTGCTTCAAAAATAAACCAAGTTACACTCAGGCAGACACACAAGAAGGTTTCCTTACTCTTCCTGCTTTTATGGGTAACACTAAGCAGTACAAGAATTCAGCATTCTCATATCTCAGGAAATGTCTGTGGATGTCAAGGGTCTAAATTATCAAGCATTAATATGTTCCATCTGGACATCCTGCCTGAGTGCTTGGCAGGTCTTATTTTATTTTGTGTTGTGTGCTTGGAGCAGTCCCTGAAGCCCTGTCTCAGAAGCAGCCATTTCTTCTGTTCAGTGTGCAAGGGTGACAGCAGAGGCTCCTTCTGCAGGAGCACTGAGCTGACAGAGCTGTCCACAGAGTGCATGTTCCCAGTCCCACTGAGCTCTTTCTCTGTGCCTGTTTCCTGCAGCACTGAGCAGCCTTGTTTTCCCAGCCCCACTCTTGACTCCCCAGCTTGGCTGTAGGACACAGCAGCCTGCTGCAGATGGAGTGAGGGACAGCACAAAAGGGAAGGTTATGGACTCCTGCTGTTTTGGGTTATTGAGCGGCTGGAAGCACAGTGGAGGCAGAATATGCTGGGAAGATGCAAGACAGTCACTGATTGGCACAGATGCATCCTCCAAACCCTGGCAATCCAACAGGCTTGTAAGTGAACAGTCATGATGGAAGAGGATCTTCTACAGCATCTTCCAAATTAGCAAATCACTGCAGTGAAAGATTCTCTTTGACTGGCAGAATCTCTGTAGTTTTGGTGTTTGTTGTTCTAAATTTGGTCTCTCCCATCCTTGGCTTTTTTTAAAAAAAAATTGATCTGCAGGAAATGAAGCTAATATTTCATTTTAACTGTCAGCTTGTTCTACAAAGCAGTGTGTGAGAAGAGCAAATGTGACTGGACCTTGACCTGCCTCGCAAAACATCTGACCCTCTCCCTCCACAACCACACACTTTTTGACATGTTTATTTGTGGAAGAACATATACAAAGCCAGATGAGCCCAGGCAAAAGAATTCATTCATGAGGAAGGAAAACAGCTAATATTCCCATTTCACCAGGGCTTTTGAATAAATAAATGGAACAATTAATAATTAATAGATTTAAACTGGAACTCCTTACTCTAGGCAAAATTCCCCTTCAATGAGCTCTTTCCTCAAGCAAATATAGGTCAGAAATTTGTGATCTGATGTGAAGAAGATTTTTAAAAAAATTAATAATTGTGGGTTGATTTCCTCCCCTCCTGAAAGAAACATTAACTGAAAGAGCCACGTGGAAAGCAGAAGTCTGTATTGTTCTCTGGATTGTGTCCAATGCTGGGGAAAGGAGGAAGCAAAGGCACGGTCTGTGTCCTTCTTACACGTCTTTGGTTCAAGAGGCAGCCATAAAGGTATCCAGGGGAGGGCATCACGAGTCCTCCTGAGCCCTACTTTTATAGGACAGGGAGACAATCTGTGGGAGAGCTTCCTGAGCAGGGAAACCGTAATATAGCTGGACTCACCACTAATCCCATGCACAAACACAATCTACAAATCATCCACAGATATTTCTTTGCTCACTGCCTAAAACGATGGCTGACAGTTTCAGACTAACAATTGGGCAGACCTGGAGCATTCTTGTGAGAGAAATCAAAGCTACAACACATGAGTGCAATGATTCAGAAGATTTTGAGGGCCCCTTCTTATGTGCTTTTCTTTCATTTTTACTCTGGAGAGGGGACACTACAGTCTTAGGAGAAAATATATACACAACTGAGTCAGTGAAGGAGTTTGAATCATCAGTACTTGGGTTTTTACTGAGTTTTTTGAGTTTTGTTTTTCCCCCCCTATTGTTAATTTCTCCTAGTTCTGTATTTTTCTCTGCTTGTTAGCTAAATTGCCATCCAAGTAACCTCTTGTGGCTGTATTTCGTCCTTGGGTTTTGCTAATGTCTGTGTGATGTTTCTACCCAAATTCTCCATCCATACTTAGTCCCCATCCTGTCCTGCTCTGCTCTCTGCTCCCTGTTTTGTCTCCCCAGGACTTCTGATGCTCCTCTTTATCCCACTTGGGCTGTCTGTCCTTTTTATGTCCAAACACTTTGCTCGTCTGCTTCTTGCAGGTTTCCAGCTCTCTTGAGATATGTACACAACTGCTTTCCTGAGCTAAGCCAGGAGCCTTCATCTCCCCACAAATGCTCCCCACAAATCATATTTCCTTCTGTTTGGAACAACGGCAAGTGAACAAAAAGACCAAACAACACATTGATGACAAAGATTTCACTTTAGTCAGTAGAGATGAAAGGAGACTCAAAGCAACTTCTTGTAGAATCAGACAGGTAAATGGCAACAAAAGAAATTCAGTGCTATTATTTTCTTTCTAAAACTCATCGCAGGAAGGCACTTCAACTATTTGTACGCTGTAAAGGTTTCTACATTAGCTCTGACAGATAGGAGAGATAACAACATATCATGGCAGAGAGAGTTCAGAAAGGCCTTTTTGACCTTGGTCAGCAAAGCTAACTCTTGTAGACTGTGAAAGGAGTGGAATGGAAACGTGTTCTGGAACTTTTCTTGGACATACATGCTGAAAAGTTGACATTTATGTTTAAAAAATGACCCAGAAATTTCCCCAGTGATGTCTCAGTTTGTTTTCTTTGAAGAAGTCTGTAAACTGCTTCTATTTCATAGTGTTTGGGACATGAAGTAACTCTCTGAACTTCATAAGCTTTATTAGAGAAGTCGAGTGGGATAGCATTTTATAGAAGGCACCTTCTCCATCTATTTCTTGGCCAGGAGCGAGCCTTCATCAGTGTTTTCACAGCGGTTGTGGCTGGGGCAGAGAGGAGGGCCAGGATGAGCAGGGAGAGGGGACTGGGACCTGGCAGGTTTGGAGGGCTGGTCCAGCTGCACGGTGGGAGTGACAGACAAGCTCCCTCAGACCAACCAGCAAGTGGCAAATGGCAGCACAAGGGGCCAATATGCAATGGCGATATCTTTTCCTCCAGCAGAGTGACTCATTCAGCCACGGCTGGCAGCTGGGGCTCATTAGTTGCTTTACCTATTGAGGAGGCAGAGTGGTCTGTGATTTGCTGAGGAAATATTAATTGCATAAAAAGATAATTACGGAAAAGCAATTCACTTCATGAAATTACTGTTTTGAGAAGGTGGCAGCTCTAGTGCCGGGGCAAGTGGATAATGCAGGAAGCAGCGGGTGTTACAGTACATTGAGCAATTAAACACACGCTCCTGGCTGAGCTGTGTTCATAAGCTGAGCAGCCTGGGAATCGCTCGCCCCAAGCACGCTCGAGATGTCATCTCCATGACAGATTCACTGCCACATAAACACAGCCTCCGACACTGGCCCGCATCAGTGGATAATTTGGCTTTCCAGAAGAGTCAGGGCTCTCCAGGGCAGCTCTGGGGACCTGCTGCTTCGAGCTGGGCTTGGCCCCAGGCTGGGTGATCCCCCTCTGCAGAGGCACAGCCAGTGCCTGGCGGTGCAGCAGCTGCAGGGCCTGGGTGGTCACGTCTCCCAGGTGTCCTCTGGACAGGTGTCCCCTCTCCTGCAGAGTCTCTTGCCATGGCTGTTTGCAGGCAAGCCCCACTGCTGGGATGGGCACTGCCAAGTGCCCCGTTGGGACGTGGCTGACCAGAAGGTTGGGATGGTCTCTCAGTGGAGTGTGGCTCAGTGTGTGCAGATGGGCTCCCACCCTGGGAAGAGGGCTTGGGCCCCATGGCTGACGAGCTGCTCTGGTGACCATGGGGAGAGGGTAACTAACACTGACTGCAGTGCAGCCAGGGCTTCTGCCTGCTTTGGCATTTGAGCCTTATATCTTCAGAGAAAGTAACAAAGCCATTTTACCCACTGAGGTCTTGCAGAGAGCAGCAATGCTCCAATGTGCAGTGAGACTGGTCATGACAGTAACAACCCTATTCCAGAGGAATTTGTACCAGGGACTCAGGGGTGACAAAGGGGCAGAATTACAGGGAACTGAAGCGAATTCAGGGTGGCACAGCTGTTGGCTGGCTGCAAAGTCCCAAATCCTATTGTATTGCTTCAGCCTTTGTGTCACGTGTGATCCACTTGGGTTTCATTAGTAAAAATATTCTCCTTGTACATGGGAGACAGGCTGCGAGGCTTCAGAGGAGCTGATTCAGATGAGAATGTCCCAGCAGAACAATTGGTGCTATTTATAAAAAATGCACTCTTTGCAGTGTATAATTAGAAGCTTTGCCTTCCACACACAAATTGGAGATAATGGCTCTGAAAGAAAGTGAAGGAAATCCAAACAGAACAATTTCTTTCCTGAAACTCACTTGTTAAAAACTCCTTCAGCTTTTCCCCGCACTCTCATCTGGATATCTCGTCTCTCCATGTCCCAGATAAATAACTAGTGGTCTGGGGATGTGGAAGTACCACAGAACGTTTTGCAGCCAGGAAGGTAGCTCAGGCAGGTAGAAGTAAAGCCTGTGGGTTTGTTACAACCTCATACTCAAAGACCACTTTTGAAAGCCCCACCTGTTGATGACAGAGCTGCCTGGAAGAGAGGGAGCTGCTAGAGATCTGGACTTTCCAAGGTGGAGCAATATGTATTTTCAAAATTTACTGTGGAAAGATAAAGCCCAGCTGTTCCATTTTCTGACTCCAACACAGAAATAGCTTTAATTGATAATTACACTTTAAAATTTAAAAGTACTGTGTCTCCATAATGTTAACACATATCATGTGTATGGATTAAAAACATGACATTCATTCGTAATAAACTTTCAGAGGTCTGCTATAAGTGCACACAATTAAAGCGAATTACTAGCTAAAACCTTTCAAAAAGACAGCAAGGTAGTTCACAAAAATCAAAACACAGAGAAATCAGAAAATTGCTCAAGAAACCCTTCTCCATCCGTATTTTTCTTAAAATGGATACAAAGTATTCCCACAAGAGATCTCGGCTTTCAGGAGGCAGCACCTTCTGATGCTGTGCTGTCAGCACCACTTGTCTGTCCTCAGCTCAGCAGCCAGCCCAGCTTGCTGCGAGTGAGGAACCTCCTCAGCAGCTGCCTGGCCTTTTGGGAGGTGTCTTGGCCCCAGACCAAGGGAGGAAGGGAAGCCAAGAACCTGGTCAGCAAGCTCTCCCACCAACACTGTGGCCTGGGCTGATGCTGGCAGGGTGGGGACAGCCACCCTGATGGGTAGAAGATTTTAATTAAATCCTGTCATATGGCAGAACTCTTGGAGTCCAAAGACCAACTACTTCTCCATCTAGGCAGAGAGCAGCCCTTCAAAGCATGTGAGATCTCAAGTGCAGGTATGGAGAGTGCTGAGTGCATTTGCTTGCAATATGAGCTCTCTTTTTACAAATTATAAGTTGATGGTAATTAAATTATTTTCATATATTTATCATTGTTTTAAAGTGATATAAAATTTTGCTTTAACAGCAGTAAAGGGAATACTCACAGTCCCCCTGTGCAGCTCTTTTTTACTCCTCTTTTGCAGAGAGATAAAATAAGGTGCTGTGGATCAGCATAAGTATCTGGTTTGGAGATCAGACAAATAGCTAGATGCAGACCTAGAAATAGAAACCAGGAAACTTATTTTTCACTCTGTGCACAACAGTATCATCCATTCTCCTCCTATGGGAAAGGGAAACAATGAAATTATCATGGGAGTGCTGTGAGTATTAGGAAGGTTGGAAGGAAAACATTTCCTTCCCCACACGTAGCTCCGCGTTGGCTTCCTTTCTCTGCTGACCACCGTGAGCAGTAGCAGACCCTCAAGTCTTGTGTCCTAAGGAAATGTGTCATTTGCATTTCTGACACTTACTGGGTGCCATGAACTCCTCACAGCTACGAGGCTACCCTGATTGAGCCTTACAAGCATCCTTTGGGAGGGAGATGGAAGATCTGGTTGCTCACCAGCTGAGGACAGTGTATTGAGCCAATCAGTGGCACTCCCTTTCGCAACAGCTTTCTCTGAAATCACAACAGACGCCACTATCTGGAGACATGTTCACTCCTGACCCCTTAGCTACAGCCTCACAGCAAATATCTTACCACAAGATTCTTGAAAACTCTCCTAATTATTATAATCTTTTTTTAAAAAAAATCTTACCTGTTTACTTGACATATAGTTCAGAATATGCGATTTTCTGTACTCTGCACTTTTGTTGCTAGTAGTTTTTCCTCAAAGTTCATTCCTTCCACCTCTCTGTGCTGAGCTCACATGAACTTGCTTAGGATTGAGTGATAAATGTTTAAAAAGTGCTTCCATCAGCATGGACTGAAATTTGGCAGGCTAAATCCTGCTGAGGATAGACACAGGCTGAAACGGCAGGACAGTCTGGATATGGATCAGCTTTATCCAAGCAGGAGGCAGCACCACTGCAGCCTTCTCCTGCCTAGGACATAGCCAGCAACCTGCTAGCAGGACGACGGTGAAAATGCAGCCTCTGTATCTGCAGATGGACTGCTCCTGAAACCTGGGACCTGTTTTTTCCAATACGCTCATTTGACCAGAAGGAAGAAGCTGTGGACAGGACTGGGGAGTCACCTATAACCTCAATATGACTTGTTTGATTTAGCATGGATAATTCCTTAGGCATCTGGTGATCAGTGGGACCTGCTTGCAGCTGGGCCCCTTAATGCTGTTCACTTTTCAAAGAAATGCAGTAATGGAGTAGAACAGGCAGTAATGAAACTCTAAAGGACCCCAAAGTAGAGCTTCTTTTTCTCTTCCTTTAATTGCCAGGCTAATGTTCCACATAAATATCTAGCAGCTGGTTATTTGTGTGTGTCACTTTGAAAGCCTGGCTAAAGAACAAGAGAGAGTACAGCTGGGAGTCAAAAAAGCTTTCAGAGGAGATAAGGCACTTTGCCACCAGCACTTCATGGGCGGGGCATTCAGACAGCAACAAAATTTTAAAAGATTAAGTGCAGAGAGCATTAAGTTCATACAGAATTTAAGTATTTATTAAACATATGTACCAGAAGCAGCCACAAAGCACCAGGTTTAAGAGAGGACTCCTGAGATAAAAGGCAAATACAGGTGGTATATAATGCTCTCTGGTTCCATAAGGACAAATCAGTCAGACATTGCTAAATGAAAAAAAAAGTATAAACCTCTGAAATGTGCTGAGCAGTAATTGCCTAATGTCAAAAAGACAAAGCACAGGGTTCTTCCTCTATTATCTTTATTATTTGTAATTAACTTTTTGCTCAAACCTGCAGCCATAACTGCTCCAGGTACAGAGTCACTGTCTGGGAAGCTACCGTAGGCTGACATTTTAAAGGCAGAAGGGATCTGAGCAAGTCCCTGAAAAGCAGGGTCTCTGCCTCTGTAGACAGTTCCTCTGATTTCTCATGCAAATATATGGATAAATATCCAATTATCTGTATCTGACAGACAGGCATGACTGTATGAATAGAAACATGCAGCTGTGTGCTCATCTTAGACTTGGTGTTTAAAGACTGTCTCCTGCCTCAAGGAAGTTGGCATTCGAGAGGAGAGATGTGTTAACCCCCAGACATAAGCTGAAAAGCCAAGGAAGCTCACGTGAGCCACCTCCAGCAGAACTGGCTCTCCTGGACACAGGTGAGTAGAAGATCAGCTAATGGTGCAGCACTGTGCTGAGGAGCAGAGCACGGCACATGCGGCACAGCAGGTTCCTGTGCTGGGCTGCTGGGAACCACTGCAAATGGAGCCTGTGTGGCTCAGCAGTGACAATAAGAGAGAAAAGTGAAAATAATCACAAGTAAAGACATGAACGTGAATACTTACTGAAGAAGAAAGTCTTGGTTAAACTCAGAAAGCAGGTTTTAGAAAGGGATCAGACACTGCAGATGAGAAACTCTGCAGGGACATCAGTCAGAGGAACTCAGCCTTAATGTAAGACCCTTTTTTTTAAACTCTTAAGAAATAATACTAAATTTTGAACTCTAGTTGATCTAATTAAGTATGTTCCTGTCATCTTACCTTAGTCTAAGTAATATGAAGTATATATCTGCTGGTACTTTGCAGCAAGCTGGATCTTTTCACATTTTTCTCATGGAAAATCTTTACTTATCTCTTTCTCTCACCTCTGATATTTGTCCATTACCTAAATTCCACTAAAGCAAAGATGGTGTAAGATGTCTGTTACAGTTACTCATTTCTGGTAATCCACTACTCATATTCATACCATATTCTATTTCTAGAGATTATAAACAATTTCCTCTATAATACAAGGCTGCTTCACTATTTATAGACCTAAAAGAGTATCAAAGGGCCAACACTTGAGAGACAGGACATGATCAATTGCCAGCATTACTGCCAGGGCCAAAAAAAAATCTGTGAGAAGATAGTTTGAAGAGGTGATCTTGGATGGAGGAAGTTTCCTACCAGCCATTTCCAAACAGGGGCTTTGCTATCCAGATGTGAGCTCCTGGCACAGCTGCTCCTTGGTGCCACGGGACTTCCTTTCTCACTCTTGAGAGAGCTGGCTCTGAGCAGCAGTGCAAGTGCTGCTGCCCTTGTTCATTGTGCAGGACTTCACTTTCAGGATGACTGTATTCAGCCCTTTCCTGTCAAATCCATCTCCTTTAAGTTATCTCCAAAATGGAGAAAATCTTAGGCATTTCCTAATGCCTGGTGTCATAAACTGTGTCATAAAAAGCTGAATGGACTTAGAGAAGCCTAAGCTAATTTAGAAGATCCATTTGCTGGTAGGATATAATTTCCTTTTGGATTTGTGAACCACAAAAAAAAAAAATAAAAAAATTAAAGGTTTTTCCCCCCCTGTTTTTAAATGCTTGCCAAATGGTCCTGCAAACACGTTGACATGGATGCTCTCCACACGGACAGTCTCTAACTGTGCAATTAATGACTCTCAAATATTTGCACTGTGGGAATGTGGGAGTGCTATTGTTTTTCTTCCCAGGCAAGCATGATGTCCACGTCACTCAACACCCCCTTCCAACGTTTTTGGAATAGCTTTTTTTAGTTTTAGAATATGCCCTGCACAAATAGCTGTGTGACATTTTTTTTGAGACCAGATTTACTTTATGTGCTTTCTTCAAATACTTTTGGGAAATAGATAAATACATCAGGAATCTATGGTAGGGAACGAGCCTTTAGAGGAAAACAATATCACAGATATTTCAGCTCTATCTGCTCCAACCTTCCCCACTTACCTCTGCAGCTCATCTTTGAGTTTTAAATGGCCTTGGACCAGACCAAATGCAGGCCAATCTGACAGTCATTACCAGGGCTAACAATGCTGGGAGCTCTCGCCTTTCCATGTTCTTTCCAATGCAGGGAGATGGAAAGGTGGAAGTTTCCACAAGATCACCACTAGGAAATGGACACAGCATTGTCCCACTCCCATTTCCACTGACAGGGAAGGACATGGAGGTTGCTTGAACGGAGGTCTTTCATGCATGGTGAGAAGTTCGAGGGAAAAATGGATTTATGTATTCAACATTTTAAGGTATAAAGCTGAAAAGCCTAAAAATCAGAACTCATTTTGCCTAGTGAGCACGAATGTATCCAAAAGGTAGCAATACCTGCATCTCTACCATGCTGTTGCCCATGTTGGTATGAATTCCAAATTTTTGGAAAAAAAGGTGAGGGATAGACCTGCCTAGGAGGTCTTTAAAAAGGCCTTTTAATCTCCAATCTTTGTTTTGAATGACCCTCTGGGCTAGTTTTGACTCAAGGGATATTATAAACTGAGGAGTCCTCCTCCTGACAGAGGTAATGAAAGAACAGTTTGTGCCAAGCAATACCAAACTGACTGCACTGAACAACCCAGAGACTTCTCTGGGAAACCAGAAACCTGTGGGTGAAAACTATTGACCTGTGACTTTTTTATTTTTTGTCATAGCTAGCTTCCAAATGTCAGTGCCACTCAGTTTGCCAGCAGTAGCACCACTGTGCTAGAAACTAAACTGGGATACCGATTTATACAGCAAAAGCTCCGAGTGGAAAACAAAAACCCTCCAAACTCCATCATGATTTTATCCAGCTTTAGGAACAGCCAGGAAGTTTTCACAGTCAGAGTTCATCTGACACATTTTTTTAATGCATCCAAAGACCAACTTGAATTTGAGTTTTGCTTTCCAAAAAAGGGTTGTGTTCAACAATGTGCCTGTTTGAGTAACCTCTGTAGACAGGATGTGAGAAGCTCACAGGTAAATGTTACAGAAAGCCCAAAGCCCTCTTTGTACAGCTATTCTTAGCAGAGATTTTATTGACCCAAAATAATCTGTATTGCTTAAGATGCCAGTTCTGGTAAAAAGTGCTAGACTGACAACTGTGGGGACTTGAGGTTTGTTTACTCACTGAACCAAGAGAAAAGATAACAGCAGCAGGGAATACTTCCTTCCCAGCACTCCCTGCCAACTTTATTCTTAATACCCAACTTTTGTACCGAAGCAGTTTTTTGGAGCTCCAACCAGCAGCTTCTGTAAAAATAGACTTTAAAAATAGACAACCTCTTCCATTCTAGCAAGCAGGACCAGGATAGTAAAGCACTTTTCACTCCCATGAGATTTCCAATGAAACAGCAGCTACATTCTGTGCATTTTCACTGTCCCACCAAGACCCGCAAACTAATTTTATGCAGGAAGCAGTGTGAACACCTGATATCACCTAAACACTCACCATCTCCTTAGGCTGCCATCAAAATCCTGGTTTAGGAGGACCCTGACCTAAAGCTGTGATATGTTTCTGAGTAGTACATATGTTTTAGCCAAAAGAAGAGGAACAGCAGAAGGAAAACTAAGACAAGGGGATAGTTAGTAGAAACAGTGCATTACTGAGACGTCTGTTTGCCACAGGGGCAGCAGAAAAGACAGACATGTGAAAATTGCCTTCAGTGGTCAGGGTTGAAGCTGAAGAACCTGACAATATCTCGATTTTGAGGGGAACTCCAGTGGAAGGAGATGGCATCTCCACTTGGAGTCCATTCAGTTCAGCACCCAGAGACAAGTGCAGCCCTCCAGCACAGATCACTCTAATTGCATCCTATTTGCAGTGTAATTGCCCTATAAACAGACACACAAATACAGCATAAGATAATTTGGATCTGCAATTATGTGCAGTTAGCAACCTTCATTGCTCCCTGCTCTACTTATCCCTAATGAATGGCCTGTGCAAACAGCAGGCTTGGTACTGGGATAACTTCAAATGTGACATGGTCAAGGGTAGTGCCAGGGATCAGCACTGTTTGTCACAGAGTGAGGAAATGGAGGAGTAAAAATGTCTAGCAGGAGCAATGAGCAGATCCCCAAAGCCTGGAGGGTCAGAGGAACAGCACATGGCCAAAAGATTCAGAGGACTCAAACTCTGCTTTTGACCTGGAAATGTGGTTTCAGGAAAATAATTTGAGTGTCTGCATCAATTTCATCCCCTACAGGTTTCTGTCCTTCTCATTTCTTTGAAATTGAGGTGGGACACAGAAGAAAATTTTTATGAAAGAGCTGAGATATTCTGTTATTTTAACAATCCACAAGGGATCCTCATGTCCAGTAAATGCTTTAAAATATTAGCGAATGCAAGAACATTAGAGATATTTGACTTAAAGGTGTTAGCACCTGATGAGAGAGGCACTGGCTAAAGAGGCTCAGGAATATCCCCGAAGTCAGAAATTTTAGGACCAGAAAAACTAGGTATGTCTGAGGTGTTGGCAGCAGACCATAGGGAAACAGGGACATTCTCATCACCTCAAGCTTGTGAAACAAAGCAATGTAATGCTGGGAAACTATATTCCTTGTAGCAAAGAAAGCCCTTCTGGGCCTGACAGATGGAGAAAATGGAGTTTTCTGTCCCTGGAAGCTACAGTTCTGGGAAACAGAGCTGGGCCCTGAGTGAATCAAAACTGTCTGTGAGGCTCTCCAGCAGATTTATCATTTGCTAAACAGTGATGATAATGGTGAAAAAATATCCATGTTCTAAAAAAATCTACTGCAAAGGGAAACCACCCAGCTGGGCTTCCACTCTCTGTGTGAATTCAGGCTGTAGTATTATCTGGGAGGATGCCTTCTTGCTGGCAAATGTTAGCCAGTACCTGCTGGAAGGGAAAAAAAGCAAAACATTTTTTCTGTCCCACCTCTCCTGTGGAGGTGGATCCTAGCAGGAGTGACTCAGCAGCTTAGCTCAGAATTGCTCTTTTGCTGCCCTCCATTTTTTTCTTGCATTCCAAGGAATGCAGATCATTTACTTTGGCCTCCCTAGGCTGATCCTCTCAGTTTTTGTTCTCTTTCCCTCCCAGAGGACCACGTCCCCCTCTGGACTGTCCCATGTCATCAGGTGCAGCAGGGCTGTCTGAGGACCTTCCTCAGAGGGACAGCACTCAGCCTTGATGCTCCTGCACCAAGAGGGTGCTTTGTGCAGGAGGCAGAAAACCTCATAAGTGCCATTACTTTTGAGGAATTAAATATCTAGGAACTAAGCATGAATTTCTGTTCTCTCTTGTTTGATTAAGGTTATGAAGTATCATCTTGGTGGGGCTGGCATCCTTTCCCATATGCAGCCTCTGGCACTTAAGGCTTCTCCTCTTTTGCATTCAGCAGCTTAGTTCCCTTCCCACTGGGTAATGAAATCTCCTGTCTAATGGCAAAGTTTCCTGACACAGGCACTTACTAGGCCCCAGGAAATTTAAGGAAAAGCAGAGGAATTTTTCCACCCATGCAGAGCAGAGTGTGAGCCATGGGTGGGTGGGCAGCGCACTTGGATTTGGTGGCTTTGGAAGGCGGTAATGCATCTCCCTGGAGAAAGGAAACTCCAACATACCCTGGGAACCCATCCTCCCACTCGTTTTGAGGAAACACTAACAGAGGCTGCTTCTGGTCCATCTCTTTTCTGGCATGTGTTTGTCCTTTTGGACCCCTATTTCCATGAGTTTGCCTGTGTTTTTCTGTGCTGTACAGAGAAGGTTTCATTCAGATGTCAGCCTCATCCTTCCATCACACTGCTCCTCTTCACGTTTCTGCTCTCTTAAACCAGGAGAGCCCCATGGGGCTGGGCAGCCCTGGATCACCCCAGCAGGCTGCCCAGCCCCATGGAGCACAGCATCACAGCAGGCCAGGCTCCCTGGTGCAGTCCTGGCAGCCCAGCAGCTGCTGCCAGCTCTCCCTGGCCCAGGAGCCCTGCGCAGGGAGGCATTAGCCACGCACAAGCCTGTCGACCTGGAGCAATGCAATGCTGGCCCTGCTTCAGCTGGAGAGCTCAGCAGGGCCTGGCTCTGGATAATCACAGCAATGTAGGCACAGCCTCCAGGCTCAGCAAATGCTGTATTTAATGTGAATAAAATAATTACAGGACTGGCACTCACTGCAGTTAGAAAGAAAAAAGACCGCCTGTACCTTCAATGTGTGTTACCACTAAGGAGCACTGTTTTCTTTAGTTTCTTAATTTAAATTTTCTTTAAATTCTTCTTCCTACCCTGGAGCATTTGAGAGCTTTTAAGAACTAGCTATGGAAGGAGAGAAGAGGGGGAGAACTTGAAATAAATTCTGGGCTGGGCTCCAGGAATCCTCTGGGGCCAGATCCTTCTCCTCACCCCACCAGCAGCCAAACTTCTGCTTGGACCTGGAGAGAAGATGAAGAAAGGGTTTATTGCATGGCTGCCTAAAGGGTAGAGAAGCCCTTTAGGGAAGAGAAGCAGCCCATTCTTATCTTTGGCACTAAAGCAACAGAAGAGCCCTACCATTAGAGTCAGAGAGAAAGAGATCTAAGATAACATTTTTAAGTCCCCTGTCAAAGATAGCAGTTGCAGTAAGCAAGACTCTTCTTTAAATTGCCAGTAGATACTGAACTGCCTCATGATGAACAGTTTTTGGCAGCCTGTGAACATGGAGGATGGATCATCTGGACACATCTGTGGGTTGCAGATGGGGCAAGTGTTTTGCTGAACTTCAAGGGACCCTGGGATCTTGGCTGCATACACAGAAGGAGCAACAATTTCAGGGGCTTTTGCAAAACAGCACCCACAATAACAAGCATTTTTTTCTTGTTCTTTCCAGAGCTGCACAACTCTTCCAGTGTATTAGGAACAAGGCTACCCTGTAAGTCCTAACAACATCCATCAGGAAGGATGATACAATAGTGCATGGAATAAATGTGTGTGGGAGGAAAGGAGGGGCATGAGGAGATCATCTACATAATTTTTAAATCCAGGCAGATCAGATGTGCTGAAGCAGCTCCTTACATCCAGGGAGATGCAACAGCTGAGCAGGTGATTAATGAGGCCTCAGCTTGGCTGTGCTGAACATTCTGCCAAGGCGTGGGAAGGGACACAAATCAGCGAGCTGGGGTGGAGTTGCAAGGAGGCAACTTTAAAAATTAGTACCATTTGTCAGCCTGCTTAGCTTGGGAAATTCCTCCCCGTCTGGGTTGCTCCGAGCATGGACAAGGGGATTGCAACCATTAATTTTGGAAGGTGCTTTGATAAAAAAATTTGATCATTAAAATTATTCCTTGATTTGAAAAAGATAATAAATTTCACAGTAGCCCATAATAGCACCATCAGCAAACACATTAATTCTCACGTTCCTTGGAGAGGAGCAATGGCAAAGATCAGTGATCCAGGTAAGCTGAAAGAAAGATGAAAGAAATTAACATAATATAACATTGACCTCGAGGAAAGTAGAGGGGGAATTGTGCCATGGCATGTTATAGTGCATAAGGAAGGAGGAGAGAGAAGGTGCTGGCTGAAGCAGCACAATGGGCCTTGGGAGAGCCATAGCAACAGAAACAGATTGAGGTGATACAGCAAGAAGTGCTTCACAGCGAGAGGTTTCTCAAGGCAGAGATGACTGAACAGGACTGAACCAAGAGCAGCCAAAGAAAATCTCTGGAAACTGCTGGCACTTGCTTCAGAAAATAGACCAGTGTAGGTCAAAGCAGTCTCTTACCTCAGCTCAAATGAACCCTGACATGTCTGGTTTTCTTGGAGCTGGAGCAGTTCTTAGGTCCAGCAAAAGTTAAGGCAGCATTAACAACCACAGTGCTTGGCTCTAGCCCTAATGCCCCACTGGAGTGCATGTTGTGCGATAAGATGTGGGGTCCTGCATGCCTGTGCCATTTTATTGTGCAGTTTCTTAGGCAAGTAATCTTATTAGACTGTGGCAGAAAAGAATAAAAAGGATAATTCATTTTATCACATGATTTTGAAACAGACTGTTGTTGATTTTGAAACAGACACTGTTTTCTCCTCTATATTTACAGAGTCCGAGCTTTTAAACCCAGCAGGCACAGGGCAATTCAGCCTGACCACCTGTTTTAGCAAGCTGGCCAGACTGTCTCACCAACAATTTCAGTTTCAGATGGGTAGAATCTGTTTAAGATCCACCACCTCTGATTGCTCTCTTTTTCCCAGTCCTTGGTCCATTACAAGTGCTGTTCCAACATTCAGGTGCAGATTGGAGCCTGTTCAAACTGTCAGTGACAGGAAACCTTTTCTAAATACACTCAGGATTGCAGTAACAAAGTGCTCAGGAAACAATATTGTCATTGCAAGGTGTTTATCTGCTAAGATCGCTTCAACACATTGATGATGAAGCCTTCCTTGTGATCTTGGGCAGGAATCATTTTGGGAGGGGGCTGGATGCCGTGCTGCTAATGGCACAGATGCCTCCCACTTTCTACTCCAAAGCTTTCTACAGACTTTCTGTTCCCACCTCCATATCCAAAGAGGATAAGGCATTTTGGTCTTGCAGGAAGAACTATGTCATTGAAGTGTCTGAAAGGCTGATCTGTGGTGGGGATAAAGCCCTTCCATCCATTCATCACCCGGAATTTAGAGAGACAAGGTGAAATCTTGTTCCCCTCTGAAAAGGGAGGCAAAACTGCCCCCTGATTTCAGTGGCACTTGGAAGATGCACAATCAGTTTCAGTCAGTGGTAAATCTGCCTCTCCCACGAGGGTTAATGGGACAATCAATATAACCAGTGTAGGTATTGAGGACCAGAATATGTGCTGTTGCTAAATTGTAAAGGAGAGGACGAGAGTGGGCTCTAATTGTATTTGCTTGCAGACTTCACCACGTGTTGTGTGAAATAAGATATTACTAATGCTGTTAATCTGCAGTGACAGCAATCTTTTTTTACTCTGTGTGCTGACTGCTCACAATCACTAATCACTGGTGCTTGCTTTTCTTCAGTTAGTTCCTTTAATGAGCAATTATCCTGTACAATGGTGGACCCATGGTGGATATAATTTTCAGGTGGATACCTATGCCATACCATTCAATTATTACAAAAGCTGCATTAACTGAGTTAAATTATTAAGAAATATTTCCTGGTGTATGAAGTGGCAGCTGTTCTGGGACAAGGGGAATTCTCCAGGCTCATAAAAACATATGACAATGCAGCATAGGTCCTCATTGGAGAAACAGCTTTGGCTGTCTCTACTCAGACTCTTTGGTAGCTCTCAAGCCTGAAACATAATTTTAAGCCTACATGTACCAGAATGGGGGGGGGGAAGCCTCAAAACTTGAATTCAGGGCCTGGACCCTGAGCTTTCAGAAGTGGTGGCACAGTAGTCCCCCAAGTGCTGGCTGCCCACGTGATTGCACATCAGTATAAAAGGAGTCAGGTCTGTGTCCTGATCTTGCTTTGTCCAAATTAAAGACATCTAGACAAATAGCCACAGACATTTTGCCTTTCACAGAGTCAAACTAGATAGGGTGGTCCTCTTCTTCCTCGTGCTGCCCCACTGTTTTGCACATGCAGCCAATAAATCCAGTGAATGAAACTGCTTGTACGGCAGTTCCACTCAGAACTAATTCAGATTCTGCAGAAATGTTGTAGAATAATTTTGTAGAACTTTTTTCTTCTGTGTGCTTTTAGCTTCATGCATGTATTTGATCTCTTTCACTCTTAAAATATATCAGAAAGACTAGGAGACATTAATGATGAGATAGATGGCAGGTCTAAATTGCATTATCAACACCGCCTTGTCATCCACCATCTGGGTAAAATAACATGTAATAGAAATGAAAGTTTAAGCAAAAAAATCTGTTCAAAGGATTCAAGATTTGCCTCTCTAGCTTTACAGACAAAGCTGTATGACAACAACTACAGAGAGCAGTTTATTTTCTCTTCACAAACAGTGCTCAGTGGGATGCTCTGCAGGCAGTATGCATGAATTTAGAATTCTGTGGAAACTCAGAGCAGGGAAAATGACCCTCAAGCATCCCTTTCTGTTCCCAAATCAATTGCTCAATTGCTCAAAAAATCAGATTCTGAGATAGGCTACTGGGTACAATATGAATACATTGACTATATTGTGCTCAACTTCAGATTTTGAAGGTCTCAGAAGTTTCAGTTAGTGAGGCAGGAAGACATTGTCCTGTGCTAGAGGCACAAAGCATCACCTCCTCCCCTTGTTCTGCCCAAATGCCTGTAGACACAGTTCAAGAACCCTGATGATCCTGAGATCCAGGTTTGTTCATCAGCTGCCTTTGCCTGTAACAGCACTAAAATGAGACACGAGGGCTGCCATTGCTAAGCCCATTGCAGCGAGTGCTGATTTCTTGGGAATTTCCTCCCTCAGACCTTATATTTAGCTATGAATAGAGAACAATGCAAAACACCATTTGCATGGCATTTTCTTGGTTGTTTAGCTGGATGCCTTCTGTCTGAACAGATGAAGACCACCCAGAGCACGGTATTTTAAGCAACTTTTGTTTACTTCTTCATTGTGCTGGAGGCCTGAATTGTGCTACACATACTGAAGTGGTTGGCACTGACTGTATCCTGCAGTAAATTCTTCCATAAATTTTTGGGAGATGGAATGGGCTGGCTATAGGTGTAATCAAGGCAGGTTTGCCCTGAATCCTTGGTAGCACCCCACTTTTCTTCTGGTTAATTTGTAATAGTGTCCATTAGCTGCTTTCCACTCCCTGCTGAGAGAGGAGGCTGATGTGAATGCAGGAAGGGTTACAGGAAATTTTAAACAACCAGAAATCTGCTGGTGAAACTGGCTGTAGGCAAAGGTCTCTTTGTGGCTGCCAAACGCAGAGCCCCTGTGCCAGTGGGACACACACAGTCCCTGCTTCTGAATCAGCCCCCTCAGCTCCGGGGATGGGCAGGGAGAGAAAGAACCAGACACAGCAGATCTACCCCATACACCTCTTGAGATGCCACCAATGGACCTGGACATTCTCTTCTCTACCCACCTGAGATATTTGCTTGGTGGTGGCACTTAAATGTCAGTCCCCTGGAATGTGATCCTCCCGAGTGCTACAGGAGGAAGCATCAGGCTGGATCCTCGACAGAGGGCTTCCCTATAGAGCACAGGAGCTGAATTTTTAAGACAAATACCCAACTTTTGTTGTCTCATTTCAGGAGAGTGGTAAGTAGTCCAGCACTGGAGCAGGCTGAAATAGCTGGGAAATCTCCATCCCTGGAAGTAGTCATAACTTGGCAGAACAAAGGGCAAGTAACCCCACATGCATTTGCCCTGCTTTGGATGAGATGATCCTCAGAAATACATTTCCTCCCAGTTATTTTCTGGCACTCTGATGTCATGTCAGGGTGACATGACTTTTGAAACAACTGTGAATGTTCCCAACACAGGTTGGGCAAAATGTTAGAACATAGGCTTCTAAATTTATATTTCTAAACTTTTAGCTTAATAAAAGTCACCAAAAGTGCCAAATCCACTGATGTAGATGGGCTCTTTAAACAAAAAACATTGTTACTTTTCATAGTTCACCTTAGCCTTTCCTTTACTTTGTTTTTTTTTTTCGTGGTTTTCTTGCAACTTAATAGTGAAGGAATCCAATTTATTTGCTAGAGCTGGCCAGAAAGAAAAGATTTCTTCTTTTCAAAGGATCAAATGCAGAGCTGTTTAAAGATTTAAAAAAAAAAAAAGACAAAACCAAAACCAACCAAACAAACAAAAAAACACCAACAAAAAAACAACAGAAAGAAAGAACCAAAACAAAATCCCAAACCAAAAGAAACAAAAAACCAAAACCATAACACCACTTGCTCCCCCAAACACACCACCAATAGCCAGGAATTGTAAATTCTACAGAAGCATCCAGACAGCCCAGTTTTTAAAGCATTTTTCTTAGGTATGGGCAAGCCAGAGTTAAGATCTTTACTCTTTCTGGTTCATTATGTGGTCAATGTTTTTAATTATATTTGTTTTGGCTTAGGATGGAGTGAGTGCAACCTGAGCTCTACTAAGGGATCAGGGTCTGAAGGACAGCTAGAGGAAAAAGCCAGCTTTGTTCTCTAGCTTTCATCCAAAATCATGCTGGCTTGAATTCTGTACCAGGCATAGTTGGAATGAAATGACAGATCTGAGCCCATAAAGCCGAGAACTGAAGAAAACTCAGTTACGCTGGTAATTCATTAGTCTCCCTGAGACAGGAACACAGCCTGACAACAGAATTCTATTAACTGTGATAGAGGCGGAGTCAAAACAACACAAAAGTGAAAGCCTTCAGTGGAGATGAATTCTTTTAAAGCATTTTTCAATATTTTCAAAAAAGGTCCAACATTTTCCTTTGGCTCAGATGTTTTTTGCTCTTTTCTGCTCTGCTGCAGGTTGCACAGATGCACAGTCCTGATTTCTGCTTCCGTCTCTGCTGGGGAGGTGAAGCTGAGACTGGGACTGCCACTCTAATGACAAGTGACACACACAGAGCAGGTTCTGTTGCAATCCATCTGTGGATTAAAGCATAGGTTGGGTGACCTGCCTTACTAAGAGTGTCTCTTGGGAACCTGTTAGAGCTGCTGTAAATGGAGCAGAAAAAACACCATCCCTTCTTTTTAGTTTAAGGAACTCATTTTGGTACAGCCTGGAACAAAACTCTCTGAGAGCATCATTTGAGAGCTTGCACAAGTACCTTTCCTGTCACAGTGCTGAATTCCTCAGAAATAATGGAGTCATGAATAGAAACATACTAACCATTAAATGCTTACTGAAACCAAAAGAAAAAGTTGGCAGGGAAAGAAATGTTCTTTTTAAACTTCTGAAAGAGAACTACAGGCAAGAGGGAGCAAACAGCAATATCACAGCCTAATAACAATGCTGCTTGAGGACTCCTTTAAAGTAATAAATATGTTTTTAATAAGTATATTTCCCCATTTTGGCATCTCTAGGTTCCCATACAGATGTAATTTCATACACAAAACGTGGCTGTGAGGATGCATCTGAAATGCCTGGGGACTCTCCAGATGGGGAGATGTAGGTATATACAGGAACAGGCTCTGTTAGAAGGGATTTTATCAGAATTGTCTCTCAAAGATGAGAAAAAACCAGAAAAGATGGCAATCTCCCAACACCCTCCCTGTTGTCTGCCTCCCCCAAAGATGACTGCACAGCAAGTTCTACCCAGGGGTGTGCAAGACCCAGTTGCTGAGCAGGGCAGAGCATCATGTCGTGGCTGTGCCTCCTGGATCACACCACAAGGTACAGGCTTTTCCTGTCCCCGACCCCTGTGTGAGGGCCATCAGCCTCTGGGACAGCCACAGGGAAGCTGCTGGCCATGCCACAGTGGCACAGCATGACAGTCCATCTGCCAAGGGCCTCTGACACCTCTCTCATGGATCTGTAATAAAATTAATCTTTCCTCTGCACTGTCGGGTGAGGGAGACAGTGGGGAGGGGTAGGCAGACTTCTGGTATGATTATCTTGTCTTCCCATGCTTTTTGCCTTTTAGTAAATAAACCTAATAAGATGCTGGGCAGCAATTCAATCTGTCATGCTTCACACATCAGAATAATTCAGCCAGAAATAGAAAACGTTCAACCCCCATTAGAGGCAGTGCCCTAAAGAACAGGCTGATTTCTCTGTTTTTTGGCTTGTAATTTATTTCACATCAATTATGCACTGCCAACTAAAGTAGCTTCGTGCCAAGCTGTGATCTGCTCTTCTTTTAAAGACATCCTAACCATTTTACTTTTCAGACTGCTTGTTTGCAGATCTCTATTGGCAGCAAAATCTTAAGTATGTGAAGAAGTAACACGCGGCACTTTGCTCCGAGTGCTACAAGGTAATTCCCTCTCTGACATGAGGTCCTGAGCCAGCTCCCACTAAAGTCTTTTCCTCTCATTAAGAGGAATGCAAATTTTGCCTGGCCTTGTTCTGATTGTCTCTGAGCAGGAACAATATGCTTGGAGAAAAATGTGACCAACTTGATGACCACAAGATTGACCACACAAACCCTGTCACTCACCCCTTGGCAGATCAGGGATCCAATCCTTGCAGCTTAGGCTCATCAAAAGGAGGTGTCAGAGAGAGGAGCAGGGGTGCTGACACCATGGTCCAAACCACCCTGCTGGGAGCCACATCTGCAGGCTCCATCACTGGCTGGGAAGCTCCTCCAGGAGAGAGATCCTCTTTGCATAGTAGGACTGTTCTACCCCTCTGCCTCTCTCACTGCATTGTCATGGTAATGGCTCTGCTTCAAACAAGAAACTATACTCTTTTTTTTTTATTATTACTAAATGAATTATTTGGACCACATTCCATATTGCTTTGTTTCTCATATTGCCAGCAGCACAAAAAATGGAAACATTTTTTACCTAAATTGCACCTTGTGGAAAAGGCACAGATCAGATCTACATAAGAAAAGCAAGGCAGGCACCACTCACATTTAGGCAGCATTTCTGAGATGATGTTTCTGTAAAGCAGAGGTGAAGCACCTGAACAAACCAGCCCTGCTGTTCAGCTCACTGTCCAGTGTGATGTTCTCTTGCCTTCCCTAGCTCTCATTGCACAGTGTTATCCAAGTTTGCATGAATCAGACCTGGAATTCACAGCCTGTGCCAGGAATTGCTCATTCCATGCCATTCAAAGTTTTGCTGAATTGGGCATTCTTTTGAGTCTGTTTTTTCAATCATCTGCAAACACACAAGGGGAACTAAAAAGGTTTTGTTTCTTTGGTCCCATGTCCCCGTCATCTGTGCTGTTTTGAGAGCTTGTTGCAAGCACATGTGGAGATCTTTGTTCCAGGGAGCCATTGGTAGCTGCTATCTTGGGAATCAAGAGAGAGGCAGGCAATAGCCCTCTGCCAGGGAGAAGCATGAGGATTTTTATTTTCTTCCAGCATGATACTGGAGTCTGAAAGGAAAGGCACATCACTACGAGGTGCAGGTAAAAGCCATGTCTTCCCAAGACATCCAGGACTCTGATCCTAAAGGGGATCAAAGTGGGAATGCTAATTACTTCAGTCATTGAGCTGGCTATCATTTCCATCATTAGCGAGGACAGGCAAGAGATCAGTCATTCTCGGCTGCTGGCTCTGCCCCAGGGTGGGCATTGCAAAGTCCCTGGTGGCACCTCAGTGCCAGAAGTGTGAATGCATTTGCTAAAGTGGATCCCGAGGGCCTGGCTTGCTGCATTCCAATGTCTCTGCCCTCTGAAACAGGGGAGTCAGGCTGTGGAGAGGGGGCCTTGCCTCTCCTGGTTGCCCTCTGGAGGGAACGTGAAAGCTCCCAAGTGCCAGGCATTTCCCAAGGGAAAGCAGAGCCTGCAGGTTCCTGCTGCTCTGGAGGAGATGGTGGCTTGGAGCAGGAGTCTGCATGCCAGGAGGCACTGCTCTGCTCTTGAAGGGTGTTATTTAATTACTTTGCTGCATAATGACATTACCTGTGTGTTTCCTTTGCTAATACATTTTTGCCAGCTGTAGGAGATAAAGTGATTCTTAATCACACTGCTGTGACAGTTCAGGTATCAATATCTCACTGATATGGTAATGAACTATGGCAATATTACCTTTACATGTATTTTTATCCCATTTCCCTTGCAGGAGGATGTAAGTATGTCTCCTTTCTAATTTCCTAGCTATTACTGTTTCTGCAGAGCCTTTCTTGGAGTTTTGCAAACAATGCCAGCTTGTAAAAAGCATTATGAGCCCTTTCAATAGCCAGGGTGAGCTGTGAGAGCCCTCTCCCTGGTGAAACCAGTCTATGAGGTGCAGGGCTGGGATGCAGAGCCAGCCAAGGTGTCTGTGAGTCACCTGCAGCTTCTCATACCTGTGTACATGTGCCACTGTGGAGGGGTGGTGCACCTGTATGCACACTAGTTCTCCAGTCTCCCCTAGATAGGTACATAGATATACATATATAAATACTCCTTTGCTTCCAAGCAATTATTTTCAGAAAAATCTCCAGATCTTCTGGGTTTACAGGAAACCAGATAGATCAAAACAATTTCCACTGGTCTATTAAAGCTGTTGTTACACTTTGGCTGAGACACTATGAGCTTTTCTTGTTTTCTTTAAATCCCTGTCCTAAAAACCCTGCCAGGAGCTCAGTGTGCAAACAAGGTAACAATGCTGAAGTGCTCTTCCCAGCAGGCTGAGTAATGTTTCCATGTCCACATCTTGCAGAGAAGCTCTTTGCCACCTCTAAATATACTCACAGCCAGGGTTATGTTCTTCTTACCCTTTCTTTTTTGTTCTGCTTGCTGGAAAAAAATGAGAAAACTTGGGTGTTCTGTAATAGAAGAAATTTTATGTTGTACAACCCCTCCTGAAAGTTTTCATGATGGGGTAGAGAAAAAGCCAGGTTCCAGCAGGGTAGGCTTTACTGGCACAGCCAAGGGGTCTGTGGCACACTCCTGTCTCCAGAGCAGGCTTTCTGTGTGTCTGGGAAGACTGCACAGGCTCCCTGTCTCCCTGTCCCCAAGCAAAGGCCCTGCTGATACACAATCCCATCACAAAAGTACTCGGACAGAAGCAAGTAATGAAAGATGAGGCTGTGAGAACCCCTGAGCTTTGCAGAGTGCCCAAGCACAGCTGAGGTGCTCCTGTGGAAAGGAAAGCTGCAGGCAAGGCGCTGCTTCGCCAGGCTGCACCAACCCAATCCCAGCTGATCCTGGCTGCAGGCATGGTGCTACGAATGGATGTGGTGGTTTAGATAGGTTCTTGCCTTTTTCCCAGGCCTCTGACTTACAGCTAGTGAAGAAATAATATAATTGAGGATTCAATGTATCTTATCATCTAATTATTGGTGGAGCACACATCAAGATCCCTTCCCTTAATCCTCAGGGAAGTAACCATGGATTTGCATCCAAACTAACTCCAGGGAGAGGTTTCCCACAGTTTCAGGGTGTGTGTGTAGAAGGCTTTTACCTCTGTGATAACTCGTGCGTCTTTTATCGTTTGTAAAACAGTATCTCTTAGTCAATAATATTTTTTTTTATCTCTTCCCACATCTGCACTCCAGACTTGCATGCTGATTCTTAGCTGAGGCCTGAGCCTTTTGGCACCAGAGATGACCCCTTGCTGGGCTTTCCAGCCTGGGTTATCTCTTTGTGCACCAACTGTCTATGGTAGGGGGATACATGTCCTGCCACACATGGGAACATGGAGACCATGCAACACTACCTAACACTGTACTCACCCCCAAACTAGAGGAAAGTACTGGTCCCTCACATTGTATGTCTTCTATTTAAAGACAGGCCAAATGTCTTACTGGATCAGGACGCCTGTCTCTGACTCAATGAACAGGGACAAAAGCACCACCTTAACCATCAGAGTGGGTTTCCAAGAGTGGGAAGGCAGTGATTTCTGATGCAGATGGAAATCAGCCTTGCCTTGAAGCACAATGATGGCCTTATCTCATAATTATTTCCTAGTGAGTATCATTTCACATGCAAATCCCATCAGTGCAAAAATTTAATCCTTTTAAAAATTCTGAATAAGTGACAGGGTCTATAATTTCCTGCTGTGGTGACACTGCACAGTGTCATCAGGCAGTGTGGTGGTTTCAGCACCCGCTGGTCTCATCTGCCTGCATACTGCAGGAAGCCTTGCCAGGAGCTTTGGGCTCTGCTGCAGGTACAGCCAAAGCTGCCAGGGTACCGAGCAAGCTGCTCTCTGCAGGCATTTGCAATCCATGGGGTGTTTATAAAACAAGATTTTCTCCAAACAAGCCCATTCAGGAGGCAAAATGGAGCTGTGTAAATATAGCCCAGGTGCCTGGGGAACTGAAAAGTGTCCCTGATATGTGTCAGAGAAAGGCTAACATGGGTCAGGCCAAGAGATGCCAGTTGCCAGCCCATGCTAACCTTGGCTTAGCACAGGGCTAACACAGAACCCTCTGCAGACATTCTGTATGCCATCCTTGTCCAGGCTGGGCCTTCCCAGAGGAAAACTATTTCTATCCTTCACTGATTGTTGTCCCCGTCCCTATCTGGGATGTTCTTGCAGAATTATTTGGGATGTTTTGGGGAGACCTACTCTTTTTTCATTCATTGTTTATGTCATCACCCTCCTCCTTGTGTCACTGTGAAGCAGAAAAGGAGTAAAAAAGAAATTTGGGTAGGAACATTACTGGTATTCAGAAGCCTCTAGCTGAGAGGCCCAAGCTGAGAGCTGAGAGCCAAAGCCCATGCTCCTGTAGGGGATGTCCTGGTGATCTGCTGCGGATGTTGTGGAGAGAGAAGTAAAGAAAGGCAATATTCAAGGGCTGTTTGCAGCTTTCTATCCACTATCAAGGAGATGAATTCAAAAGTTGTAAAAAACTTTAAATAAAATTTAAATTTAGATAACCCAGTGCCCCAAACCTGTCTTCCATAAATCAGAATTTTAATGTGTTTAGTACCACCTGTGTCTAGATATTCATGTTCTTTTGGCTGATAACTCTTGTGTTGGTTCACTGTCAAATATATATGTATATATATCTATATATATATGACTCTATCATATACATGAATTTAATATATACAGTTCACAACTGCACTCTGAGCTCACTGAGAAAGGTGAGAAAAGGCAAATACCTGAGGAGAACTGCTTTCTCTGCTTGGTATGGGAGCCTGCCCCAAACTGGCAGCCTTCAACTGTGATATATCAGCATCAAATTCTTCACCAGGTTGCTTTCACATAATTAAAGCACAAGTGGTGCTAGTTTCGATATTGGAAGCAAAATAAATCTCATCTCTGTCTCCCAGGAGACTTCTCTAAAATGAAGCAACCCATCCTGCAAAGGCTTCCCCAGTGACAAACAGAGCGTGCCTAATGCTGAACCGAAACCAAAACATACAGATTGACAAGAAAGAGTATCTTGGACTGGGGACAGGAATACAAAAACACAGAAAGCAAAGCACAGAGACCAAGCAAGCAAGGAGCAGAGCCAGGAGGCAAGTTAATTTAAGAGACATGAGCTGCTCCAGGCTGGATGTCTTCTTGCACAGCACAGTGACTGCTGGAGTTAACGCTGGATTATAAAACAAGCTCTTGTGCTGGCTGCTGCTGAGGAAACCTTCACTTCCAACAGGAGCTGGGAGAAGGGAACAGTTTGCTGGAGCCAGAACCCAAATCTGTGAGATATCTGTAACCAGGGAAAAAGCTAAAAGGTTTTCCAAATGGCAGGAAATGGCAAAATGGACCCACATATTGGGAAACCTTGGGTCTGCTGCCAGCCCTGGCCCTTGTAGATTTGTTGATTTTGCAAAGTTAAAGCATGACTGAGATCTACTCACTGCAATGTTATTGCCTGGCTTTATGCTAAAGAGCAGCAGTTGAGAGGACAAAGTACAAAGTTTTGTTTTTATGTAAAGATGGTCCATTCAGATTTAGCTCAGAATAAATAACAGCAATAAATGATTCTCAGAGCCCCATCTGTTAACCCAGGTAGATAGAGTTTGTTGGCCAGCAATCCAACTCTTAATGGCCATGCTTGCAAAGCAGGGACACATCCTGCCTTGTCAAACCAGAACAGGCATTTCTGTCTGGGTTTGTGAGAGAAGGTAGGACATATCCTCTGCTTTGAGGTGTTTCTTTCAAGGCAGGAGGTGAACAGATTTAAGAACTGCAGAAAAAGTTATCTTGCCCACTGGTGTTACACTAATGCTGCAAATAAATCTACTCTTTTTGAGGCCATTGCTGGGCTGGCTTTTCTCTCACTGCTGTTATCTCTGCCTCTCCCTGTTGCCTGTATCTGAGCAGCATCCACACCCCATGAACCTCAACGTGTGGTCTAAATGACAGCCCTTCCTGGTTGTGTAGGGAGCAGAGAAAAAGCTGAGAACTAGAGATAAAACTGGTTTTTCTCCCATTTCCTGACCACATGAGTATGAATTCTATATTCTCGTCTATTCATCCCAAAACAACTAACATGACTCAGAGGATGCACATTAAGGAGAATCACAAGTGCACAGCAGGCACTGGTGGAAGTTATATTATGCTGGGGTTAAAAAATGTGAAGGAAACTTAAATTTGCCATTTTCTTCCTTGTTGCAGTTCTTCAGGAAGATAGATAATTTTACATAGACAAAGGAGAGAAAGAATGCCTGGGAAAAGCAGCTGTTATCTTTGTACATATGTATGAAGCATGCATTCAAACCCCAGAGATTTTCTACAGGAGCAGCCAGCCCAGAGAGTACCCTGAGGTCCTATGAGGCCGACCATGAATGCAAAATTCATCATCCTCAGTACTGGAAACTGGCTACTATACAATCTAGAGATGCTTTATGATGACCTTGCCATGGGATTTATGCCTCAGAAAATGGTCTCGCTGATTAGTGGGAGAGCAGCCTGCAGGCCCCTGGGGATCTCTGGTCTTGCATGAGAGCACTGAGCAGTGGGAGAGGAGCATTAGCCCCCTCTCAGCCTATTGCTCCCAGCAGAAAGGAAATATGATAGCTTGCCATTCCCCCGAGTCACCCTTAGCAATAGGCAGGTCTTGAACAAAAAAAAACCAAACCAAACCAAAGGAAAAAAAAAACAAAACCAGAAACAAACTCACACACACAAAAAAAATAATTAAAAATTGCCCTTACTGTAATGAAAGGCCTGATAGAGCAGTTAATATATTTAGACTCCTGTGACTGTGGTCTCACTGTAAGGCTCCTCAGTTTTGTTGCTAGTTACTCCAACTCAAAAAGCTTCAGAATAAAACATTTTATACCAGTAGCTTCCCAAAGCTGAGTCCTATTCCTGTGCCAAGCTTTTCCTACTTACTTGCCCCCACCTAAAATGCTGGTTGTGCAGCATGAAATATCCCCTAAACATATTCCATCAAGCTTTATGCTGAATATATTCATAACCTTGGGATTTCCTGCAATCCCTGGTCCTGATAAATGAACTGCTTAATCCTCTGCTCTGCTCATGGTACTCTGCCTGTCACAGTTCTGCAATTTTCAGGTAAAAATAATGCCTGTCCCAGGCCTCAGCAAATTCTATCTCCTCATGGGCTGCAAATACTCCATGAAACCTGCTTCTTCTGAGCAAACAGATGGGTAGCATCAAATTTAGTATCTCTAAATGGATGGGAGCTTCTGTTCCCTACTTCTTATAATTTATCAGTTTACTTTGGAAACAAATATATATGAAGAGACAATGGACATCCCATTGTCTGATATAGACAAGGTGACATGGGTTTGGGGCTGTTAGGTAGAGAAAGTTCTTAAAAAGAACTTGCCAGAGTTATCTGGCATAACTAAAATATACGGCCAAGGTGTGGAGACAGCACACATTGATACACCTACTCCGGTTTGAAATTATAATTTAACTGAAATTATATAATTGGGCCCAAATAACAGCAACACTGTGTTTGTTCTAAGTTCCTATCAGCCAGTAAAATCCAACTAAGAAGGAAGATAAATCTCTGCATGATTATCTTGTGTTGATCTTTATGCTGGACAGACCCTGTAAATGTCAATTTATGGGATCTGAGGTCAACGTAACATATTTGGTGCAAGCTGTGTGAGGCAGGAATTCAACACCTCAAACAACTCTGGCAAAGATGTGCTCAGTAGATGCTGAGGTATATGCACCTGTACACAACTGTGTCATTTAGCCCTGATTGTTTTATTTAATGATATATTGTGATTTGATTGTTTGCAGTTTATATAATTATAGCACTCATTGTATCTCCATTGTTCAAAGAACTCCCTTTGTGGGATGTTCCCTTATTTATGTGAACGACACAATTTGTTCTTCTGTCACAGATCTTAATAATAATTAAAAAAAAATCTAAATATAGAGTGTCTCGTGGATCTTAAACAACTTTTCAGTATTGCTTGCTGTAGTGGAAGAAGTCATAAGTGGGACATTGAGATTCACCATTTCAGTACATTTAACACTGCAGTACAGGATGCATTAGAGCAGGAGCAGGCTGCACTGGTGTAGAGGGAAGGTACAGGTAATTCAGGTAATAATTCAGGTAATGAATGACTGTATTGGTTTGTGAAACAGGTGAGAAAGGGCAAAAATATGTGCAGCTAGCTAGGTAGCACAATTTGGCTGCAAATCCCTGGCATGTAGCATCTCTGCCTAGTTGTATAATATTGTCAGTGGCAAATTGTGTCCTCAGAAGGGAGCATCTGCCCACAAGAGCAAGGTATTTGTTTATATGGTTACATGTCCTAGTTGTTGCCAGACTGGATAAGGACATCAGTTCATCAAAACCTCTCTAGCCTGCTCTAATGCACCAATTTTATGTCCTACCACATTAAATTGTCAACTCTGTTTCCCATATCTAATATCTTTGGAGACAATTAGTTTCACTCACCATAAAATGTCATGTTAATTACAAACAGAATGAAATGTAATATGCATTTACTTCATCCACTTTGCACATCAGGGTTGCACTGGGCACAGTTCAGAAGTTTGCTTTAGAAAAGCATCTCTGATACTGCAGAACTGTGAAAATTAGAAAAGCTTGTTGGAACATGGTTGGACTTTGATCCTCAACAGGGCAGACAGCAGATCTAAGCATTTTTATTTCACTTCTTCTGAGTCTACAAGTGACTCTGGGAAGTGCTATGTGAGAAGTTCTTGCCAGCTTTCTGGCAGTCTGTGCTTTAAACTAAGCTGGGAGTACCAAAACAGCAGACTCCAGAATGGCAGTCAGTACACTGTGTCCTTTGTGCCTGCAAGGTCACCTTCAACTTTTTACAGGGCTTCAGAGACTGACTCATTCATATTCATAGCCTCACCTGGGGAATTTAGCCCACAGGAACCCTACAGCCACAATTCATGACCTGTAAACCTGGCACATCACACATCCTGTTCTGATATACATTCATTCACTCCCAGATCACAGCCCAAGATCAGAGTTTGGACATGTCCTACTTGCCATGCTAGAAACAAATGCATTTGCCATTATTTCCCTTTCTGGAGGAACTTTTCATTTAGAAAAAAACCCTCACATTTTTGTTCATGACTTCATACACATGATAGGAGGCAATCTCCTGTTGTTCCACGTATCTCCACCCCCCAGGATGACACACAGACAGCATTGTCAGTCTGTGGTGAAAGATGAGAAAACTGATAATTTACTTTCCTGACACCCTATGTCCACAGAAGAGACTTGACACTTGTCTAGGTGAAATCTGAGGATACAGAAGTAAAAGAGGTAAGAAGGAGAAGAACAGATCAAGCTGTCTGATTCAGAGTGTCTTTGAGAGTCAGAGTACCCCTGGTTCCCAGTTATCAAAATTACATCAAGCCATAATGTAGGAGAACCCTCTGTATTAGTAACAGGTGACATCTTGAAGCTAAACTACTAACCAGGCTGGTGAAGACACATGTAGCCACTGCACATGACTTCACCATGTACAAAGTTGTACAAGGTCCTTGCATTTTCATGGTAAATCTTATCTGGTTTTGGTTCCTCTCCCAAGGGTCCTGAGCAATTCCTCAGTGAATGTCATGTCAACACTTCAATTTGCTTGAGAATGTCCTACTGTGAATAGTTGCCTATTTGCTCATGTGATAATCAGGCCTCTTCCAGTAACCCACAGAAGATGTGGATCAAACAATCCACAGCAGGTGTTTAACAGTACAGGAGAAAAATACTCTCCAGTAATGCTGTACTGTTGTATCAGAGACACAGGCTGAGAGAGCAAGAGGAGAGAGACATTGTTAAGCACACTGCGCTTTTACTATCTTTGTGTCCAAGGGTCCATGTGCCTACTGACTCACCTGTTTATATTCTTCCTTCAGCTTCTTTTGGACTCTCACCTGCTGCAAGACATTGGCAGGAGACAGAGCTGCCCAAGAAGTCTCTGTTACATCCACAGAGCCTGCCACACTTCCTCTCCTTCACCCTTTCCTTCCCAGGCTGCCTTTTATGTGCTGCCTGCCAGCCTGTAGCACATGTGGCCCCTTACTTTCATGAAAAGAAGCACAGAAGCATTTTGAACTTAAATTGTGTTGACAGCGTCAGTGCTTGGACCAGAAAGATTTGGGTGGGGGGGATAAGGAGCCCAAATGGTGCTTCCCAGAGACTTCTGTGCTGACATGATGAATCACAGCCCCATCCCTTTCCATTGCTCTGGGCACAAACATTTATTCACTGTGCTGACTGCTGAACCGTGAGCATCAAAGGGATTTAATATTTCAGGTCTGAATCCATGTAGAGGATTGCTGCTGCTATTGCCATGACATCATTTGGGTCTGATTAGACAAGCAATTTTTAAAAACACTGCTGTCTACCTGCACAGGGTTTTCTACCTTTTATAGGGTCTATTAATAAGGGAACTGGTTAGAAAAGTCCTAAGGTCAAAATGATGATGAACCAGCTCAGTTTATTGGTAGATGTATCCAAGTCCTGTGCACAAATGTCCCACGATAAGTCATGGCCAAATCACCACCCACTTGTCATGATGTTCTTGGAGGAAGAGTTAGGTCAAAGAAATATATTTATCCTTTCAGTCCTTCGGGGCTTTGCTTAAATCAGAGGCAAGAGATGCTGCCTGTGCAGTAGGCAGCACCCATTTTTCCCCAGCTGCAAGCCTACTTTACATTTATCTAAATAAATAAGAGCATAATCAGCTTCCCTCAGAGCTTCCAGCACTGCTGGCTCCTTAGTAAGGCTGTCAGGCACCACTGGAGCAGTACAGCCCTCCTCAGCATCCTGGAGGAGGGCTCTGCTCTTTGGAGAGGTGATGGCCAAACCTGGGAAAGTGACTCATGGCAGGGCCTCCTCAGCATGGCAAGATTGGCTCAGCTGGAAAAGAGGGAGGGTGTCCAGCCCAGCCTGCAGGGGGAATGCTGCCTTCTTGCTTTCCTTTCCAACCAGCCCCCAGTGATCCCCTGGGGACCCCTGTTTGCTTGAGAGTGAAGCTGAGTATATCCACGATGGACTGAAATTGTGCTCTCTGGAGAAGTGCTCTGGGTGGCCTCACCAAAGGGCAGCAGCTGAAGCAAACACAGCCATGCAAGCTCGGTGTCTGGGGAAAAGCCCATCCCACAGGCTGTTTCTGCTCGCTCTGGGAGGCAGGCAGGACACAGGAGCAGGGGGTGAAGCCTGAGTTTTGCAGGCATTGGCAGTGCTGAGGGCCGGGGGCCGCGGGGCCGCAGGGCAGGGCAGGCCTCAGGGCTGTGTGGGCCCCATGTGGCCATGGGCAGTGGCCAAGCTCGGCCCAAACCGTGGAGAAAAGCCAAGGGCCCAGCTGTCCAGCACCCCTGGGCTCTGCTGCCGCTTCCATAAGGAGCCCTCTGAGCTGCCCTTCCCAGGGAAGGTGAGTGGATCTGGCTGAGCCAGAGGGGTGTGAACGTGGCCAGAGATAGAATGCTTCCTGCTCTCGGAGAGGGAAGATGTAGAAGGAAATCCCTTGGGAAAACTGCACCTCTAGCACAAGGTTCTGTATCCACATCCTCCAAATATTTATGTTTCTTCATTTCTGCAGCCTTATAGGCACAGGTTTGGTAAAGCAGATTATGACAGGGTGAGGCTTTTGCTTGCACATTATAGAATCATCTAAATGCAGTTGGGAGGCTATCTCCTCTACCACACAATGGATTATTTCATACTGCCAACATTTAAACAAAATATTTTCCCCTAGAACAGGAAAGAAACTGGGATCCATCAAATATGCAAGAAATACAAACCTACTGAAAATGAAGTATGCAATTTTTCTTCACATGGCTGAGATGTGGTATCAGCAATTGGAAGTGGCATTGTTCAGCGTAAAGGTAAAGGCAGGAAAATGTGACAAGTCACACACAAGGAATTGTTAGCTGACGTAGCCAGTTTACACTGAAAAAATGTGTAGAGCACAAACTTCTTAAATTTGTGCAGTTTCAATTTCTAAAAAAAACAAAAACAAAACAGCCCACCCTGTTGGGCATGTTGTTTCCTTTCAGTCTGGTTTGTGGTTTGGGGTTTTCTTTCTCTGTTTTAAATATTTTCCATGTAGGCTGGCAGTGGAAAAACCCACTTTGCTCACCACCCTTTCTCACCAGCCAGCTCCTGCACAATCCAGCACAGCCCCCAGCTCTCCCAGCTTGTACCAGGCTGGTTTTGCAGCAGTGACTGCAGCACAGGGAGCAGGAATCTGGATACGGGACCAGCATCCTTAAAGCTGCAGACCATATCCTGCAGGTGCAGGTTTGCAGATCTCCAGCACACCTTTGATGGCATGCACGAAGTGTTGGCACTTGACTCAGACTGGAAAAGCTCAGCTCTTGTTCTGTGGTGACAAGTAAGCTGCTCTCAGTCAGGCAGAACATTGTGGTGGTGGCTTCCAGTCTGTCCTTTAGTTTGTCCATTGCAAAGCAGGCTTGTGAGACAGATGTGTGTGGGTGATAAAGACCTGGAGGCTGTCTGTAGCTGCTTCAAAGGGGCCCACACTGCAAACTCAGAAGAATGGGAGTGCATAAGCTCTCGCTGCCATCAATTAACTAACAGGACAGAGCACACTTATCCCTTGTATGGTGCTTTGGAAGCTGAATAGAGGCTATCATCTTGCTTCTACGGGATCAGCAAAGCACAGCTAGATGCCAGACACCAGAGGACAGGTGTTTGTGAACAAGGAAGTAGCTAAACACCATCTTTTAGCCTTTCAATGAGACATAAAGTACATTGGAGCAATGGCAGTGATGGCACGGGCAGCCAAGGCTGAGTTGCTCCCCTGCAGAGGCTGCAGGAGTGATTCCTTTGCCACAAGTGACTCCATGCTCTGGAGCAGGGTGAGGTGCCTGGAGCAGGGTGAGGTGCCTGGAGGTGCCTGCCTGAGTCATGCTGCCTGTAGCCCTGAGAAATGCCTTCCCAAGTCAGCCCCAAGAGACCAGATGCCTGGTGTTCAGCAGCTTCTTGAAGCACAGCTCAAAAGCACCACAGGCTCCCTCCTCTTGGCAGGGTTAAAGGAAGCAAAAATAAATCAGCTGGAAGAGACACAGGCAGTCCTGGTGACTGGAGAAAGTGCCCAGGTTTGTTCAGAGCACCCACAGCAATGGGATGCAAGACTGGAGCAGGAATGGCAGTGAGGAACAAATAAAGGCTCTGTTGGGGACAAGGGGATCCTTTTGCTCAGGGTGGTCCTGCCCACTATCTGGGGGGATGTCATAGGGGCAGAGCATGGAGCAGCTCCTCCCAGGAAGGCTGCTGCTGCTGCCCACTCTTTAATGCCAAATAATACAGAAAGATCTACTGGGTTTATTATCAAAACACCTGGTCACTGTCAACACAAACTGGAGCACTGAGAGAAGGGATGACATAGGCAGGGGATATGAAAAAGGCTTCAGTAGCCTTGTTATCTGATAATCTCAGCGATGACCACATCCCTCATTTTTCCTCAGCATGCTTCTTCATTCACATGGCTGTGGCTCTCCCAGTGACATGACTGTGAAACTGTTTGTAAGGGAGTGAGCAGAGAAACCCTCCCTGCCTCTTTGATCCTAAAAGTGGGGAAAGCTGGACTTTGTGTTCTTTAACCTCATGTTAGGAGGCTTAGTTAGGTGTCTGTTGTAGACTCTTTGCAGGATATATGCATCTGGTATGCTTAGAAAGGCATGCTCTGTTTGCAGGAAATACTCTTTTCCTCTCCCTCCACCCCTTTTTTAATGATCTCATTCCCAGAGCAAGAAATGGCAGGTGGTTTCACACCACATATGGCCAGCTCATAATGTGCATATCCACAGAACTAATATCCTGCTATCAGCAATGTGCTTTCTTTGGATCAGATTTGGAAGGTGATATAATTCTGGATGAATTGTTGGAGGGAGACACACAACAGTTTATCTGCCACTCTCCTCCTTTGGTGTCACAGTGGTTACGCTCAGCACTGAGTTCCTGTTTGTGTGGGGCTTGTGCTCAGCGTCACTGTGTGCTGAGATTTCTCCCACTTACTGTCAGCTGGCCAACACCTGGCTTCTGTGTGAGAGCCTGGGACAGGTGAGGAGAGTTGTGCAGTGCTCCCCAGGGAGGAAAAACATTGTAAAAACCTGTATTAGAACTCACCCCTCCACAAGCTGGTGGTAGAAGCAATGGTTAACATTTCTTCAACTTCCAGTAAAACAGGAGTGCAGTGTAAACACGTGATTGCTAATACAAGAATTGTTAAAATAAATGTATATGTGGGAGATGTTTTAAATAAAGAATATTTGTGGGAGAGAAGGAAAGGGGTAGACAGCTGTGTCATCCTCACAGCCCTCTCAGCACAGCAGTAGGGGAAGGTGACTCTTAAAAAAGCACATGTATCTTGCAACAGGGTCTACTGACATCATACCCACCAGTGCACCCTGTGCCTGTTTGGAAGACACTGGGAAGCACTGGAAGGGGTTTTTATGGCATCAGGCCACTTCCTAGCTCACAGGGAGACAACCAAGTGGATCTTGTGCCACCAGAACTGAGTCACAGCATGGATGGAGCTGTGCTTCTTTCACCTCTGTGGCACCAGGGCTTGGTGCTGCTCTCCCAAAGCACAGTGCTCTGGTTTTGACTGCTTATTGGTACATCAGTCAGTGGAGTTTGTCCAGTCTGCATGGTAATTTTTGTTTGACTTGAGTAGTCTTGCTGGGAGATAAATTTCTTTCTAGCAGGGCTGTCTGTATCTCTGAAACATATGAGCTTTCTCAGCACCTCCCAGGGCAGTTCCCAGGGAAGAAACAGAAACAGAGCTAACTTAATTATCTATCAACTAAAAGTGAATAAACACATCTCAGAATGAGCAAACAGCATCTCCAGGCCCTTCTGTCTCCTTTGCCTGCAAATTGCAGAAGAAAGAAAGAAGCCAAATGGGCCATCACTCTCTTTCCTGGTCTGGGAAAGATCAAATCTATTCTTATTTGATGTTGTCATAGCATTTCTATGTAGGTGAAGCAATATTTGTGGAGGCATTTTTGGATTTGCAGAAAATGTTTGGAAATTGCAGGGGTTTGTTTCAATGAAAAATTTTAAAATATTTGAGGGTGTGTCAATGGATCAGAAGCCTCTTTTATTTTTGGCTTACTAAGGGAGAACAAAGAGGTAGAATGTGTATATGGGCTAAGTGGAGAGCTACTGTAACTCAGCATGAGAAAGGGAATCTGACACATGTCCACAAAGCCAAACAGATGGAAATGCAGTTTATACAAAACCTGTGTGCAGAAGGCAGAGAACAATCTGGGGAAGGGAGGGGAAGATCCAGAAGCAGCATAACTGATAATGTGTGTTTAGTGCCATGTAGCTTTACAGTACTTTATGAGCCCTAATGAAGGCCCACAAAGGCTCTCCTGATGACAGCTACAAATGCTGTCCTGCAGAGGAGATGTCTTGTTCTGCCTGAAATAACCCTATGCCATAAAACTGCACATTTATACAGAACAAACAAAACAGGGAAATGCAACCCCAGCCAGCAGGAAATCCTCAGATGCATGAAGGGAAATAGGCTGTGCTAATGGGATGATTCCTTCATTATGTCACCTAATTCAAGGCAAAATATATCCCCAAGGTTATATTACAGGGAAAGGCAAGTAACCTTCTTTTGATAAGCAGTGTTGGTGAGGGTGAAGAGACACAGGATGGCACAAACAGAAATATGTGCTTGGTTTTCATTTTGATGTTTCATAAACCATAGAGAAACTTTCATTCATTTCTACTTTTGAAGGCCAGACTGGATGGGGCTGTGAGTAAGCTGGTCTCTTGAAGGTCTCCCAGCCCATGGCAAGGGGGTTGGAACTAGATGATCTTCAAGGTCCCCTCCCCACCCAAACCATTTTATGATTCTGTGAAGATGATTATATGATTCTTTTCCCTATTACAGTTCTGGCAAGGTACACCTTACCTAGCATGGCTATCAAGTCATGATATCATATCATATCAGAGGGTAACCAGTGGATTGGAACAGCCCTTGGGGAATTTCCTTCTCCTCCTTTGACTTGTTTTTGGCAACAGGGGCTCTGCCTGCCTTCTGGGAGCACTGCTGTCAGCCAGGGCAGGCAGAGCTCTCCTTCCCTCCGTCTCTTCTTGCCTCACTCCTGTCCCTAACTACCATTGCACTGGCTGTGGAGGGTGGCTGAAGCCCAACACACAGTCTGGACTTTCTCAAACCACTTGATTACAACAGGGAAGACAGAGACCCCTTGCTCATTCTGGCTGTGCAGGTATATGCTTTCTCTCTAAGCCATCCTGCTCTGGTGCTTCTCCTTTAGCTCTCGGTTCATAGGCAGGTTAGCCTTTCCTCCTGGTTTGTCTTCTCCAGCTAGTTTCCATTTCAGTGAGTCGTCAAACTCTTCTGTTTATTCCCTCTTGCATGTAGAAAACCATTTTTTCAGTGGATCTCACCATCTGCCAGGTATTGCTGACATTGCCTGGGTGGCTACACTGACAGCACGTGATAGAAGTGTTTTCTAGACAGTAATCCAAGCACTGAAGAATAGTTCTTCAGGCAAAAATGTCCAGGAGCACAAAGATCAGAGAAAAGTACTACAAGTTTATTCTTTAACATTTTCTCTGCAGATTTTACTCATATCCAACTGTCATCCACCTTCTAGCACTGTCAAAAATAATGTAGCCCAGTGTCATCCCTGGAACACGGTTAACTTGTTATTGTCCTGACACCACACTTCCAGAGGGAGGTAATATCTGGTTTTCCTGTAAATAACTGAGGATAAACACAGGTCCTTGAACAAATCTCAGGTGCTCCAGGCAAAAATTTTCAAATACTGGCACAGATGTTCACGGGTCACAGGTACTCTCTTACAACTGCAAGTTAGGAAAACAGACCCAGAGGGACAGATTTGCATCCTTCTCCAGCTGGGCTTCCATATCAGTGAACAGCTATTCCCAAATCAGGAATCCCAAGCCACACAGATGCTGTGTGTTTGAGCTAAAGCAGACCCATCTGAGGGGAGACTGGCAGGCTGCCATGCATGGTGTGCAAGAAAAGACTAAAGAAGCTGGGCTGCTGTAGCCTCAGTTTCTCACTGCTGACTGTAGCTAACTCGTATGGCAAGACAGAGCCAACCTCTTCTCAAGGTAGGAAGAAGATAAGACACAAGGAAGACAAACTGCTGAAAGGGAAATTCTGATTGCATATAAGGAAAAGTATCTCTCCCTGTATCATACCATATAATCATAGAATAGTTTTGGTAGGAAGGGACTTTTAAAGGTCATCTAGTCCAACCCCACAACAATGAGCAGGGACATCTTCAACTAGATCAGGTTGCTCAGAGCCCTATGCAACCTGGCCTTGAATGTTTCCAAGGATGTGGCACCTCTCTGAGCAACCTGTGACAGTGTTTCACCACCCTCATTGTTAAAAAAAGTTTTCCTTATATATATCTAACGTAAACTTAGTCTCTTTTAGTTTAAAACCATTACCTCTTGTCCTATCAGTACACACCCTGCAGAAAGTCTGTCCCCATCTTTCTTGAGTCCACTTTAGGTACTGGAAGGCTGCAATTAAGTCTCTCTGGAGCCTTCTCTTCTCAAGGGTGAACCACCCCAGCTCTTTCAGCCTGTCTTTACAGGCGGGGTGGTCCAGACCTTGAATCATCTTCTTGACCCTACTCTGTTCACCCTCCAACTGTCCTACGTCTTTCCTGTGCCTGGATGCAGCACTCCAGGTGGGGTCCCAGGAGGTTTTACAAGCTCTTTGGCAGCAACATTAGCCACAGAGAAATGTATTAATAGACTGTGTCCATCTGCTTTTTCCAATGTCACTGCCCACAGCTGGAAGGAGAGAGGAAAAAATAACCTGTGCTCCAGATTCTCTTACCAACCATCCCAAGGGTTCAAAATGTCTTTTGATTGCCCTGGAAAAATGTTCACTCACTGGAAAGGGGTGTCCCAGGAGCCTTCACCCTTGGAGAGACCCACAGCTGAGCTGGTCACAGCCCTGATGGCCTGATCCAGCTGTGAAGACAGCTGTACCTTCAGAGGGGAGGTCAGCTCAGATGACCTTTCAAGGTCCCCACCAACAAAAAGCATCCTGTGACATCCACAAGGCAAAGGAAGACAATGGAGAGCCTGGACTGGAGCGAAGTGGGTGACTATGATGGCAAGAACTTCATCTCCTAATTCTAACTACTCATTCAGGAATACCTTATCAATATTATGGTGTCAGTTCACCAATAAAATAATCTCAGAAGCAAACAACTTTAAAAAAAAAACCCTTGGGACACACTAACACTGGACATCAAGACACCCTTTCTTGATCTTCACATGGACACAGTTCCAGTGACAGTGAAGAAACCTGAAAATGTCCTAAAGAGACAGCTCTAATTACCTCCCTTCACTGGGCAGCAATGTGCTGATTATAGAAAATCTTAAAATGAAATTTGTTTGAAGGTATAAAGAGTGGAGAAGAGGAGAATTTGTCAAATGTGGTGCTGACCCATGGTGCTAGACATGTGCTGTGTAAAATGATCCTTTCTCAAATTCTTCTTGTGAACCAGTCACTAGGTGAGAGAAGAGTGAAGTGGTTCCCTTTTGGATAAATCATTTGCAGCGCCTTACCCTCAGGTCACCTCTAGGGGAACAGACAGGAGAAGAGAAATGGATCTTGTCCAGGATCTTTCTGCAGGAAGCCAAAAGCTCAGTATTGCTTATGAAACATATTTTTGAATTTCTGAGGAAGCATTTCCCAGCCAAATGCTTTTCATTTTTTCAGCACAATTAAAGGAAAAGGAAGAGGCAGGCTTGGTTTGATCAAAATAGACAGCAGATGCTGGAGAAGAAGAATGGGGAAGGTTGTCAACTGGAGCAAAGAGGACAGAACAGCCTGCTGTGCATGGGCACAGCTGGAAAGGGCCATGGCTCCACAGCCTTTCTCTCTGAGGCTGGAGCCACTTCACCTTTTCATGTGGAAGAGGACAGGCTACAATAACTCTTGCAAGAAGGGAAAAATAATTCTTAAGCCTCAGGTATGAAAGAGATCAACACTAAAGTGAAGGCAGTTATTCCCTATAACAGAATTAACTGTTTCCAGGATCTCGTTTTACAACTATACCATCCAAATCCGTGTGAGAGGGGAGGTAGTTTTGTCTCTTATTTAGTATATATTCTTGATTATAATTTTCTCTGCAAGTATTCAAGATACTCTATGCAAGCATAGGAAACAGGAGGTTTTGAGCTAAATAACTTCCTGTCTAACTGCAGAAAGTGTAAGAAGGGAGATAGAATAATTTGGTGGACACAGTCTAGCTAGGCATCTAGGCACAGAAGGTAGGTGTATGGAGTGATAGCAGAAATCCATATACCTTGAAACAGGTGACCCTTCAGGCTTCCTGAAGTGCAGCTCCTGTGACAGAGAATGTGCTCTTGTGCCCAGAAACACACCAGGTTACACAAGGTTGTTAAAAACTCCCACAGCCACAACAAACCGCAGCAAAACTCCCCACTTCGTTGGAAAAAGCACCTTTGATCAGAAAGCATCTGCCCCAGGGTGGCGGGAGAAACCCAGCAGAAATTTATAAATGTGATTAAAATTTGCCATTGTTGTTCTTTCTTAACAGTGAAAGAAGTGGCATAACTCAGCGCAGGTCTACTTGTCTTAGGCAACTAAGGTAACTATGAAAATCCTTCCAGCTTGCAGGAACAGGCAGCAAGTTCCTATTTCTGAGTTCTTATTCATTGTTCCCCTACTCAGTAGGTCTCAATGGGGCTGGCAGCCTCCAAGCTTGCAGACACAAGCATGTGGCAACCTGGGTTCAGTGTGACGAGGGACATGGAGAAGAAATATCCTCACATTTTTAGTATTGCTTTGTTAATGAGCAACCCAACAGGGCCCTGTTTTGTGCACTGCTATTTTTTTAGATACCCACTGTATAACATGTACACACACATGTACTACTACAGCTTCTTCTGCTAAAGCCCCCATCAGCTAAAAATTGCTGCTTTTCACTTTCTCACCACAACAAATGTTATAGTCTTTTGCTCTGAGAGACAATATACCCCAGCTTTTCCAAGAAAGTACAAACCAAAGCATCCCAGCACAAAGAAACCATTCTGGCAAAGGACAGAAGTGAAGAGTTCTCCTGATTCAGTACCATTATATGAAATTATTTCTAAATGAAAGCCTTTCACTCTAAGTCAAAGAATAAACACAAATATTAGCTGAGTGGGTCTTAATGAGTTTCCTGGTACCTCAGGGTTTGCCATTATTGTGGCCAAAAACAGAGAGAGGGAGAGAAAGGGAAAATTTTCCATTCTTCCTCCTGTTGTTCAGAGAAAAAAAACACTAAATAAATCAATGAATAGTTTCCCTGCAAGCGGTATGTATCAAAAGCAACAAAGACTGGCTATTAACGAATGTCCTTTGTTACAACTTGAGCAGAAATGTCACATCACAGAAAACACTTAAACAATTTCATGCAGGAGTGAGGAGAGATTTTCTATTTGAGCAAATGAAAAAAGAGGCAAGGACTTCAACGTATTCTTTTCTGACTTACCAGACTGACTTAATTTTTATGGAGATTAGTATAAACCACAGATACTCCCAACATCTCCTCACTCCTGCTTTGACATCTCATAAATTCCGCATTTTCACACCAGCATCTGCTGAAGGCAGGTTGTATTTCCAGTTCTGCACTTCCAACAAAGCCAGTTAAAAATGTTTTTTTGTAATGGTTTGAGTAGCAGAAGGTAAAAAAGCCTCCTGAAATCTTCAACAAGAGACTGGCACCTCAATGGCTGTGCCAGCGCACCACCTCCCGCTCACCACGAAGGCAATGGGAGATGGGCACAGCTCCCAAAAAGCCTGCTGCCTCTGGCTTTCCTAACACCTGATGTCAGCTGTGTGCTGGTGTGAACCACTTTTTGCACAAGTGAACATCACACTGCAGTCCTGTGCCCCGCTGAGATGAGCACTGGCATGCAGGTCCCCTGCCAAGGGCTTATCTGTGGGCTTTTTAAAATCAAGTTCTTCCAGTCTTGCTTCACTGCGTTACATGGTTGCTGCTCAACACAGCCCTGTCCAAAACCTCTCCTGCTAGGAAGGCTGAGAGCACATCTCATCCCGCTCCAGACCACGTTCTGGCACACCCAGAGGAGAAGAGGAGAGGGAGGGCTGTTGTGGGAAGTTCTGCAGGCAGCTGGTGGGTGCTGAGTGCCCTGGGTGGGCACTGAGACACACTCCTGGTGTCTGCTGCTCTCTGCTCTCCCCCAGCAGAAACCTGCCTGTGCCACCTCAATGCCTGGTCTTCTCTGTGAAGCACTAGAGGGTGGAGAAGTCAGCACCAGCAAAACACTACTCTTTCTCCTGCACTTGACCCTATATCACAGTGGGGCCCTTTCCCTTCCATGTGGCAGCAACCAGGTCTTTGTCAGCCTTGGAAACATCAGGTGCATCCTTCCAGAAATGCCTCCAGGGGAAGATGATCTACCATATATTTTGAATTCCTGAGATTTTTGGAGGAAAAAAGATAAGGGTCTTATCTCTCTTTTTTTTTTTTTTTTTTTTAGGTTATCAGAATCCTTTTTATCAGAGAGGGGCTAGAATTCATGACCCCTGTCTCTAATGCTCTAATGACTGTACACTTGGACTTCCAGCACTGTCCCGTGTCTCTGTGATTCATGACAAATCTGTGGGGCTGCATTCATAAACATGTATTTCTGGGCCCTTGAAAAGTTTAGCTACAAATTAGAAGAGCACTTTCAGCCTTAATTGGGATAAGGCTGTTTTCTGCTGTGATGTATAATATTGGAAGAGCAGAATGAAAAGTGGTTAGAGACATGGGGAAACTTTCATAGGAAGACAGATTGAAAAGAGAGAACCTGTCTAGATTGTAGAGAAAATGAGTAAGAAGGACATTCCACATAAAATATGAACAGGCTAGGAACAGTAAATCCTTAATGCTTTCTTCTAGAAGAAAAAATATGTTCAATGAAGCTGATACTCAGTAAATGCAAAACCCAGGAAAAAAATGTAATTTTCACACAGCACACAGTCAGCTTGTGAGACTCAGGATTTAATCCAGGAGCTCAGCAGAACCCAAGGAAGGAATTCATGGTGTGTACAGAGGAGGATACTTTCAAGTACTATGGCAAAGATTGAATTTGCAGCTGGAAAAACTACAAGAATTTGAGAGGGACATAAACTGTCTTGTTCCAGGACATAAGATACTCACTAATAGAGAGTAAAGGCAGAAGATTCACTTGGGGCTATTTATTTTACAATAGTTTGCCGCAGCTTGTGTGTGCTGTCCACTGAAGCATTACTGAGAGCCAGAGACAGTCAGAGCAACACCAGCAGGAGCTGTGTTCTCTCAGGGCCATAGTACCCTGTGGACTCCATACATTCATTTCTGGGATTGGTAGTGCAGCTGTGGAGCATCATCCCACACACAGCATGGATTTCAGCAGTTCCCAAAATAAAACCATCCCACAAAGCAGGTGAGAAATGAGTGCAACTTGCAAAACCAAGAGACTTCAATAACACAGGCATGACCTCTGCTCCAACAGTATTAAAATGAAACATGTTTTAGAATCTCTAAATTTGTACCATTGCCCAGTTTGACTTCATAAGAAGGTCACAGACTTTTATTCGTTTATGATCGTAGTAAGGGTAATAACTCCTGCTTAAGTAAAAGATAAGCTTTAGAAAAGCAACCAGACTTCTTCTGAATAATTGAATTAAAACCCCTTTTCTCCTGTCTGTTCATGGTTAATTTTCCATGATGTTTCTATTCCATCTATATATATTTCTGTGAGCCAGAATTCTCTTTGCTGTAAGTGAACAAAACTCGTGTTATTATATCTTGGTGGCAGCAATAAGTCTTGCACCACAGTGAAAACATACACTGCAGTACAGACTCAGTCACAAGATGATGCTATTTCTTGGTATTAATATAGGATTTTATATATTAGAAGCACCGTGGCTAATATTAGCTAATGATAAGGTAATTAAGCCAAATTTAGATGCCAATTTTTGTTTCTGAAAGCTTTTAAGCTTTATATGGGCTATGCTGCTAAATAAGCTGAACTCTCATTAAATATTGCAGTCTGCTACTCATCGTCTCAGACAGAAAAAAACCAACATTATTAACCACTGATGGTATTTGATACAAATAATAGCTTTAGCAGTTGTCTGTCTTTGTCAGCGATGACAACCAGCAATTCCTTCTCCACATTCATTTTCATGATGACTTCTAATATGAAGCTCAGACATAGTGATGAAAATTCTCACTTGCACAGAACCAGGGGAACCAGGATGGCCTTGTGGGGTTTTTTTTTCTCTTAGGGGCTAGATAGGAGTATTTTGTAATGCAATCTGGTCATCATATCTTGTCTTTTTTCTACGTTACCTGTGCAACAGGTCCCAGTGAGAGAGTGGAAATTTGGCATTTTGGGGGCTGAACTTTGTTATACAGTCTTCTTCTTGTACAAGAGCTGTCATTGCTTAATACTGATAATCTAACATCAGACTTTCACTGGTCAGATGGCCCTACTCTCCTCAACCACTGCTCTACCTTGCAGCATGCTTGTCTGTGGGTTTGCTCACCCACCCCATAAAAATTGATGTAAACTGCCTTGTCTTTAGTCCTGACAACTTTATACACTGGGACACCCATTGATTTTACACTTAGCCATGCAGTTGTGGTCATTGGGGTTAAGAACACCAAGAGGAGGGAGATGTCCCACTGAATCTCTTGGGTGTATGGGTTCCTCCAAAGCAGGTATTTGTTAGCTACAATCAAAAGCACAAGGTGGAGCAGGTACAGCTGTGACCTTCTGAGTTACTCTGCATTTCACTGCAAGTTCAGCACCTCTTTTCTCCCCCAGCTCTGCCCAAAGCTTTCAGGGACCACTGATGGCTTTGTAGAGTCCCCTGTGCACTCTGCCAGCTGTGAGTGCACCACAGTGTGCTCAGTGAGAGCAGCAGCACTGGGATGCACCGAGGGTGACTCCTCACCAAGGGGGGACTCATCAGGTACCTCCTGAATGAGCCACTGTCCTCAGGGGTGCTTATGCTATACTTATTGTAAAGTTTGATTCTTCCCATTTATGTGAGGTTCATGTCACCTCTGGGAAAGATGAAACAGACTCCTTTATGGGAGAGTTTCCACATCCTTGCTCCTACTGAAATTCTCAGTCGCTGGGAGGGCCGTCAGATTTCTCTGCTCTTCAGCTCAGGAGAAAACAGCTCTGGGCCCTGAGCCATATTGGCACAGTTTTGCAGCTACAGCTTTCAGAGCATCCACACCTGCCTCTGTGCTACCAGCTTGTCACTTCTGGACTGCAATCCACAAGTGGCGGTGACGTGGAAGTGGGGGAAGGAACAGCAGGCACTGCACGAGTTGGAGGGAGCGAGCTGGAGACGGCCATGCACTGTGACAAAGTTGCCTTGCCCGTTTTTACCCAGAGAAATGATCTCACCATTCCTTCTAGCTTAGCCACTCTACCCTTGGGGGCAGGGAAATGGATATTTCTGCTGGTTTTATCTGCCCTAAGTGCATTTAATGCATGAAAATGTGAGATTTCTGTCCAGCACTTATGGACAATTGTCCAAGACACATTCCCAGAGAGTCCTTACAATAAAATAAGCCATTCAGGGATGACTACCTTTTGAAGGTACTGCATCCAGCTAGCAGAAGCACTTTGGTGATGCCATCCAGTACAGCACATTTAATTTCTTCTGATGCTCAGATCAGTTACAGAACAACCCAAATGAGTCTTTATGTACCCCTATAGTGTCACTGCTCATGAGGAAATAATCCAAACTCTGAAACATAAAAAGCTAAAATGTCACCCAGCACTGGTGAATAGCGTGGAGCAGATCCACCACCCTGGTCATATAACACCCATCAAGATGACAAAAAACAGGTTTCCTGCCCTACACTTATCATTTTTGCACAGTTGGACATGTCATCCCTAGGACAATATATTCCTTGTATCCAGTTAGTCTTTTATGTACACACAAGCTCAGCAAAGTCTTTTCAAAAAAATTTGGGATGCATTATTAATAACAAAAACGGTTATGATCTATGGAACAGGGTGCATGCTTGCATTCCTGCCCAAAATCCAGGAAGAGTATTATTAGTCTTAACTAAATAGAGCTCTTCTTTTTTCTCTGTACTCTTTCTGAAATGCAATCTGCCTCACAAAAAAGGCAGCAATTATCCCCATTTTTTGATTCTTTTTGATTCAGTTCTCTGGTGCTCATGTGCATTCCTATAACACATCTGATGTTGATGGAGGTCTTTGGGTATAATCACATGGAATTCACTGCTCAGAAACCTGGCAGTGCCTCTGTTAATTCGTTATGCTGTAGATGTACACATTGCTCTACCCGGTGTAACCTAATGATAATGAGTTTGCCACATAGGTATGCTTTAATAGTGTGATAAACACCTTGATTATGGTGTGACAGAGGTCTAGATCTGCTTTTCAAAACACTTTATTTAATAAATTATCTATTTATATTCTTGTTACTATGTGAAAAGAGGCTGTTTATTTTCCTGCCATATTACAGCAGGAAGAATTACTGCTTTGATGACAAAAGAACTGAGCATGGGAACCAGAGCACCATTTCCAAAACCAGAACTGATGGGGTGATCTGAGACCTACAAACCAGCATTTCTTTTGTTCATCCCATTAGATATAAATGGTACAAAAAGGAGGAACCACCACGGCTTTTGCAGAGGAAAGACTTACCTTGGGAACTGTTAAAATCCATCCTCACCCTGGAGCTGTTCAAAGCTCATCTGGACCCAGGCAGCCCAAGCACCCTGGTCCAAGCTGGCTTTGCTTCCAGTGGACAATTGGACAGACAATCTTCACACATCCCTTCTGACCTAAATAATTCTCTGAGTCTATGTTCTCTCAATGATGGGAAAAATACATGAATGCCATATAATAACTAAACTTCAAAATCCATTGCCACTGGACATCATTCTGATCAAAAGCAGAAATGATTTTAAAGATAAAAGCCATCTCAATTGTGGGAATACCAATAGTAATTAAATACCAGTGCAAATTAAATGTAAAAATTTGTGTTCAATCTCTAGCACTGGAAGTCCCTGCAGTTTAAATTACATGAAGCTAAAGGCTTTTACCTCAGACATCTCAGTCTTGTGAGCTTGGGCTTCTCCTGCACACACTTCCTCTGAATTCCTGCTAGAGTTGCTGGAAGGGTGGCAGCATTAAGTGGGCTTTTATCCTGACTAGTGTAGCTGCTTTTATGTACAAAAGTGATGAAAGTGAATGGTGCACGAAGTGGTGCAGGGGTGGTAAGCAAGGCAGCAGCAATATCAGTGTGAGGCAAGGCTTTTTGAAGCTAACCGTCTTCAATTAGCCTTTCACCTTTGAATAAAGACAGACTGTTACTGCCAAAAAATGCCTCTTGAATATTCATTTAAATTAACTTCCCCTGGCCTGGTTTTATCCTGGTGGGATTTGCTTTCTCTGAGCACTCACACAGGATGGTTCTCTGCCATGGAGGGCTTCGAATAGGACTGTCAGTTGTGTGCCCAGTTGTTTGTGAACAGAAGCTTTCGATTTATTCACAAAACATTGATGTCAGAAGCAACACACTGGAGCAGTGCAGGCTTTTTTGAACAACCTCAGTAAAACAACTTTCCAGAGAATTGTTATCGGCCCAAGGGGATTTTAAAAGAGAAAGCCAGGAATACTGTTTGGCTACAAAACCAAACAAAATTAAAAAATACATGAAACTACACAGTCAAGTGAAAGAAGACTAAACAACCCAAGTAAGTCTTATTCATTACAAATCATTTGCACATATTTTCCCCACTGCGTTGAACTGTACCCTTCTCATAAACCATCACACATTTTGGAAAGCAAGAGTTTGTGTAGTGACTGAAACCTGCAGTCTCACACTTTCCTAGTTCATGCATTCACTTCTTCCCAGCCTTCTCGAACATCCCTGCAGAAAGTCCATGAGTTGGCCCATGTGGGTCAGAAGTGCTGACATGGAGAGATATGTCCCCAGAACTGAGACATGCAAAGTAACCAGAATAGCATTGGAAACCCCGTGTTTTAAATGCAGCCTTGACATTTTTGCTTCCTTACACCATTCTGCCTACAGTGTCAGGCTGCTTCATTCCAAATAAACCAGAATCATAAGGCACCATATATCTTTTCTTAAATGACAAAGCTCAAAGGACCTTTTGTGGTGGATTGACCCCTGCTGGATGCCAGATTCTCACCACAACTGCTCTATCATTCCCCTCCTCACCTGCACAAGAAAGAGAAAATACAACAAAAGGCTTGTGGGTGGAGATAAGGATGGGGAGAGATCACTCACCAGTTACCATCACAGGCAAAACTGACTCAACTTGGGGAAATTAACTGAATTTATAATCAATGAAATCAGAGTGGGGTAATGAGAATTTTTTTTTTTTTTAAAAAAGCACCTTAAAACACCTTCACCCCACCGCCTCCTTTCTTCCTGAGATTAACTTTATTCCTGATTCTCTCTCTCCCTTCCTCACAACCACCTCCTTTCCTGCACCCCTCACCAGCAGCACAGGAAGACAGGGAATGGGGGCTGTGGTCAGTTCATCACACATCTCTGCAGCTCCTTCCTCCTCAGGGATAGGGCTCCTCACACTCTTCCTCGGCTCCAGTGTGGAGTCTCTCCCATGGGAGACAGTCCAATTCTTTACTAACTGCTCCACCATGGGCCTCTTTCCATGGGTTGCAATCCTTCAGTAACAGTTCTGTCAACAAACCTGCTTCAACATGGATTCCTCTCTTCATGGATTCACAGGTCCTGACAGGAGTTTGCTCCATCACAGGCTTCCCAGTCTGCTTTGATCACACCCAGTGCTCTGGTGCGGTTCTCTTCCGTGGGCTGCAGGTGGATCTGTGCTCCACCATCATCATTCATGGGCTGCAGGGACCCAGCTGCTTCACCATGGCCTGCACCATGGGCTGCAGGGGAATCTCTGCCCAGTGCCTGGAGCACCTCCTGCCCCTCCTTCTGCACTGGCCTTGGTGTTTGCAGGCCTGCTCCTCTCACATAGTCTCACTCCTCTCCCCTGCTGTAGTTTCAATTGCACTGTGTGGCAGCCAGGCAGATCCATTGCTCTGAACCAGGATGCCACAGCTTCCTGGAGAGAGGTCTCCCAGGAGAGAGCCTTTAGGGGGTCTCTGGCAATCCCTGGCCACTGGGCAACCTCAGCAAGGTGCAGCCTGTGGCTGCAGTGATCAGTTCAGTGATTTCTGCTCTGTTTGCGAGGTTATCCCAGGCTGACTCGGAGACAGAGAGACAGGAGTGTCATGTGGCCATTCCACAGAGGGAGACTTTATTGTCCAGCAGTTCTGCAAAGGGTGGCCAGGAATGACAGCTCCCTTCTGAACTGGGCAGAAGCTGGGGTTTTTATGGGGGAAAGCAAGGGTGGTACCAAGGGAGAAAAAACAATGGGCTACAAAAAATCAACACAGGCATCAAGGCATTGTGGGATAGCTGGAGCACCCACCATGACAAGGAAGGACGGTCCCATCTAAGGGGTATCCCTCCAGGAGAGGGTTGAGATAAGCTTATCACAGCCTGTTCAAGGGACATCCCTCCAGGGGAAAGCTGTGGCAAGCTTATCTGCCTCCACAGCACAGGTTTTTGTTCCCTTTTTAACTCTGTTATCCAGAAGTACTACCACCACTGATAGGCTCAGCCTTGGCCAGCTGGTGGTGTATCTTTTGGACATAGGGGAAGCTTCTGGCAGCAGAAGACAGCCTGAAGCTGTGCCACTACCCAAACCTTGCCACACAAACCCAGCACACCTTGGCAGTGTACCAAGTCCTCCTAGCCTGTACCTAAGTGGCAATAGTTGTACCTGACTGCCCTACAGAACTTCACATGTAGCACGTAACAGACTTCCCGACAGTTCCCCAGTCACTGGAAACCCATATAACTATTCAAGGCACATTTTGTTCCTCCACAAATCATCCACACATTTCCTTTCCTCCATAAATGCTGTGATAACAGCTGAAAAGTGAAAGCAAAATAAAGCTGTGAAATACATGTGAAATGCAAAATGGTTGCTCTGTGCTGGTACCATTTGTATAGTCCTTTTCTCCTTTCCCCCACAAAAAGGAGGTCATCAGTAGAACAAGGCCAGAACTGTAAGGGAGGGTGATGCCTTGTGTTAGATGCACTGGTACAGTCCATCTAATTCATCTGGAACAGTTTACCCTGACAGCAGATTATTTCAGCCATATGTGCATTGAAGTTCCAGGCTTGGAACATACAGATCAGAAGTTCACAGATAATAAAAAAAAAGGGATGCACAGAACTATAGGGCTGCCACTAGGGTCTCCTGCATAGGAAACAACTCCTCTGTTTCCTGAACAAGATGTGAACAGAAACCAACATCAGCCCAAGGACAAGGCAAGGCAAGCAGAAAGTCTCAGCTGGAGAGAGCTCTTAGTTCAGAGTCTGGTCCTGTCAGATGCCATGTACAGTGAGGGAAGGGCTAGCAGCTTCATGAGTCCATTAGAGAAAACAAAACAAGCCAATGAAGTCCCTATTATTATAGAGGACCAGCGCTCTGTGTCTTTGGAAGGATCAGGAGTATGGTATCTGCTCAGAATAGACATCAAAAAGTGATGCACAAGATAAAAAGGGGTACAGCCACTCCCTAAGGGTGAAACAGCTCCTGGGCATGAGGGGCAGCCCAGACCTTTTCTTTTCTGGAAAGCTCTGCAAGCTTGATGCCTTCCTGGTGGTCATGAAAGCTGCTGAGAGAGGGTCTCTTTTTGCACATTAGTGCTCTTGCCTCTGATGTGTTGACACCTGGAACTTTTTTGAGCAGCAAAGGAACAGTAATTGCCAGATGATTAATTGGAAGATAAATGCTTTAATGTTAGAGCCCTTGTGTGGCTTTCCATCATTTATCACAGACCTTTCAAGACTCTGGAAGCACAGGGAGAGGATGTGGTTGAGGCATGAAGGGGCTGATCTGGAGGTGAACAGAGCTGAAACTCTGTCTCTGTATACACACAGACATGTACACACAGATGTGGACACACATGAATGTGCACACAGGCATACAAATTTATTTTCACACAAATTTAATTTTATTCCAAACATCTGTGGAGAAGGACCAGGCTGAATCTTTGCTTAAAGCAGCAACATGGAACTGTGAGCTCATTTTTCTTATCTGCCTTAAATTTCTATAAAAGTCCTTATCCTATTCCCTATCTGTAGGAGTGGATAATCTTCCTCTATCCCTCTGAAGATTCATTTTAATTGTAATGGCACCCGCCCTGAGAATGTTCCTTTTTTCTTTTTTTTTTTAGCCAATTCCAAATCCCTCAGGGGTTAAAATTCATTCATGTCTAATAGGAAAAAAATCTGTTCTTTGTGCAAGTGGTTTAGACTAGATAACATCAGATCTGTCTGTCAGATCTCTTAACACATGACTGAGAATAACAATAATCATGAGAGAACATATTGCACATCATCTTTGGTCCAACCAAAACAATCTCCAGGCTCTTTCTCTATGCCCTGTGGCCCCAGACAGAGCTGAGATGCTTAGATCAGGGCAAGGATGATCACGGCTCTTGTGTTGGAGCACAGCACGGCTGGGCTCATCAGCATGCCGACAGAGACCTATCCCAAAATGGAAAGCACCACAGAAGGCTCATTTTAATGCTCTAGAGATGAATAAGACCGCAAACCAAAAAATATATCATTATCTGGGCACATCTTGTAATTCTTGTTCAAACATTTTGAGTAATTTGCTGCTGCTTTCAACTTCTCTGTCCCCCATGTGGCAGTTTTTGACAAAGGGGAAACAGTAAATGATCTATTCTTGGAACATTTTCCATTGCTTATTCAGACCAGACTCTAATTCAAAGGATAAAAAACCCCATACAATCAGGGGTATGAATAGAACTGTCTGGTGGAAATCAGACCGCCGTTTAGTCGCAGATTGGTTACAGTTTGTTACCTCTCACCCCTAGAGCTTTGGGGATGGGGAAGGAACCTTCCAGGGAAGCGGGATGAGTCAAAGATCAGTCTCATTAAATACAGCTTGAGCACACGTATGTCACTGACCACTTAGAAATGATGAAGAAAAAGCAAGGAAAGGCACAAAAAACCTGTCTTTTTCCTACCTGCATGCTTGTCTGGTAATAGGATGTATCTGATGCAGCAACATCTCAAAACTGCCACGAAAAATCACTTGGGATTTTTTTATATGGTAAAAACCTTGCTCTGAAGTTTCAGAAATTTTTGTTACTATCAAGAGCAGCTCTGCACTGCCATTAATAGATATGCTGAAAAAGGAGGGGCCATGGTCTTGCTTGCAGACCTGTCTTTGCTCTCCTGTGAGCAGCTGTGGAGCTGAGCTGTTCCCCTGCCAGCTGAATGGAAAGACTTCTGCATTTTCCAGGTACAAAATTCCCCATTCAGTGGATGAAGATGTGGACAGTGTTTGACATACAGAATTTGGTACACATTTTTCAAATGTCAAAGGTGTAGAGAGACGGAATCCACTTTCAGAGGAAATCAGTGATTTTGGTGTTTATGGGAATCATAGAATCATGGGAATGATTTGGATTGGTAGGGACCTTTAAAGTTAGTCCAACTTCTGTGCAATGAGCAGGAACATCAACTAAAATCAAGTGGCTCAGAGCCCCATCCAACCTGGCCTTGAATGTTTCCAGGGAGAGGTCACTCACCACCTCTATGACCAACTTGTTAGGTTGTTTCACAACCCTAATTGTAAAAACTTCATCCTTATATCCAATCTAAATTGATTCTCTTAAAATTTAAAACCATTGCCCCTTGTCCTACCACAACAGGCCCTGCAAATTATGTTTGTCCTCTTCTTTCTTCTTGTTCTTATTAGGTACTGGAAAGCTTGGAAAAGGTCTAACTGGAGCCCTCTCCTCTGTAGGCTGAACAATCCCAGCTCTCTCAACTTGTCCTCACAGCAAAGTTGTTCCATCCCTCTGATCATCTTCATAGCTCTCCTCTGGATTCAGTCCAACAGATCTACGTTGTCCTGTACTGAAGACCCTAGAGCTGGATACAGCACTCCAGGTGGGGATCTCACCAGAGCAGAAAACATAGGGTGACTTTTTTATCCCCTCAAAACAAAATCAAACCTAAAGCGCTAATATTCATGTATAAACAATAAAATATTTGTTGCCTACAAGTAACTATCTGACTAATTCCAATCATAAACCCATCCCATCAACATCATCCTTTTTTCTCTGATGAACTCAATTGCATTTTTCTATGTATGCAATAAACGTTAATAAACCCATGCCAGAGGGGATTGAGAGTGGTTTGTGTCTTGTATTGACACTTCCTTATTCACAGAAGATGCCAAGAGATTATTGAAGCACTTTATCATTGTTTTGGGCTGGCACAGGGTGTTTTCAGTCATGCTGTGACTTAGAGGTATCCCCTTGTTCCATGGCTCAGCTGGGAGCTCTCCAGTGAAGCAGTGAATGTGGCTCAAAGAGCTTCACCCCTTGCCTTCCCTCTGCTCCCCATGGCAAGTGTCAGCTGCTGCTCTGAGCTCTGCCTTTATTGCACCCAACCTCCAGCCACACTAAGGGGCCATCTCAGCACGTTAGCAGGGTACAGACAATGCTCAGCTACTCATGCCCCCATGATTTTCTAGGAAACATCTCTGACTGCAAGCAAGGGTTTAATAGAATTGTCAAGCTGATTTACAGAAAAGGCTGCTCTCTGGTGCAGATTATGGTGCTGATACAATCTCTGTGGCTTGGAGTTTACTTGCAGCATGGATGTTGGAGCATATTTATTTGAAAAAGGGAAAGAAAATAATTACTTGGGTTGCTGCTGGATTTGTTTGAGGCTGATGCACCAAGTCAGGCCAAGGCAAAATCCCCATGTGGTGCTGCAAATAAATGATAGATGGATTGGTCTTGCCTGGGCAGAGTGCCAGGGCATGTCCTAGGGAGCCCCACAACTCTGTATTAAAGGGTGTAGTAGTAAATAAAACGTGGATAAACTGACCTGTTGAGTATCTATGAGGAGCCCATTTACTCTGTATTCCCTAAATTGGAGGCAGATAATCTCCTTTATCTTTGTTTACACTCAGCTGCTCACAGGTTTATTGGGAGGAAAGCAGCTTTCCCTGCGACTCAGAATGCAATTTCTGCGAGATTGTCCCTGTGCTTCCAATGGCTCCCAGTCAGCAACTGAGCCACAGGTGCTGCCAGCGAGGAGAGCTGCCAGGAGCTTCTCAGGGCAATGCTGGCCCTTTGCACCTCACACCATGGTGAGACATATCCTGCTGTCCTGCTGTCCTGTTCCTCAGGAGTCTGGAGGTGGACAGATGCAAAATCAATCTCTTTAGCATCAGTTCTTTTATTTTGTTTTACTGTCTTCTGTATGTGTCACTAATTGCCTCCTTCATTGCTGCTGCTGTGAAGTGTTTATACTGTCCCATCTCTCCCATCAAGTCTCTCTTCTCAGCCTGAGTAATCATTCTACAGTGCACAATTCAGGTTTTGCATGTCTAGCTTTTTCTTCTCCTCATGTTTCTGCCTTACTGCCTGGGTAATTTTCTTTTTGCCTCTCTTAGCACTTTTTAACTAATTTTTCATACAGCTTTGTAAAGAGAGAGAGCAACAGAAGAGCAGGATCATGGAGCACCCTTGTCTGCAAGAGCCCCACACTGTTCATTGCCCTCATCCCTGGATAGCTCTGGTAGTCTCCATATCCCTGTGTAACACCACAGCACAGGCTCTACAGCACATACAGAAGACTGTCCCTGTCTAGAACCCTTTGCACTGGACTGAAGAAGGTGTGTTTTTAACCTTTTGTGTTGTAGGCCTACACCAGACAAAGTCAATCCAACTTTTGTCAGAGACACCCGTGCTAGTTATTCTGATTGATTAGCATTCAAATTCTAATCACCAGAGGAATTGCGTGAGCTCTGGGGTTTGGTGTGGGGGTTTTTATTTCTATTTTTTTCCCTTTGGAATCAGACCAACACAATTAGAGTGACTTCAAATAAGTATTTTAAGTTCTATTACACATTTTAAGTCTGGTTTAAGATAAGTCATGATGATCATGGAAAAGGACTGAAGATAGGCAGACTTACCAAAAACAGAGATGAATACACTATCAGAAAACTGTGACAGGTGAATAAATTGTGGAGTAATACAAATAATCAAAACAAGGGAGGATGGTAATCATAACTGTCAGTGCTGACAGCAATTTCATACCAAAGAAGCACTGTTCAGGGGAGAGATGGGATCAGACACAAACTAATAAAAGAACAGTATGAAGGAATTGTACACTGAGCCAGGCGAAGCAGCTGATGGGCTCAATGTCTGCTTAGATTCCTCTGCAATAAAGCTCAACAATGTCTCAAGTGTGGCAGTGATGGGCAAGAGATCCCCATGTGCTTCTTTAAATGGGCTTTCTGACATTGAGGCCACAAAGCATAGAGGCAATGAAATGATAGATAATATTCAACTTTGCTTTCTCCTTGCACTGCATGAGATTTGCTGTCCTGAAGCCAGAAAACCAGAGGGCAGCTCTTGGCTTTGGGATGGGATGAAGACTCATTCAAATGCCTTTTCACATTCCTCAAGGTAGTGAGGGGACAAAATGTTCCTTTATTGAAGGGCTCATGTTTGATAGCCACGCTGGGATTTAGGAATGCTAGTTATTTGTCTACAAGCCATTAAATATGCTGTTTCCCTGCACAATCAACAGATTTACGCTTCTGATACACTCAGCTTTGTGGTTTATATCTGATAGCAGACTTCGGCTTTATATCATTAAGAACCAGAAAATTAATAGAAAATTATCCCATTTCTTGAACAAATTAGGGGACTATCACCCATGTCTGAATAAGAGAAAAATGCCTGGAATCATCTTTATCTATTCTAATTTGAATTTGTGTGCAGTTGTTAAAGAATCATCTGTGCACCTCTAGCAGTAATCATTCAAAAGGGTGAAGGCATGGCAAGAATTTTATATGCAGGCCTACACAAATTACACCAATTAACCTGCCCTAGTCAGTTCTCTAGAGAAAAAATTGTTATTGATGAGTTATCACAATAGCAACAACTGCCAAGAGAGAATTTTTCCCTGGGAAAAAAAAAAAAACCACAACCAAAGATTGCCATAAGAAGAAAAGGGCAGGGATAAGTGTCAGGGATAAGAACCAGCCAAGTAGCAACAATATTTAAAAGTTTTGATTGCAATTTTCAGTAGGAAGCCAAGAAAATGAGATTAATTTGCCAAGGATGCTCTCACTACTGTGAACTCTGGGCCCCCAGTCTGCCAGCTTCCAGACACTGGGACTTCCTTCCTGCAGGCATGAACAAAAGGTGGTGGCTGGTCATTAACTGGTCTGAAGACGAGAGTGGGATCCGGCTTTAGTTCTCACTGGATTATTATCTCCACTTAATTAAAAGGCTCTATAACATGATTTCTCCTTTAGAAGAAAGAGCCTTTGAAAGCTGTTAAACTTTAAGACTAGGTAGGAGAACTTTCATCCACAAAAATTTGAGAAAAGGGAAGGGTCATTTCTCCAAATCAAAAAAGCAAATCAAGAGTATATTTGCTGACTGGTTCCAGAAAGGAAATCTTTATCCTTGAGATGAAGCCAATTAGTGAGGCTCATGACCACATGTTCCACAAAGAGTATTTTGTGGGAGGAGAAAAAAAAGAAAAGACAGTGTTAGATTTTGAAAAGGTGACAAATTTCTTGTCCTTCTTTCCATACAGTAGGCACAAACAACTGTAGGGCAAAGCTTGCATTAGCCTGAGCCTACTGCTCTTTGGACCAACATGCAGGTTCCCAGGTGTTCTTGCCTACCAGCCATATCCCCAGCACAGGGCCCACCAAAGCTTGCCCAACCCTAAGTCACGGTCCTGAGAGTAAGTGGTTTGTTTTCAGTGACTTGAGCTCTGGAACTGACTCATATTCCCTATTTTGTTTATATACTCATCATATTTGCTTCCCACTTATGCATCACTCCAGCTTATGTCATAAAATTAGAAAATGAGACAGACTTGTTAGAGACCAAATATGATCTCTGGTTTGACTCAGCAGTGTTTATGTGGAGCTACCCAGACACAATGTAGTTTGGCACATTGATGATGACAGAAAGGACAGGTTATAATAATTTTCCAGTCTGTATCTACCCCCTGAAAAAAGCCCGACCCATCGAAATTTATTGTCATCCCCTGACATCTTCATTAGTTATAGAAATAGATACTCATGAACATGCCTTTTCTATCTGAGTTCAAGTTTTAAGACTCCCTGCAAAAGATTGCTGTTTTCTCCCATCTGTAGGAGTGATGCTCGTGACAGGTACTACCTCTCCCTCCACAAATGCTCTTGCTCATTGCTTCACATATGGGAAAAGATCATCCCAGTTTCACACTTCAGATGTCTGCAAAAGGCTGAATCATCTTTATCTCTGGCTCTGACTATGGCTGCTTGTTTTAAGCTGTTGTGCAGGTGCTGATGGATGAAGCCGCCAGGAGTGGGGTTTCCCACCGTGTGTGGTGGGTGCCGTGCCTGGGCAGAGGCTGGCTGGCTGCCCCCATTCCAGGTGTGGCTGTGTCTCCAGGGGGTGCCAGGTGAGTCCACAGGGACAGCAGCTGCACAGAGTTCTTCCCTAGCATTTGTGTGGGGACCAACACGGGATCTGGCAGCCAACAGAGCAGATTTGTGTAGCCAACAGAAACTGGCAATGAAGGCAGCGGCTCCAGGAAAACAAACACAAATGTAAGAGGCACAGCAACAACATGATTCTAGGCAGGGATAGGAGATGAACTATCAAACTGACTCAAACAATCAAGCACAAGCCAGCTGCACATGACATCCCTCAGCTTGGGAGGGAAGATGGGAAAAATACTCCTTTCTTGGCCCTGGAATCATGGAATGCTGTGAGGGCAGCAAATTGCCAGCACAGGAAGTGATGATCGGCTCAGGGCATGGTTCTGGTGAGGCCTTTTGCAAAGATGGGAAATAGTAAAGGCACTGTTTGAACCCCTGCTTACCTATTATGCAATTGACAACATGCTGCATGGCAAATTTTTTGGCTAAGGTGATACTGAAACCCAAATCTACTAGGTCTGTGTCCTCTGTCCTATTCAAGTATTTGACCACATTCTCTCTATTCCTTTCTCTAACAGAAGCATTGGTTTCAGACCGGCACTGCCTGGTTACCAGAGTGGAAGCAGCCATGAGAAGGCTCCTGATGTTCCTTTTCCTCAGATACAGTGGGGCTGCATCCCCAGGACTGAACACTCTGCAGGGATTGCAGCAGCAGTGCTGGGGCTGGATGGTGGAGCCACATTCTTGGCCTGAGACAGTCTCTGCATGTTTAGTACAGGGTGCAAAAGAGCCTCAGAATGGCTGAGCCAGGTGGCCTGGATCATATTTCTGTGGAAACAAAAACAGATCATCTCCTTCCCTCTAAACACCCTGCCAAGGCAGAGACCATGCCGGACTACTCACCAGCAGTGTGGGAGATGTAGCCAGATTCAAGACAAACATTGACATCAGCTTTTGAATCCTAACCAGCCTGTGCAAAGATACCCTTACTTACACTTTGTTTTCTTTCCAAGCCCATATTCTCCAGAGGCCTGGGAACAAGCTGTTTTCTCACAGTGCGTGAGAGAGGAGTTAGGATGATCTAGAGTCTGGGAAGAAGGGAACAACACATCTTAATGGGGTCACACAGTCTTGTCTAACCTTTTATTTTTCTATGGGCCTTCTGTTTTGTTGTCCCTAGCAGGGTTTCTGGATGACCCCAAAAGCATAAGTCAGAGCAGAACAGCAATTTGTGGAAAACACGTCACCCCAGTACAGCACACAATGTGTTGCTCTTTTGTAGGGCAGCATGGATCTCAAAACAAACTGGACCAACATTTCTGCAGCATTCAGCTCCTCTTTCACTTTCTCTCCACCTCCTTATTGCACTTCTCTGTCTTGTGACAAAATAGCCATCTCTATGGCTTCCTGCTGGGATGTTACAAACACAGGGCTAGGACCACGGCCACTGTAGGGTTAAAAAAGAGCAATGTGATGACATGCAATGAGAATAATGACTTTGTGCCTTCAAACATTTCTTGGGAAGGGAACCATGCCATCAGATTTGCAGGATTTTAAGCTTTTTAACAGATAGTTTGGAAGCACTCATTGGCCATGAGGGGCTGTACCCATCAAGGTGCTCTGTACCACAGGGAGCTTATTACCATGAGCAAGACCAGGCAGCTCAGGGCATTACTCAGTAATCACCTTGGTGGATGCAGCAAGGACAGTCATCACCTGGCCTGGCACCATGGCCTGGACTCAGGTGAAAATGTTCAATAGCCTGTGACTAAATGAGTGGAAAATGGGGATTCTTCTGTCACTTTGAGAAAACTCACATAATATTCCTGGCAGATAATCAATCTCATCTTCTTGTGCTGGAGAACTACTGTGCCCCTCTATGATTGGAGCATATGCTGTGCTGCTCCAAGACCACCTGTCATGGTCAGAATAATCCAGACATCTTAAAACAAAAATGTGTCCTTCAGTGCAGGTTGGGGGGAAATTAAGAGGAGCCTTGCCTGAACACCTCTTTCCCCTCACTCTAGTTTTTTGGGGAAAGCACTGGTATAAAGGGTTGGATGGATAGAAACAAGAGGTATTGATGCTCTAGATGTACTTTTTTTGGTGTTTCAAGAACACTCATGCACCTGCCTGTGATGTTGGTGTTGTTTTGGGGGCATGGACCCTGTTTGGCAGTATGGTGGGAAATGCTGCATACCATGAGCTCGCTAAGGAGCTGGTACAGCTGAGTTTCCCCAGTCCTTGCTGGGCTGTTGGATCCGTAACCACGACATCCAGGACCAAACTCTGAAAATCAGATTTTCATCTGATCCTTCACTTCCATGTCCTTAGAAGGTTTGGGCCAGAGGTATTCATCAAGTTTTTGTTTGATTCACTGTTTCACAAAGCGCTTAAACTGGTGGTAATCAGAAGGAGCAAGCAATCTCCTCTGGTGTGTTAAAATGGTCTACTGGTGATAAGGGGCCTCTCTTTTGGGGCTCTCTATATGCTTCCTACCAATAAAATAATCAGTCTGTCACACACAAATAAGTAGATCCTGTACAATGAAGGTCCTAATCTGTCACAGGGGATTTGGAGGCTTGTGATGCACTGAGAGGACCCTCAGTGGTTTTCTTCTGGACCCAGCTGGATGAGTGGCCTGGGCTGATCATAGTCCTTGTCCATGTGGACCCTTGTCCACAGATCACAGCCTTACCTTGCCCTGTCCCTACATGAAGCCAGTCCTTGCGCCAGAGATTATGATACTAAAGAAATAAAAACCCTTTCTGCCCTTGGGATCAATAATAACAAGAGAGGTGGGTGTGCCACAGCCTTTTCAAGATGATTATTATTCATACACCCCCTCAGACATGACTGTTGTCTACAAATCATAGCAGAGACTACCTCAATGTGTCCCACTCCATTCTTGTAAGAAAAGGTGCACCTGGATTTTATTTCTTTTTCAATTCTATTTAAAGAAGGAAAATAATCTTCAATATCATGGAAAGGCTTTTTAATCCCTCACAGACAGTACAGAATAGAAGGCTCAGGATCTCTGAAGTGAGTGGCAGATGAAAAATGCTATTCTTCCTTTCATAAGTCAAAAATCAGAGCAATTTTCTTGAATTCAGTCCTGTTATTGTGGTTTTCCCTGTTTCAAATATGAGCATTAATCCTCTTCATTTTATGCAGCTATGTAATTGCATTCCCCAATCCAAGAGGACAAGTTTGCTTGTTTCAAAAATTCTTATGATTTGCCATTCCACTTGCAGCTTGGAGACTGCACAGACAAATAGGAAGAGCTCTGAAAGACTCATAGTCCGGGAGAACCTCTTGGGGCACAAGCAGCTTAGAGGCAGGCTGGGGGAAGGAGGGAGCAGCACAGCATCTCAGCCACTGGAGGCCTGTGGATGCCTCCTTCGGACTTGTAATCCATTACCCTTACACTAATTTGTGTAACTACTCTCCAAGGAGAATCAAATGGAGAACAAAAGTGTTAGGGTCTGACGTAGAAGTTGGATGTATCTTATTAATTCAAGTAACATTTAAGTTCAAGTCCAAATGCTTTGAATGTTTGATCCTTCATCTCGTTTGGCCGCTTTAATTTCCTCCTCCTCCTTGCATGTTTTCAAGTCATTGATTGTCTCATTCTGCAGCTAAAGCTGCTTAGCTGGGAGGCAGGGGGGGTGGCAGGAGATTGTTCTGCCTGAAATGCTCTTATTTTATTGCTGCTTGGGTCTCAATTCCTTCCTGGTCTTACAGTCAGTAAATGTTAAACATTGCTTGCTCTCAGTATTTACCTATTTTTAACCCTGACTCATTTTGTTTATTTCCATAATGTGTGCCTCTCTGCGCTTTACTTCTCAATACCCTCATTCATCTTTTTAAACTGCAGAATATCCTCACTTATTTTCATTTGTAAGCACTTCTGTTGTTTCTATTTTTAGTTCACTTTTTAAAACTATTTTCTTTTTTCCTTGTCCAGTTCTTGGAGTTTGTTTTCTGAGATGTGGGAGGCTGTCTAGCCCAGAAGCCCACATCTCTCTGCGTCCTCAGCTTGGAGCTGCTACCTACCTGTCAGAAACATTCACCTTGCTTACACTTCCCCCTGCAGAAATACCAGGGTCCACCAATTCATCCAAAAAATACTTAAGCATCTCATACCCCATTGTATGACAAAAGCAGAGCTGAAAGCATCAGGAAACAAATTATTTCCATAGCTCAGCTTACCGCTTAGAAAAAGAAAATCAAAAAGAAGCTTTTAAAGGCAGAGCCTATGGGAAGCCAGTGTGGTTAGCAACGGAAAGAAAGCCCTTCCCTCCCCACTGCTAGTAATGAATCTTCTTTCCTTCTCAGCTGGTCCCAGTCCCCCCCTTGGAAAACTAATTACCAGTGTAGGGCACACGGGAGCTGGCCATACAGCATTAACTCAGAGCCTAATGAGGCAGATGCTGGGGTTATTCAGAGGTTATGGGTGACCCTCCAGCCCAGGAGGGGAAGCTCTCCTGGGGATGGGTCACCACGGGCTCATGCAGGGAGCCTGCTTGGGCATATCTTCAAGCCAACCAACAAAGCAGCAGACAGAAGGGTTAATGCTGCTCAATAAATAAACCGTCATCAAACAAGAGAGGCTTGAATCTTTCTTCCCCTGTAATATAATTTGTTGGCTGCTGGGAGCCTCCCCTCATTTAACTGGGGTTTTTCTCTCAGGCAAATCGGGGTGGGTGCTGCTTGCACAGCTGCAACATTGATTTCCAGTTTGGAGTAGAAAAGGAGTTATTTTCTCCTCCTTTGTGTCACCCCAGAGTGAAAAGGAGACAAATAAATAAAAATCCCCTCTGTGCAGAATATGACACTGAGAGACCGTTGTGCATGGCACAGCCCCCTCCTCCACCCACCCCTCACCCTCTGGATACAACGCTCCCTCATTAACTGGACTTTTCATTCAGAGGCTGTTGCCCAACTTAATTTGGAATAATTTATTGGATCGGATTCATATCAACTTAATAAGGCTTTATTTGAGTGCAGAAAATCCATTTTTCACCAGCAGTAATTGCAAATGATGTTAGAAGGTGACCCCCTCCAGCAGACACTGATGGGGACAATGCCACAGGGTGAGGCTTTCATGGGCATCACTGGAAATTAGATAGGATAATACGAAGGTATCCCAAAGGCTAAATTCCAAACAACACAATTTTTGCCCCATCCATCATTCCACCCTCCCCACATTCTGCTGACCTCTGTTGTCCACTTCTTAGTAGGTTTCTCCTCCAGCTCCTGCTTCTCAGTTCCATATTGACACCCCAGCTTTGCCCAGTCTTGCACCTTGTCAGACCTTCCCCTGAACCCATCCCGCCCCTCCAAACTCAGTCTTCCATCCCCACTTCACTGCCTGCATAGCCCTTTCTCATTCTGTATCCAGCCCTCCCAAATGACCAGTTTCACCTATACCAGCCTTGAGGGGGACACACCCTTGCCACCCGGTGAAGAGTGGGCATCGAGCTCTGCCATGGAAAAGAAATGTGCACCATTCACTCAATCCCATGCCTGCTGCTCTCCTTGCTGCCCCCAGGAATTTGGGGAATGGGGTAGAATTCTGCTACAATGTAGTTTTGGACACTAGAATTCCTTCCCTTATCTACCTACATATAACTTATGCCAAGCCAAAGAAACACACCTGGAGAAGAGGGGGAGAAGGGCCTATCCCTATGGGCTTGGCAGCAGGAATGCTGGGCAGTGGGGTGGTGCCTTCATCCCACCATACCAGCTGAAGTATCACCGGCAGCAAGAAGCAAAGTCTCCTGAGGGATTATCCCTTCCCACAGTCCCCGCCTGCTCTGGCAATTCAGGCTGCAGCACATCCCAATCTGTGGGGCTGGGGAGGGGTTGAAGGGAGAGGCTGGCCTCCCCATATGCCAGGGGCTTTTCAGTGTCCCAGGGCGGAGCTGCTCAGCTGCTGTGCCTCAGCAGCGCTGATGATAACTCTTTCATTTCAGCCGCGCGTCTGGACAATTGCTCACATATGCCACTGACTGCGCCGACTGAAGCTCCTCACCACAACTGGGTTTCCTCAAGGTACATCTGTCACGAAAAGGGTTTGGTTGGACACACGTACACAGCAGGCTTACCTCTCCACTGTGCACACCTTCCTGTTGCTTCTTGCCGGTGTTCCCAGCAGCGACATGTGCTCTGCTTCCACTGCCAATTAAAATGCAGTGGGGAGTGGGAGGTCGAGAGAGAACAGAAAGACTTCCTTTCATAACTGCCTGAAGCCCTCTGACCCTTTATTTGAAAAATTACCATCATAATACCTGGCAGTATCGCTGTGCTGTTAATTCTTCTCTCATTGTCCTCCTGAAAGATGCAAATGGCATCTTCCATTACTAATTCTCAGCATCGGAGTTCTCTTTTAGAAGAAGCCAGCTGATAAGAAAGTAATTCTAAAATCAGCCTAATGGGCTTCTGCGGAACGTGAGCGCAGCTGGTGAGCCTGCTGATGTGCTCACACATTCCGAACACAGCGGTGGGTGAATGAGTGGGCTTGCTACGCTTGCAGCAGAGCAATAGGCTTTACCTGGTGCTCACAGAGAAGGGGTAAAGTCCTCCTGTATCCCAGAAATGAGTAGCATTAAAGAAAGGCAGTGCAGGAACAACATCTCCCCTGGTTTTCATAGTCTTTTGTGCAGATGGAGAAGAGATTTTTCAAAAGCCCAAAGCAAACATTGACCTAAGGCTACTCTCTGAAGATAACGACCACCGTGGAGAGCTTTTGCAAATCCTGCTCCCAGGCAGAGAAAAAGAGTTTCAGATGAATAAAGGGAGGGAGTGACTGAAGTCAGAAAATTATAAAGCCATGAGCTGAACTATTTCTGGAAAAAATCCTAAAACAAATAACTGAAGATTTTTTTTTTTAGCACCTAGATAATAAGGCCAAGAAAATTCTAAGTGAATAGGAATATGTCAAGAATAGATTGTGTCAACACGATCCAGTTTCTTTCCTGACAGGTTAATAGGGTTTGTGGATGAGGCAGGAGCAGTCAATGTCATGTGTCTTCAGTAAGGTTTATGACACTGGGCTTATACGACACACTTCTAGACAATTTAGGGTAGCATGGCCCAAAGGCAGCTTCTATAGACTGAGTATAAGGGTAGCTTAAAACTGCTCACATTTAATTGTCAAGTTGGAATGATTCATCAGCTGAGATTTTGCAGTGATCATTCCTGTAGCAGATGTTATTCAATGTTTTCATTAATGGCTCAGATGATGGAATGAGAACAAGCTTATTAAATTTGCAGGTGGCATTAATCTGGGAGGGACTGCAGGCACATTTGATAAGATTAGAATTCAAAATGCTCTTGATAAGTTTAAGAAATAGTCTGAAAATAACAGGAGACACTTTAATAAAGACAAGTACAAAGTAGTATCCTCAGGAAGGAATAATCAGATTCCTAAATGTAAGATGGAGATGGTGGGAAGGGTAGTGGGTCTGCTGGAGGAATAGGGCTCAAAAAGCGTCACACATGCAGAATTTTGACCATAGCTACATTTTGGTGGAAAAAATCAAAATCATATTGTGATGTATGAATACACTTTTTAAGACAAAGAGAGTGAGTCTACTTTGCTGGAGCAAGGCATTGATGCTCAGAAGTGGCTCATGAGGAACACTGGTGTCCTTGTCACCACATGGCTGCTCTGCAAAGGAGTTGAGAGGGAAATGTCTGGGGAAGTCATTCTCCCAGTCAGAGCACTTTAGCCAATGGCTAAATGCCTGAAAACATCCCAAAAGTAAACCTCCCCAGCAGCCTAAACTCTGTAAAATTAAGGCTGCCTTCCTCCATCCTTCTCACTTCCACACAGTGGTGCAGCCTCTGGGGTGGAATCAGTTGGTGATCATGTAGCCCAAGTGGCTGATGCACCAGCCCAGCAAAAATAAGTGTTCCCTTTGTACTCTTTTACCAGCAATTGAACTGCCTGGAAACAAAGTCATCATTTTTTTAACTTTATGGGGGTGGGATTCTGCCCAGCTCAGTTCTATGGACCCTCTGTACCAATGACCCACCCGGCTGTGGCAGCAGTCCCGCTGACCACAAGATAACCAATTCTCAACAAAAACTTGCAAAACACATAGATGTTGGCATCCCTAGGGGAAATGGCATGATTTTTCCAACCAAGCCAAATTTCACAATTCTCCTACACTTGAGCAGGGATCTTCGCCAGCTGCTGATTGCAGCATAAGTCCAATTAGAGGCTTGCCTGCTTTCCTTGGGGAGCCTGTGACCGGTGATATAATGACAAAGTCTCCCTAAAACAAGCTTGTTTGTTTACCTTCTCTGCTCTGTTCCATTCGCTAATAAACTGCCCACACACATATTTAGTCTCATATAATCTTATGCCTCACTACAAGCGGAATGAAATTGGTTTTCTCTCTTGTATTATGTGAAAAAACCTGGTGCAACCTACGTTGTTTCTGAAAGTCAAGGACCCATTGGAATTCAAGCTGTTTTATATTGTTCTTCCTGTCTCCCACTCTCTGTTTCCTCAGAAAAAAAATATCTTCTTTTCCTCCAAAGCAAACACCCTGGAGCACACCCAAGCCCAGCTGCCCCACCTGGGTTTTGCCACAAGCCCTGGTTTCTCCAGGACACAGTTTCAGGTGCAGCAGAGAAAATCCTGCTGTTCCCCACACTGAGAAGAAAGTCTCTCCTCGCTCCTCTGCCATGTCTCCGTTCCCCTCCTTTCTGCTCTAGCTCCAGAGTTGTGCTCAGGCCACTTCCTTGCATGGTTTGACTCCAAGGTGAGCCCAGCTCCTGGCATGCTGGAGCCATCCAGTCCATACAATGGCACTTTGTCCCCAGGTTAGTTTGAGCAAAAGGCTCTTTTTGGTGGTTTGTCCCAGGGGACAACCCTATACCAGGGTGGCAGCAGTGGGGGTCTGTCATGCTGGGATACCACACCCCCAAAAGCAACACACCACGGAAAAACAATACGTGTGGGCTTAGATCTCATTAAACTCCTCTCAGATTCCTTTTTTAGGATTAAAGTAGGTAGGCTTTAGCCAACTCCTTGTCAGTCTCCTGGCTGTCCCCTTGGGGAACCTGGCAGGCACTTGCCCCAGGAGGCTTAGATCAGCCCTAATGAACTCATGGCTGCAAATTAGGAGCCCACCGTTTATGCTGGGCACATTGTGCAGAAGAATGTGAGACTTAGCAAATGCTCACAAATGCTCACAAAGCCAGTTCAAACACTCATTTTTTACCTTAAGATACACATTTCCTTAGATAGCTTAAAATGCCATGGTGACTGCTGTTTGTTAAAACACAGACAAAGGTTCTCTTGAGAGCCTACAGGCTTTTTGGCCAATTAAGCAAAGATCTTCTGTAACCAGAGGGGTCATTTCACTGGTGCAAGTCCACCTAAAGGACTATGTAGAGGTATTATAAAAACCCATTAAAAGACATGGGGGAAACAAACCTGCAAAACTGAATGTAGAGCTTTGGGAGGGGCACATGTCCTTCTGTGGCCTCTGTATGCACTTGTATACTCCTTCTTAAATCACCCTTCAGTGAGAGCAGGAATGTCTCTCAGGAGTTGCCCTGAGCAGCAGCCTCAATGTTAGTGCTGTTGCCGGGCTCCTGTCTCCAAAACTCTTCTCACTCAAGTGGATGAAGAGTCGGTACAATTACCCCAAAGCCTGTTCTGTTTAGGTCTGGGGATGTCTCAGGCTCAGCTCTCCAGACAGGGGCTCCTGCTGTGGGTATTTTTTTTACCTTACTGCCCTGCATACCCTGCAGGAGCCTTTCAGTGGGGAGGGGGACGCTCTGCAGCTGGCGCTGGATGCGTGTGGCTGTGTTCGGACCACACAGCACCAACAATGCTGGAAGAGGGCACCACAGCCCTGGGCACTGCTCACTGCAGAGCTGCCACAGTGCAGACCTGGCTGAGTGCCTGCTGACATGCTGTTACCCAAAAAGGGCAAAGGAAATCTCTGTTGATAAGCCAGAGCTACGCAGATGGGGAGTTTTGCCAAGTGAAGGTGTTTGGGCTGTTTGCAAGAGCTGTTTCTGCTGAATAAGGAAGTGCAAGGCTGCTTCGCTGTAATAAAGCACGCCAAGGAAATGATTTGTATAATCAAAAAGAACTCTGCATGAATGCACAGAGTAGGGAAAGAAGCTCTCAGAAAAGTACCTTAGACAGTACAAGGGTTAGAAAGATAAGGGGAAACCTTGCATGGGGTTTAGGTTCCTCGATACAAAGCTAATGTGCCTCCACTAGTCTGTGCTGAAGTTACCAGAGCAAATAACTTTGGGCTTCAGGAACAGTGTGTGGACATTGTGGACTTCTTTATTTCCCCAGAAAGACTTTTCTTAATAAAATGAATGAGATTTGTCAGATGTAACCCTAGAAAATCTACTTCTACTGGCTATTGGCTCCTACTTAAAATGTTGTTTGGGAGTGCACAGCCTGGGTAGATCCATGCCCAAACACATGCTGGAATTCACACTTGTAATAAGCAAAGTTGAATTGAAGTGATGAACATCTTTTTCCCCATATGTCCTTCCCACAAAGTTAAAGTTCTAAACTTCTAACTGCACTCAAAGGAGCTCCCAGTATTTCCTGTAGAGTAGGCTCTCACCTCTCAGCGCTGGGATTTTTTAAAATATCATGCCATTTGTCTCCTTGGTTACCTAGTCCTATTCACCTCCCAGTGCCCAGGGAAATAATATTTTAGACTTCTTTGGAAAAATATCATTGTAATTTTATTAGGAAGTGTAGGCTGTGTCCAGATGGCATCTCATTCTCAAGGTGAACATTGGAGAAGAGTTGCAGGCCCCTCTGATGACAAGGATACACTGGAGCAGTGTGTGAAGCTGGTGCCTTGCCCTGCCTGGACCTCTGCAGATCTGGCCACCCCATGACTATGTCCAAGCTCTGCCTGGCCTAGGGGCTGACCCAGATCTGAAAAGAAAAGCTGTTTGCTGTGAGCCTGCTGCCAGCTGATAGAGGATTTAACTTCTCTGGCTCTTTGTGTGGGGAATAAAAATATGTTTTTTAAAACTCAGGCCAAGTCTAGGAGTGAGAACTGGACCTCATCCTGAACAACAGACATCGTCAGAAAATTGGCCTTTTGTGGTGAAGTACCTCCAGTGATAAAACTGACTCTTTCTGGCTATGGATAGAAATTTCAAGAAGAGCCTGATAGATACATGGTGACATCTAAGCTTTATTTCAAGCCTGCCTATTGTTGTTACTATTGATTTGCATTTAAAGCTTATTTTTATTATTAGAAAGCAAGGTGACTTGTCGCCATTTGTGCTGCTTGTTTACTTTCTATCTCACTTCAGGTTAAAACTTATTAGGCAGAAGCACTTGCTGGAGACAGCACCCTACAGTGTCCCTAGTTAGCATGGAAGAGGTTCATAGGCTTTGGACAGAGGGAAACTGCTGTTCTGGTCCAGAGCTATGATGGACAGTTTCACTTACTGTTAACACCTGCTGCTTCAGAGGTGTCTGCACATCTCTGATGCAGGGACTAGCAGAGATGGGACAAAGTCTGTGTCACTTATAGATGAAGAATCTAGATTAATTCTTGTTCCTTCCTTCGAAGTTTCTTCTCTCCAAAACTATCCATGACTTTGAATCCCACTTTTAAGGGGTGCATTTTGCTTCAGCCTTGCTTCTGTGAAATGCTGCTATTTATTCTTGCTCCCTGAGAGGAGAACAGGCTCCAGGAACATCTGCATTGGGAACTGGCCTCACTTTTGGCATGAGGGGAGCTGTCAGAGTGCCCGGAGACACGAAGAGGCCAGATGCAGGAAGCTTTCTATTTACCCTAATTGGACTGAAAACATGTTTAATAAATTGGCAAAATATACTGAGAACAGAACTCAGCACACTGGAAAATGTGGGAGTTGGCAAAGGCATTCATGGCATTAAAACTATATATGCAAAGATGCCAAGCATTATATTTATATAACAGCAGGCAGTGGAATATTTCCATCCTGCTAGATTGTCACCAAGCCCTGCTTTCCAAGGGAAAGGTGTCCTCAGGGTCCCACTGTGAGCTACCAAGTGCTCTCAGCTACACACATCAGTGTCCAACAGGTCAGGTAGGATGCCCCATGGCCAGGGCAGAGGGCAGGCCAGCAGCCTGGTGACAAAAAAACCCAAGTGGCCCCCCAGGCTACCAGTGAAAGAGTCAGAAGTGACTGAAGAAGAACCAAGTGTTCTGTCCCTTTGGTGTGAAGATCAGATACTGCCTCTCATCCAATGCCAACCCCATCAACCAAGGGTTGAGGAATTTAATTTTATCCCTGCTCTGTCACCAGGGAAAATGTACACAAATGTCTTGTCTCTTTTAAGCTTTCCTGTGTTTACTCTGACAGAGCTCATAGCACTTACTCACCCTTATTTTGGTGACCACCATGTGCTAAGGTACAATGTTCTCTGCCATAGTGTTGAACACTCCCAGTCAGCAGGGAAAGAGGAAAGCCTCAGCCAGCACTGCCAGACCTCAGCCTGACACAAATCAGGGGCATGGGACCCTGTAAATCCTGGCACCTGGCTGTGGGCAGCAGGTCACAGCTCTTCTTCACAAGGGACTGGTTGAATGCCATTGTGCTGTCCCCATCACATACCCCACACACGGCAGACCCTCAGGGTGGCACTGCACAAGACTGGCCCTGGATCCTGCCGAGCCTGAGCAGCTCCTGCTAACTCCAACTTTTCTTACGGCATGCTTTTCCTTTCTTTTGGTTCCTCCTGCATCAGACTCCTGGTGGGCACCATTCTGTGGGTGCCTGTGGTTCCTCACTGCCCAGCTCACATTGACTCAGAAGGGTATGGCAGGGTGCAGGGACAGGTTATTTCTTAGAAACTCATCATGTTTTCCCTAAAAGAATCTTTCCTGATGATACTACAATCAGGTGCAGGACAGCCTGTTGCAGCTTGCCCCTAACAAGCACCATTTTGCTTGCAGGGAGGTGCTTCAGTGCACTGCAAACACTGGATACAAAGGACACTGAAGAGTAATTTACTTTTTTTATGTAAATCTTGGCTTCCAACGAGCAAAGGTGCTCCCTTTCCCACAGTGAAATTACTGAAGCAGTGCTGGGTTTAGTTCATTGTTTATGATTTTTTTCTATGTTTTTGTCAAATAAGCCATCAGGAGGAAATCTGTCAGAGGTGTATGAACACATCCTGGTTTCTTCTGGGAGAGCAACTGGCTCTTTGTGAGTTTGGTGTCAGCGAGGACCTGGGAGACAGGAGCTACACAGCCCAGAGCAAATGGCTACAGGGCAGGGAGGTGCACAGCCTGATGGCTGAGGAGGGGACACCCACCCCTGGCAGAGACTTCTCCTCTGGGGTGTGCTGCAGTGGCAGTGGTAGAGCAGTGACTGCCCTGGAAGTGACCCCACTGAAAACTTTAGTGTCACCAGCAGGAAGCCCTGAATTTGAGCTTTAAGGATGAGGCAACAAGGTGGGCATGCTCTGGGTGAGGGTTTGCAAACCGTGCTTTGGCTGCACTGGTATCCAGGCCAGGAGAAACTAGAGGCAGAAAGCAATGGTCTGCTGTGTGTGACCAACCAAAAACTCAGCAGAGTGCATGAACTTGCTCAGCAGCAGCACTGCTGTGGCAGGGATCACAACCAGTGACATGAGTACCTCTGAGAAGGGCACAGCTGTTACCAGGGAAGCCACACCTGCAGCAAACCACCAGCCCCTAGTGAACTCTAGTGAGGGTCCTGCTTTGAATATTCATCTTGGTGGCCATGTGGGCTGCTGTCCTGCACGGCTGTGGCTCTGATAGTGCCTCATAGGCAAAGAGGTCTCTCGTGGATGCTTTGCCCGTTCTGCTGGAGTCTTCCAGCTGTTGGCAGCTGCCTGGCTTTGTCCAGGGGCTGAAGCAGTTAACTACAGAAACAGCTGAAATATTAAACTAGGTGGCCTATATATGCCAAGAAACATTCACAGCTGCTCTTTGATGTTAAATTTAATCTGTAGTATGCTGTGCAAGTACGGTTGGCTGTGCATCTCGTATAAATTAATTACAAAGACCTCGTCGTGCGTGCAGAGAACAGCGGGCAGCACTATAAACACTGCGCGCAGTCATTTAAGGTCGCAGGGGGAAATCCTGTTGTGAGGCTCTGCCAAGGGGCTTTGCCTCCTCCCTCTTTGGGAGGACACCCTGGGCATCACGGCTCCTCTGGAGACCTGTGGTTAGAGCACACGGGTGTTTCCCTCCATCCTTGTCAACTCCAGTGGGAGGCACAGAGCCCCCTCCTCAGTCACCAGCACCCTGGGATTCAAAGATGAGGTATGAACTTGGTTTGGATCCTGGGGATAAACTTACTTTTTAAGAAAAAGATGAAGAGGAAACTAGAGGAGCTGGGAGCTGTTCCAGAAAGGGGCCATGCAGAGTTACAGGGAGGCTGTAAAGGGGTCACTCGTTAGAGAGCTGGTCATCAGGACCTGAGCTGGTGTCCTGCATGTGTTTTGGGAAATGTACCCTGGGAAAATGCTTGGCAGTGGCACTTGGTTCAGTCTTCTTGCATTCTTTTTTTCTCAGCCTTATACCAACAAGCTCTGAAGTCTTTACTTTGCATCTTAAATTGCTGCTTAGCTGTTGCTGGGATGTGGGGAACAGACATTCCATCTGTACTATGTGTACATATCAGGGCCATGCCAGCCCCCAGACCAGGCTCATGAGGGGCCCCAGCAGCACCTTGCTTCCCTGCTTTACAAAAAGAGCCAGGCAATGTCCTTTTCAGGAGGGAGAAGGCATGTCCTTTCTTTCTCCCAACCTTCTGACCTGGAAGTTTGGCAGTGGAAATCAATTAGCACAAAAGAGGAGCATCTCACATTTTGTCAGAGATTAAACCAAGGAAATCTCAGCACACAAGGTGAGAAAAGAAAAGCAACAAACAACCAGAAGCAAGAAGTCAAAAGGAAAAAGCTCATGCAGCCTCATATTTGTTGGTGGAAAACTGCTGCAGTGCCTACCCCAACATCTGGTGCTGATTACCTACCCATCCTTCTCACAGCATTTTGTTATCATTAGCTACATCTGCTTAGTTTAATGTGGAAAAGGGACTGGGAGTATCCAGGACGAAGGGCACAGGCTGCTGGGTGTGCAGGGCACTGTGTGTGGGGAGCACTGGGGTTGGCCTGGGGTGCAGCTTGGCTATGTGGCTGCTGGCAGCCTGGCCACCTCTTCCCTACCTCTGCAGTCTGAAAACAGCACCACTGAGCTGACACCTGAGCTTTCCCTCCCGGCTAGAAACACTCAGCAGCAAATGGCTGGGAGATGCTGGGGGTGTCCAGGCAGGGAGAGAAGCTCCTTACTCCTGGTTTCATTGGCGTGGCAGCACAGCCACTCTGCAGTGAGAGAATGCAATGGCTTCAACTGACAGCACAGCTGACTTTGGAAGAAAGGGCTTCAAACAAGGCTTAGTCACTAATTTTCCAGCTGAAATCAAAGAGGGCAGGGCTGGGAGGGAGCTCTGTCCTTGTTTCTACATGTTCCTTCTATAGCTTCGATTGTTGCAGTCTCTCAGAAACATTCACAGACTTCCAGATGAGGGCAAGAGCATTACCAGACCCCACTGTGGTGCCTAGGTTTAGCGGAAATCCCACTTTGCCCCGTTAGTTCTGACACTTTTGCAACACTGGTCTTCACAGCCCTCTTCCCATTTCCCACTGTTCCATCCCTCCTGTTTTTTGGCCAGAAGACCATCCATCAGAGTGTAAGACAGGCTCCTCTCGGGTATCAGAGGACAGGCAACTTGCCTGTGTCATCTGACTCACCTTTCCTCTACCCACAAAACAAAGCACAGGCAGCTCTTCTGTGGCCAAGGAAATGCCACAGCAGGTACCAAAGATGGCAGGGGGCTGCAGTGGCCTCCCCTGAGTGCAGCTCATGTCCCTCCCTGCTGCTGTTCCCTGCCAGGGAGAGAGGATGGCAGATGCCTTTTCCTGCCTTGCAGCAGCCACAATCCCGGCGATAAAGCCTCTGTGGTTTCCAGCAGGGTGGGGCGCCCGTGGGTGAGGGGTCAGACCAGTGGCTGCTGTGGCTGCAGGGCTCTGGATGTGAGGGAAATGGCAAGGACAGGAGCTGCAGCCCCCACAGCACAGCCCACTGCCCACCTGCCCACACTGCTCACCCGCACAAGGGAGCAGAACCACAGCTCAAGGTATAATCATGGACCATTTACAAGTGGCAGTCGTGTGGAAATCTAATCCCAGGTATAATCACTGCAGTGCTGCCACTGGCACAACACCTGGGATTGCCAGCAGGCAACAAAGCCTGCTGGGATGATATCTGCTGACTCTTAACATTGCCACACTTCGACAGCCAAGTCTCAGAAACCAACTCTCTCCATTCAAGATTCACACTTCTCTCATATCCACACATGGCTTGTTCATTTATCTTGCAGTAAGTCAGGCTGCTTTGCATATCCTGAGCACCAAAGAGGGTTTGGGAGGTAAATTACCCAGGGTGGGAGGCTTGAGACAAATGCAGAATGTTAATCCAGGAGAAGACCCTGTGGTGTCTCATCTATTAATAGGAGATGTAAAATACATATGCTTCCAATGCAGCTCCCTGTGAAAACTGAATGTAAGACTTTAGATACAGAAGCCATAAAGCTGCCACTCCAGGGGTTAAGGAAGATGTTTGCTGACAAAAAAAGAGATGTCCATGAGGAAGAAAACACATGGAGAAACTTTGATGTGCAACAGCTTCAAATTATACATTGTCCAACACAACTGCTCCACATATTTGCTTCACCACCACAAGCCCAGCACTGCTGAGGAGATTCTGTCACTGTTATCCTTTGCTTCCAGATGTGCCACACCCTTAAAGCCATCAGTATAGGGTACAGAAACCTCTGGTCACCAGAGATGGATGCCAAGCAAACTCCAATTTCAAAGCTAGGTATGTTTCTCCCACAAGGCAGATCAAACATCACAACATGTTTCTGGAAGGGGAAGGGCACTTGACTGTCTGTCACACCAAGTTTTTGTGCCCAGAGGGAGGCTGTGCCCACCCTGCAGACCTGCTGTCGGTTTCAAGATGCTGCCTGTAGAACATGCACAACAGGATGGCTTTTACCCCTGCCAGCCACATGCCTTCTGGAAGGCTGTGTGGGGGAAAGCAAGGTGACCTGTGGGTTGAGACACAGGGTCAGTGTATTGACTGTAGTCCTTCAGCATTCAGGAAGAAAACTTCTGCAAAGCAGCTTTAGGGTAAAACCTAGTCCTGACTGCCCTTCTGGAAAGTGTGCTATGGCTATGAAACTCAAGAAGCTGTGCTGGGTTGGATGAGCTTGGATTACATAGTCTAACCATCCTCCCTGATCTTATAGCTTATAAATATGCCACTCAGCACATTTTCTGTAGCATCTTTCAAAGGAAACTGTAGGAAGTATTTTCGAGTGTGAGAAAATGACAACCCAAAGGGTGAAAATTGAAGTCAGCAACTATCTCAACACACTGTAGGGACAACAAGGCAATCTCAAATGCACAGCATAAAAGCACTGAAAAGAGGACTCTCAAAGGAGCCCAGTTGCTAAGGTGAGCAGCTGGGTAAAAGCAGCTATAGGGTAACAGAAAAAGAGTTTTGCAGAATTTTGAAAAATAAGGGTGGCAATCCAAAGGGTTGTGGGAGGCCACTGAGGGGCACCAAAAAGAGGGAAAAATATTGCTCTGTTCCAATGTGACCTTCTTTTACAGGGGATGGAGTCTGTGCCAAACCTGCTGAGATAGAAAAGCTTCTGCAGAAGTGTTGTGCATGTGCTGGAGCCCCTTTCAGTGACACTGGGTACATACAAGACTCCCTCTGGCTCCTTCAGATGACACTCTGGGAGTAGTTTTTTCATTTTAATTTTTGTGTTTTAGTTTCTTTTGGGGTTTTGGTGTAAAAAAATCCTATTTCATCAAAGATATTGAGTATGTCTCACTCTTTTTCAGAAAAAAATTGCAGAGATTGTTTTTAAAGTTTTTATTCCAATGACAATTTTTCTGCTTAATTATGTATACACAAAATTATTTAAAAGATGGAGATTCAAATGCAACCCTTTACAGGCCCCAAATCAAAATGCCTTGACCAGAAAAAAGTTTTTGAGATTTCCTTGAAAGAAGAGCAAAAAGTTTGTGCCAATACAGAACCTACTTTTTCCTCTTTCTAGGCCTTGCCACTTTTCACAGATCAGAAAGCACAGTTTTCACAACATGTTCCATTTTTTTTCCTGGAAAGCCTGTCCATCTGACTCTGCAGCACCTTCGAAGAGCAGCCTGGGGATACAGACCCTGCACAGATCTCTGTGTTACCCTTCCAAAACAAAAAAGGCTGCCTTGCTCTCAAAGCAGCTTGTGTCTTGCTCCCGAAAAAGAAAGTGTCCTGTCATCACCTTCATGCCTCAGCCCAGCCTCAAGGGCAGAATTAGTTCCCCTCATGAGAAGTGATCCTAGCCCAAATGGGACATGCTATATTGCAGGACCTGCAGAGCTGGGGTGACACCTGGCAGACACCAGGGGACAGCTGGCTAGAGCTGCGAGAGATGCCAATAAAAAACCAGAGACATCTACAGGGTATTGATAACTTTGGCTGTTTCTATGCCAGCCTGCTGCCTCCCTTTCCCGGGCTCAGAGGGATGTGCTGTCCTCTCCAACCCTTTCCACCCGACCCCTGGCAACATAACTATATAAAGTAGGTCTGCACCCATCAGGTGCTGTGTAGGCAAAGGGCTTGCTTGGAGATGGCTCCAGCCTCCAGCCCCTTGGACAGGGACCACCTTCACTTGCTGGGGCCCAGGAGGGGGTATGTGAGGAAGCAGCACACCCCACTGCCAGCTCTGGCCCCTCACAGCAGCCTGTTCCCCCGCTTGGCTGTCCGTGCATTGCCTCACAAACAGGACACACGCACTCACACCCCCCATGGGTATTCCCAGATTTGGCTCTCCCACAGATGGCAGAAGGGGCCAGGCCTCCAGGGAGGAGCAGGGGGCAGTGCCACCCACGGCCTTTATCTGCCCTCTCCAAGGTTCCAGCTGACCTGGGAGAAAAATTAAGACTCAGCATTGCTTGAGGAAAAACCAAATCCTCCCCGTCAGCATTGCGGGGGCTTGCTCCACACACAGTCTAACAGAACCGAGTCTCTGTGCTCTAGCCTGCCTTGCAGCCTCTCAGAATGTATTTTAATGTGTTCAGCACTGCATATAACAAATCCTACTGATGTAGCTGCCTTAGCACATTTCAGAGGCATCGTGTTTAACAAACTGTCCTATTTGGAGATGCAGAAAGCAGGCTGGTGTTTCTCCAGCTCAGGACTATGAAAAACAGGGCTCGGCTGTGCCTTTGATCTACACAAAAGGCTCTCTCCCCCGCAGCGGGGGAGGCTGCTAGACCCTTCTCCTTTACAGATGCTCCTCCACCAGATATTCATGAGCGCTCCTCGGGAGGGACTCTGGACCAACCTCTCGCTTCCCCACTGCTGCCTGGGACCTTTGAGCCCCCACCTCCTTGTGTCCCACTCTCTGTGAGTCACTGTCTCTGTCCATGGACTCTTATCAAGCACAGGACATTCCTTAGGGATGGTTCACAAATTTTCCCTTACCTTTTTCCCTTTCATTCAGACACCAGGCTCTGGCTGGATTGTGTGGATTCCAGGGGCAGGTGCAGCCCCCTCCCTGCATCCCTCTCAACTCTAGTTTGAAACACTTCTTCCTCCAGGTCCAGGAGGAAGTTTGGAGCTTGTTTTCCATCCTTCCCTCTGTCCTGCCTGATTAAGTGCCTCAGCCAAAGCTCCTGGGGCAGAGAGAGCTGGTGACCTGAGTCACTTGATTTCCTTGGTGCTGCGGAGCAACGCTGCACGTCAATGTCAGCCCCAGGCCACTGGTGCCTGCTAAAGACGCTTCAGCGAGGGTTTCACTGCACGCTTACTAAAGCTGCTGTGAAGGAAACTAAAGCCTGCTTGGGCCTGGGTAATACAGCAGCGTGGTGCAGGTGAGAGCCTCCCGCAGAGCAGCTGCTGCCTTTTGTACATCTTCTTGTACAAGTGCCTCCTGCTGATCCCCCTTGTGAGCTGTGTCGCACCCCATGCCTGCCTGCAAGGAGCCAGGAGAGATCTGTCTGCACTCATCCATCTGCCTGTTGCTGGGGGAGCTGGGAAAAAAATGTGCCTGAAAGCCTGAGGTTACTTATCAAACGTGGTCACACAGACCAGTATTAGTGCTGTGACGGTCTGCTCTGACCAACAGCATCAAAGAGAAAGGGGAGAGGGGCAGAGCTGAAAACACATCCTGTGACAGTTGTCTTCCCATTGAAACACTCAGCAGGGAGGACAAAAGCTGGACACAGGCTTCTGAATTAATAAAAGGTGGGTGGGTGGGTGGGTGATCTAGGCAGTCTCAAACAATGCAATTGCTGCAGAAGGCCTCTGGCTCTTGTTTATGAATTCAAATCTTGGCTGAGGGTAATATTTTGAAAAGCACATTTCTACGTGCCAGAAATAACCCCAGAGTCCCTTGTGACGTCAGACGACACAACTTTTTGAATGACGAACATTGAAAAGAAACGTTTACTACTTCTGAAACTCTTACCCTGATGCAGCAGCCTGAGCTATCCTTGGAAAACTGCTCTTACATCTTTGAAACAATTTTGAAAAATCTCCTTGAATGCAAATTTCTCTTCAAAAAAAGCCAGCATGACATATTTTGACTTTCCTTGTTTGACAATATCATAGTTATTTCATCTCAATAATGTAAAACGTGATTGTTTCGGCTGTGCCTTCTCATTTTGTTCTGTGTGCTTTTGGATTTCATTATCATATTTCAATGCCACAAAGCCCAGATGGAGTATGTATAATAGTTCATCTCTTGTACATGTTCTGGCACAATCACACTCAAAATTTTGAACTTTATCACAGTAAAAGGTTTGACTAGCTCCAAAGCAGGATTGAATTTGTTTCAGAACTTGTATTTAAAACAAAACAAAAAACAAAACAAAACAAAAAATTAAAAAATCAGCGTTTCCTCCCCCCATTATGCAGCAAAACCAGCTTAGTGAAATGTCAGATATTCCCTCTGAAGAAATGTTCTGTTTCCCAAAGATTCATTACTTGGCCTCTGTGAAATGATACATTTCAGCCCAGCTCCCAGTGGATAAACCTTCAGTTTCTCAAAGGATACTCTTGTGTTTGCAATGACCTCATCACGTCTGAGGATATGGTTCTCCATTAGGGTTTATCCATGAGGCTAAAGTGACTTCAAAGGTTCCCACCTGATCCCACTCTCTGTACTTCCCTTTTCCTTTCCCTCACGCAGACATCGTCCTCTTCAGTACCTTCAAACTGGACCCGTGAAACGAGCTGCGTCAAATGAACACACCAGAAACCTCCCATGGAAAAAGGAGTTGCATCGGGATAGGGGCAGAGTCGCCGCCAGCTCGTCTGCCACCTTTCTGTGTCTAATAGTCCCTGATGTTTGCCCTTTACCATGCTGTCATTCTCTTTCGTTACAATCTTATCAGCTCCGAGACAAGCGCAACACGAAAATGCCGGCACGCCCGACTTGGTCTCCGAGCATCCTTCCGGAGGGACCCGGTGATGCGAGCCTCGCTCCAGGGCAGGCTCAGGCCAGGCTCTCTGTGCAGCCAGGCTCTTCCCCTGCATCACTCCACCTGGAAAAACTAAGCGTGTCCCCCTGCGCTCACGTTTATTCCCTTTTGCCTTTCTCAGGGAATCGTAAAGCAAGTCCTCGCAACCACGCGGCCGTGGCCAGCACCATCGAGGCCCCATTTGTATCGCAGCGAAGGACTGGGACAGTCTCGCTGCCGACCCTCGGCAGCTCCAACCCGTCGGACGCGAAGCGATGAGACCCCCTCCGGCAGCTCTCCGACGGGCCGGCTGGGACAGGAGCCTTTTGTTTCTCCCATGGGTTTATTTCCATGGATGCCCCCGCCCCTCCTTCCCTCGCAGGAGCCCGGCTCCGGGACGCCGCTCTTTGTTCCCACTCGCCAAGACGCGGTGGCAGGCGGTCCACGCGTGACCCGCACGGCAGCCACACGGGACCCCGCCGGTAAGGCAGCGCTCCTGGCCGGGCCGGGCGGCGGGGCCGGCCCGTCGGGCGGTGCCGGTGCCGGTGGCGGGTCCCGCCCGCCGTGGGCCGGCGCGGGCGGGGCGGGCGGGCGCGGTAAAGGCGGCGCCGCGCGGGGGCCGGGCTCAGTCTGGCCGCCTGCGGGCTGCGCGGCGCCGCTGCCGCCCCCGGACCGCTCTGCCCATGGGGCAACCGTGCCGAGCCCTCGGGAGTGTCCCCCGCCGCCGGGAGCTGCGCTAGGGCGGTGAGTGCTGTGCGCGGTCCCCCCGCGCCGCGGACTTTCCCCGCCGCCCCTCGGGGTCCCGGGGATCGGGGGCGCGGACCCGCGGCCGTGCGCCCCTCGGGAGCCCGGTGCGTGCTGGCAGCCGGCCCTCGCTGTCCCCTCGCAGTCAGCGCAGATGGGGGAGGGATGGATGGATCGACGGAAGGACGGACGTACAGGGGCTTTAGGAGAGGGATCAGCCCTTGTGCCAGCTGCGCATGGCTGCGATGGGACCGTCTTCGTCCCGGCCGTGCCCGATCCGGGTGGGATGGGTGGAGGAGGAGGAGGTGGAGCGTTGCATCCTGGTGGGAGCGTGGCAGGTTACTCCGAGCGTTGGAGGGACAGCAGCCGTGCCGCCTTGCGAGGTGATGCGCAGGCGGTTCCGTGGCTTTGTGGCGAGGGCTTTCTCCTGGCTGTTACACGACTCTAAGGCAGAGAGAGGTCCGATGTCACTTCTTTCCTGGAAGTGCTCCATCCTTTTCCGCGTGCTCGGGAAGCGTCACAGGAGGACCACGGTCCCCAGATGAGTACTTCAGGTGCCCGAAAGGGGAGGCTGAGTCCTGACCACTGCACAGGCTAGGGGGTCAGCCTCGGTGGCTGAGCGTTGCGTCGGGTTGGGATAAGGGAAGGTAGCACAGCTGTGCTCCCCGTGGGAAGCTGTCCTGTAGGTGTGCTGGGGAACACACCTCCTTGTACCCTCCTGGCTACAAGGAGGGCTTGGCCGTGGTGGACGGGGAGGTGCCTGGGTGGGGGTGGGGGGATAGGGGGCGGGAGCCGCGACAGACTCCCTGCCATCAGAGGGCAAGGTGAGGAAAGCCAGCTCTCAGCGGGCTCTGCATCCCCGCCAGAGCTTGCACATTCCTGCGTGCTGAGCGGTCTGCTATGCCACTTGCAGGGTCTGGCTGTCCCATCTGAGCAGGTGCACTGCTCCGTCCAGAGGAGCAGCAGCAGCAGCAGCTATTAGGCTTCTCTGTTGAGTTCAGCTCCGACTGAGAAAGCCAGGCAGAGCAAGAAGCAGCATCTTATTCAGCGCCTGCTCCTTGTCCTGCCTCAGCGCCGCTTGGAGTTGGAGTTCAGCGCGCCTTTTTCTTACCTGAGAACCTGACCCTCTTGCAGCTGCCTGAGAATCAGGGCTGCAAGTGATTAAATGAGTACCATTTATTCCCCTCTGTCTGCAAAGGCTGGGAGTTACAAATGCCGGCAGGAACCAAAGCCGTGTTGATATTAGGGTACCGCTAACACAGCTGAACCATGAGAAACTACAGAGCATGCAAGGGCACTGGCTGTTCTGGACTTGGCATAAATAACTTGTTCCATAACTCTATCTCAGGAGAGCAGTCTGCTGAATAATGGCGTTCAGGGCCTGTGGATGAGGAAAGTGATTTTTAAACAAATAAATAGTAGTTGCAGTTCAAGCAGGGGTGTCTGCCCAGGGAGGAAATTTTCTTAGAAAGGTTTTGGCAAAAGCCCAAAATATACACCGTCTTAAGACTCAGCATGAAAGCACCTCAACTAGCCCTCTCTCAGCTAGGTTGCATAAATACACACCTGATGCATGCACAGCAGAGTGTGAGGGACACCATGAACCTGTGGTGTCCTGGTGCCCTCAGCAGTGAGGGGTGGGATACTGATGGCATCTGGGAGAAGGGGGACTTGGTTCCCTTAGTATGTGTGTGTTCTTGTTCTTCAACTGTGATGCAGAGCAAGGTGAAGGGAGCTCTTCCCTGGGTAAGTGGTTGTCCCAGCCAGGAGGCTGGGAGGGTGAGGTCTCCTCTACAGTCTGAAGAGAAGTTGGTCCTTTCTGCTTACGGGCTTGTAGTGAGGTTTTATTGTAGAGATATGAACACAAGAGCATCTCCAGAGACACACAGCAAGGCAAGGCTTGGGGTGCTCATTGATCTCTTGGAGAATAAACCACAGACATGCCCTCCCCTGAGGTTTTCAGTCTGTTTGGAGCTGCTTGGAGGCTGGGGTGTGATCCAAAGGGAAATGTTTTCCTATTGTTCTCATTGAGCATTGAGTGCTGAAGCGTGCAAAATGCCAGGAGTACATCTGCAGCTGGTGTTCACTTGTCCTGCAGCTCTCTGAAGGTCAACATGTTGAATAGTAGGGGCTGGGAGGGATGGTACCACACGCTGGTTACAAATATAACTTTGGGATGTTTGGATTGTGAAATGTTCTGTGTCATGCTTTTGCTTGGTCCTCACGCAGTAAGCCCCCAAATTTCTAATGAAAACTGCTAAATGCCATCAGAACACGAAGAGTATCTCCCTCTAATGCAGACAGGATTGGCTGCCTTCCCTCCAGGCTGCCCAGGAGGCTGCATGTTGACCTGGGTGGAGTTGTGCCTGAGGTGGGGGTCTGTCTTCTGAGTGCTGTGTTTTTGGCTGCAAGCTTTCCCTTGGCACAGGATAAAAGCACACGTGAACCAGAAAGATGTTGAGATTGTTTATATTTGACTTCTGGCCTGATGCCAGAGGGGACGGCTTGGTGACCTTGGCACTATTGGGACATTATTTATGGAACGTAGATCTTCTGGGTTTTGTATTTTTGATGTAGGAATGAGAAAATAAGTCTCGGGAGGAAAAGACCCAGTGCCTGCCACAAAATAGATTTGGATTTTTTCCAGGGCAGGAAAAACAACACTTGAGGGGTGACCAGGTGTTCCCTGTTCACACTGCTTTCTGCCTTCCCTTGGGAAATATGGGTTTGGTGCCGTCCTGGAGATCACAGGCTAGCATGAGTTCACTCCACGTTCGAAAAGGTCTTGTTCAAGAAGCTAAAAGATGTTAAAAAAGAAACCCAGCTATAACCAAAGATACTCTCAATAGCTGACAAGTGATAAATGGCTCTCTGGCCTTCTTGGGCTTCTTCCGTTTGTGAAGCTCTGTGTCATTCTGCAAGGCTTAATGCATCTCCGTGTGTTTCAGTGCCCATCTGTGGTGCTGATGAGTGTGGCTGACCCCGGATGACATATGGAGAGGAAGAGGCTTGGAGATGCACAAGCTTTTACTGGAAGGCTCACCACACAGTGCTGGCCCCACAGCTCTGCCTCCCAGGGCTCTGGTGAAACCCCAGCAGCAAACTTTCCTTCTGGGTTTCACAACGTGCATAAGTCTACCATCCTCATTCTGTGCAGTGGGTATATGTTCCAATTACCTAAATCTGTAAATGTCCTTCTATCCCTCTGTATGCAAAGTAGGATGTTCTTGAGCATATTTGCACATTGCTTTTGATGGGCCAGCTCTTGCCTAGGCTGTACCTGACTCATTTATGCCGGAATTTGGTTGGACCCTTACCCAGCTCATCTTACAGGGCAAAATCAAGCACCAGTGTCTGTAAGAAAGCTCTACTCCAAATTGATATGACTGCTGTTGCCATTATGGGGAGGAGGGATCCATCACCAGAACAGGGAAATTATCAAAACCATCGTAGCCAGGTTTAGTGCTGAAGGTTGAGCGGCTTCTGGTGATGCTGATGGTCAGGAACCGTGTGCTCACTTCCTGAACCTAAGGGGCCACAATCAGGAGCCTAAGCATAGGGACTGGTAGCTGGCTCCATTGATACAGAGTTTCCTAGATGTTTTTGTTAGGGATTTGGATTAACATAAATTAAGTCAAAGGCCCAGAGGAGAGCATGGGGAGAAAAGCAGTTAGGAATAAATCCATGGTTCAGTAGTCCGGTCTCCTGAGGAGTGGTATTACAGGATAAGTTGGTGTAGCGGGAGATGCACACATAGGAGTGTCAGATAACACTGGCCACCTAATTATTTGTTTGAAGGGATTCTGTATTTTAGAGGGAGATTAGTGTGCAGTCCCCTTTGGAGCTGCCTGCTGCTGCAAACCAGAGAGGATTCCCTCCTTTTCATACTAAAATGAGGCAGCAGCACTTCGACTGTGTGGCCCAGAGGGGCAGGTGCAGATAGAGCAGCGCACAGAGGCTTGCAACCCGCTTGTTTTTAGCTACATCCTGCCTGGGTTGAGAAAGTAAACAGTTTGAGTGTGTGTCAGCAGCCAAAAAAGAGACCTACAGAGAAAACCCACAAGTCTTCAGGAAACTCCATGGGCGACTCAGACGGTGTTTTTGTCTGAGAACCCGTTCATTCAGTAACCCATGATGGCAGCAGAAGCACTTTTTGTAGCGGTGCCTCCTTACGAGTGAAACACAAACCTCTGGTGTCAGATGTTTATGGTCATTTAAAGACTTGAGAAGCTCTTTTAGCCAGCAGATGTTGTTCCAGGAATTCCACTGCCGCACCTTAAAATAATCCCAGCCCTTGTTGGGTGCTTCAGTTTCTTTCTGGGCTTCCAGCTAGGACTGCTGTAGATGGAGATAGAAGTGACAAAGAGCAGTTTCCCAAGGACATCTGTGCTTCTTATCCTTCCTGAGAGCCAAGAAGGTGCCTTTAGTTCAGCCTTCCTGGCTGGCTGTCCCTGCCTTGCTGAGCGTGGCATGCACCCAGCCAGGCAGCAGGCTCACTAGTGCCCTGTTCTGTGCTGCTGCAAAGCTGTGAGAGCTGTGGGGGCAATGCTGGAGCACAGCCTGGGTGCAGACACTGCTGTGCTGTATGGAGTCCTCAGGAAGGCCTGTGCTGTGGAAACGGAGGGCTGTACTGCCGGTCATAGCCAGAGCTCCAGGAAGCAGGCTATTTTCTGAAGAAACAAGATGTCTTAAAGGTCCATGGTTTTAAGTCCCTCTTAGTCTTTCTGATGGACATGTATTTTAGCTGCCTGGCATGCCATTTGTGGTAGTTGTTTGGTATATTCCAAGTACATGGAAACATGAGCTGCCTCCTTGTAGAGAGGAGAGGGAAATTCAAAAACCACAATACTGAATCCAGGGGAGCTGGATGGTACTAGCTTTTCAGCTGCATTTTCTTTGTGGCCTAGGAAGAAAAGTTTCTTGAACAAGCTGCTTAATAGCAATAAAGAGCATCCAAACATTACTCCACAGAAAGCAGAAATCTGCCAGAAGTCAAAGGTTGCACTGAACAGGACCAAAGATTTAGACCATCCATCTGTGTTTTCCCAGGTTGTTTTCATGGTAAAGTGAGAGTAAATGTTAGCTGACTTTAATGTCAGCATTGCTGCTGGAGTCTCTCTGAGTGCTGACCAGAGATCTGCTGTGCTTCTGAACAGCAGGAACCTCTGGTGCATCCTTCCACCCTACTGCTTTGCCCAGTGCAACCTGGGGTGTATGAATATGTTCTTGTCTGCTGGCAAAAACCCATCAGGAATTCTTCCAATCTCTTCCATGAACTGTGACAAAGTCCTCTGTTTAAATCTCTGGACAAGTAGGATGCATTGAGGGTTGATGGATGGAGGAATAGTAAAGCAGTTGAGCTTATCCCCTCCAGCCAGTTTATTCCTTGCATCACATCACCATGCAAACTGACTGCCTGTCATTAGTCAAAGAAGACGGAGGAGAAGAGGCCAACCTGAAAACCCCAGAGCCCTGGCTGCATGGAAATGACCTTACAGCTAAAGGTAATGGGGAAGGTGTTGACTAAAACCCGACACTTCTGTGTCATGAGCTCTTCCAAGCAGGAGGCTGTGCTGTATGTCTGAGGATGGATGTATATATACACAGGCACAGTAGCACAGCACCGTGTGTGTGTATACACACACAGAGTCCTGATGGATGATCCTGATATTACTGGGACTTGTTGTACCCAAGTGTCTGAGACTTAAAACTGAAAAAGAAGGGAAGGTCCTTAAACAACCCTTGATAGTAGAGATGGGACATCTGGCAATGTTGCGTTTTCCATGGTTACTTGAGACCTTGATTTGTCAGCACTGATGCTGCTATCATTTGGCTGCCTGAATCTCTCTGTTGCCTCCTTTTCCCTGGGTAGAGGAATCAGACAAAAGTAGGAGGAAGAACTACCTTTATAATTTTTTTCCCAAGACTTCTCTTGCATGTGCCAGGCAAGACAGAAAGAGAGCTCCTCTCAGTTCTCAGATACCCTTTGTCACCAAGGCTGTTTATGCCACATACCGGTGTCCATCCCTTTACCTCCTCTCTGCTATGAAAAAGAGAAATCCTGCTTTTGTTCCTTAGGATGATGTGGGTGAGTCCTCTGTAGCTGTGACTATAGGACATAGCATCTCCATCCCCTTTCCTTGCATGTTGTTGTCTAGTTTGTTCATAATCCCCATTTTTTCATCATCTTCCTGCCGTGGGTTGGGCAAAAGTGATACAAGGTTTGCCTAGGAACAAGTAGTGAAAAGTTCACTGCCATCCTTATAAAAGCAGTCGAAAGCCTAGTCTTGCTCATCATCTAGGCTCCTCCTGTGGTGTTTGAAAAACGGTGAACCACTGCAGGGGATAATGCATCTTGTGTCCTAAAATGGACACTGCTGGGGGTTGGCTCACCCTGCCTATTTCCAAGGGAGCCTAAAAGAGGGAGGTAAGGAGATGTACAGATTCAAGTTATAGTTGATGCTTCCAAACTCTGTTTTCTCCACCCATGAAGCGCTTTTACTCTGGGCTGCAGGCAGACTGACACTGTGCATGCTCCTCACAGTACACATACACTTTTGTGGAAGCTGGAGAACCTGTCATGCATCAGAGACGTTGTCTCTTTCAGTATCCTTTATATGAGTTCCTTTTTCTGATGAAAGCTTTCTAAAGGGTACTTGTGTGCTGAATAGCCATTGTTGATAATGCATGATATGAAATCCAAAAGGAAGGCTCAGATTAAATGTCACGCACTTCACAGTCGGGGAATTCAGAGAGCCTTGTTGATCTGTGCATAATTCGGGGCTTGACAGCTCATGCATAAACAAACATGTGCACATCCACATACATGGGTGAGTGCAGTTTTCCCCTGACTCAGCAGCGCATAAAGCAGAGTCAGGTGGGTGAGTTCCAGAGGGGTGGGTGCTGTGTTCGTGGGGAAAGCCTGTGGGTTCCTCAAGACTCTGACTTGAGAACCACACTGGCAAATGCAGTCACTTGTTGTTGGTGTGGTGGCCTTCCTTCCGCCTTCCTCCCCTGTGCAGCTCTCTGCTGAGCTGTAGCTGCTTTGATTTTCTGCATCTGGGTTTAATCTGACCACGAGAACCTTCTGAGAGTTTCTGGTGCGTGAGGGCAGTAGTATCCATGTGAGGTTCACCCCAAGGTTTCCACAGTGCTTTCTCTCACCAGCAGTGAATGAAGAAAGACAGGAAAAAACGATGTCATGCTAAGCTGGTTGTTAGTCAGGACAGGAAAGGCATTTCTGCCTCTGACACGTAGTGTGTAATGAACTAAGTGCTGCACAGGAGTCCACAGAGCAGGCTGAGGTGTCACAACCTGGCACTGGTGGGGTACAGTGGCTGGGCCACTGCTTGTAAGATGTCTCTCACCTGCTGCCCATGAGCTGTGTCAACTTCCGTGGTAGATTTACTTTTCACATACGTCTGGGAAAGCTAAGGTCTCAGAGGTTTAATGACCCAGTCTTGGTTTTATGAAAGGAGCAGCAGTACTGCCAAACCTATAATCTAATAGTTTGGCTTTCAGACTTCCTACTCTGCGTGCTGTACCACAGTTCTGTTCCTAAAAACAGCTGGTTTCATTTTCAAGTGCCTTGTTGCAGGAGAGGGAGATACTTGTGGCTCCTCCTGGTTCTGAGGGATGCTGTGGAACAGTGCTCCACAGACATGTCCCTGTGTTCCATGTGTTCCCCCTCTAGTGGGTTGCTAGAAGTTTCTTTCAAGTTGTTTCGCCGCTGACTTGTGAATTAGCAGAGTCTGTGCTAGCTCTGGCAGCAGCTATTTAGAAGTTTTCCTCTTCTAAATCTGTCCTCCTAGCTCCTGTTTGCCCAACATGAGGAATTTTGCATCTGACATTTTTAGCAGTAACCTGTTGCTATAGAAACTGCTAAGGTGTCAGAGGGAGATTTTTGCCATGTTGGGATAGGCTACCAAGTATTTGAAGTATGTGTTTTGTTGCGAGGCCTTCTCCATCATGTTTTTGCTAAGCAACTTCCTGAGCCTGTCTACATGTCTGGACTTATTTCACGTCTAAGGAGCCATGAGGGAGCAGTAAACCCAGAGTTCTTTCTAATTGTGTATGAATGAACAGGAAATATTGGCAAATTGTTCAGGGAAGATGGGAGAAGGTGTTCCCAAGCTGCAGTGATGGGTCTGAGTGGTGTGTAGGTGTTAGTCCAGGGCTGAGAGATCGCAGGTGGTATCAGTCTTTAGGGCAGTAAATGGTTGACCTAGAAGCAGGAGTTGGGCCCTAAACGTCATCTCCCAGGAAGGAGTCTGGGACAAGCTGCTCCTCTCACCCTTGAGACCAAAATATGGGTGAATGCCAACATACTTGGTTGGTCTGGTAGTCTGAATTCTCTTTACTAGCCCGTCAAGAGATTGTGCAGAGGGACCCAAAGCTAGTCCACCCAAATCAGCCCATGTCTCTCATTTGTGTGTGTGTGTATATATATATATATATTTATATACATATGTTCATGCACAAATACATATATTTATATGTATATATGTACATTGATGTTGGTTTAATTTATTAATATATAACTTACTGTTTATAAATTAAATGTATTTACCTAAATAATAAACTTTTGTTATTTTATCCAGGATGTGGATATAACCATCCATATGGGAAATGCTCTATAACAGAGTTGTTAACAACAGCTGTTTACTGATAGTTACTTGGGCCATTTCATATTGGGCCTGATTTACAGAACTTCTGTGTCATAGAAGGAAATTTTATTGCTTGTACAATTAGAGGTGTGAGTCCTGTGAGTGCCTATCTGCCTGGGACTCAGGAAATATCCTGGCTAGAACAAAAAGCAATCTTCCTGCTTAATGCAAATTTATTCGTCTGCCCTTTTTCCTCCCTATTGTGTTTGCCTAGACTGCACATCTGGTCATATCATGACATACTATGGAGATGAGAAACTCTTTGTTTTGTACACAAATGGAAGAAAATACTCTGATGCTACTGGGGTGTCCTGCAGGAGTTGTTCTCAGGCTGGAATTGCAAATTGGCCCATGAAACTGGTTGGGAATCTGCTTTTGTGGTGCTGGAGTGGAACAGACTCATTTCATCTTCCATTTCATGGTTGTAGACATGTTGAGAGTGTATAAATCCCAGTGGTTGCATTGTGCTGAGTAAGTTCCAGGATTGCAAATAGAGAACTAATGTTGCTGGAGGTGTAGATTATTGTCTTTGGGGAGGGAATCCATCGAGAATGGCTTTGAAATCACTATTTCAGTGACAGTATACAGATGGATGTTGTGCCTGTATGTGGCTCAAGGGACTTAATGTCCCAAATTGTAGTTTCTTAATGATTTTCTTTTGTGTTCTGGAAAAGGACAGAGGTGCAGGGAATTGTTGAGAATAAAGAGCATTGGCTTCCTGGAACATTTATGAAAGTCTCTTGTCAGGTACTTGGAGGCACAGTTGAAAGAAAATTTGGGGGTGTTTGAGGTTGTTGGGGAAAGAGGTGCCAAGAAGGCCCACGTCACTGTGAAGGTTCAGTGTCCAGCGATGTTGTGGATGAGCACCATGTGCATGAACTCCTCCCTGCTCCTCCCATAGAGTTTGCTTGAGCCTCTATTATGCCTCAGGTGCAAGGCAAAGGAGATGAAATGCAGTTGCATCATGTTTTCTGTAAAACTGACCTGTATTACCCTGTTTGGTTGAAGGGCTTTCCTAGCTTTTTAAGCTGCTCTTTTTCAGTAGCAAGGGTTGATTTACTTGGTTTGGTTTTTTTTCTTTTGTGTTTCTGTGTGTGTGCATATGGGTTTTATTTTTCCTTCTAATGTTTCCCTGTAGAAATCATCTGCAGGACAGATGGCCTGTTAAGCTTCTGGGGCTGTCTCTCACAAACACCTGTCTAAGGCAGCTGGGAATCAAAGAGGAATTCTCCTCTTATAATGCCCTAAAAGAAAAACAGCACCCGATCCTAATATCTCCTGCTTCCCTCCCTCCCTCTCTCTCTCTCCATCCTCCCAGCTTCCTGGGAATCTTAAGTGCTTGGTTGTGGCCATCTGTTGCGACAGTGAGGGACTGGGTGGGGAGGTGGCAGCCAGAGTCTTTGAGGAGGAGAACGAGGGCAGCTTTGGGGCAATGGATTGCTGTGGCTGGCTGGGCTGAGAGTCTCGGTGGCAGAGAGGAGGATGATGCAGGGGGTGGACTTTCATGTAATTAACATAGATGAGAGCTGCTGGAGCAGCTGTTGCACATCGTTGTGCTTGTACCTTGCATCCTTTCTATTTGTAGCCGAAACACACCTCAGCAGCCAGGGGTGGGCTACTTGAGAAGGCAGGGTAGCGTGGCCAGGCTTGCAGATGGGGTGTGAGTGCACGCGTGTGGCACATGTAGGGTGAAGTCTGTTTGTCACCTGTGGCAGTAGCCCCCTGAGCCCCCACGGTGGGGGCTGAGCACCGTGGGGAGCCCTGTGTACCATGCTGGACACCGCAGCTGTGCAGGACACCTGCCCAAGCACATGCAGCATGTCACAGCTGCTGCAAGAGCCAAACAAGCATTTCTCCCCTGAGCTGCTGCCCAGGCTCGCGTGGAGGGGTCAGCGAGTTGCTGCAGGTGGTGCTTGGCAGGCCGGCAGGAGCGAGGTTGCTGTGTTTAATTATAGCTCCCATTTGAGAAACTAGCAGAGCAACAGAGCTTTTTTATCGTGTTCTGCGGAAACTAAGCACTTTACAGGTTTTGATTGCTGTATAACACATCCTGTGACACAGACAGAAAACTTTCCTGTGGTCTCTGCAAAAGGAAATCTGAAACCTATGGGCAATAAAATTCTGGAGATGGGCCGTACCTCCCAGATGCTATGGGATACAGCCAGCAGTGGTTCTTCTTGGGGCAGGATGTTTGTACAGCCACGGGGAGCTCGGGGGCAGGAGAGGAGGAGTGGGGAGGAAGGTGCAGGGGCTGAGCCTGCTTGGGCTAAAGTAACCCTGAAGCAGATGGAGGAGAGGATGCTTGGAAAAGGCTGAGCAGACTTTGGATGTCCTTTTTTTCCAGAAGTGGCGACTGAATAGGCAACACAAGTTAACTCCTTCCTCCCCAGCAGTCTGCAGAGGACTCACTGTCCCCTGTTGAGGAGTGATGCTGGTCCCATCCATTACATTTGAGGTTGCCAGAGCTGCTGTAGGCACTGGGTGCCACTGCATTGCACGTGGGGGCTTTGTGGTCATGGGCAGCTTTGCACCTCTCACAAACAGCACTGGAGGTTGGCCATGAGATGTGCTCAGCCTGAACAGTGAGTTTTAGATGTACCTGAGGCTCTTGGTGTGTTGGAGATGGTTTGGGGGATGATCTGGAGGCACCTAGTGAAGATGCCCTTTGACCTAAGGATCTTGCTTTGCATCTTCATTGTGTGTAGGAGCAGGAAATCTGCTGCCTCGGTTTGTAGGTATTCCCTAGGGATAACACAGTCTCCCTGTGACTTTTAGAGTTGCTTAAGGAGCCGTGGCAGGGCTGGGGATGAACCTTTGTCAAGACATGCTTCCTGCTGGTATTTCAAAGAGCCTTCTGTGCTGAAAGGGCTGGTGTTTATGTGGGAATGAAGTCCTGTGTACCTGGCTTGTTACAGGTGAGAAATCTGAAGTCTCCCTGTTGCTTAGGGGTACAGACTGTGCCAGACGGAGCGGGAGCAGCCGCCGCATTCTGCTGCTGTGGTGGCTGAGTGCTAATTGTTTTTACTGCCTGAGCATCAGGTTATTTTTGGCTTGATCGTGTTTCGTTCCCAGCTGGCTGGTGGTAGAGAGGTCCTAATCGTCTGAATCTCCACGCTTGATAGAAATCTAGGCAGGGAGCTGGTTTGGTCACGGTGGGTTTGGGATGTGCAGTTGCAGAAATACAGGATGGAAACAGCTATATTTTGGTACTTACATGGGACATGGGGAATTCTGGCTCAAGGTCTGCTGCACTATGGGCTTCCAGGGGAAACTCTTGATAGGCCATTTACATAGGATGCACAAAGATGCTTTGTGACTCTCAGGTGTGTTTTTGGGTTAGACACAGGGAATTTACCTCATCCCTCTGGATTTCAGAGTCCTGAAGTGTCTGAGCTTATTTATGAACAGATTTTAAGCATATAAAAGTGAGCTGACTGAACATTCATGTGTGGTGAGAAAAAAGGAGCCTTGGGTCCCATGCGATTAGGCAACAGTGTAATGTTTGCAAGGACAAGGTACTTGATAGCTCTGTGGATCCTGTCCTTAATCCATCCGAGTTTCACTGCCTCTCCTCTTTACCGTACACACGTGTTTGAGCCCAGGCTTTCTCAACAGCTCTGTGGCTGGTCAGGTATAGGGCCCAGAGACCTGGTACTGTCCTCGGCAGCAAAGAGACAGAAGTGCCACAGCCTGGAGGAACGTCAAAACAGCTGGAAAAATCCACTACAGCTGCCGGGCCCCTGCAAGAGAAGTGCTGTGGGCATCAGCCCATCTATAAGGGCCAGGTACAGCACAGCTGCCACAGTGGATGCCCCTCTCATGTGCACACTTCCTTGTGCAGCTCCCAATCTACCAGATTGCTCCAAGAGAACTCCAGTATTGGAAAGGGACACTGCCTCTGCTTCATCTGTTTCATACTTAGTATTGGTTCTCAACCTGTGCTCTGTAAAAAAAATGCTTAGGCATGGCAAGTGCCCTGTTAGGCTGTTACAAAGGACATATCCACTGCACCTTCTTGGGTAACTCTTAGGTGTAAAATATCAAAGTGGGCTCAAGATGTTGAATTGTCTTCGACATACTGACTTGAGAAATCTAAAACAGGAGAGCAAGAATCCTCTCACTAGCCTGAATGTGATAGGGCTGAACAAATTTGTGTCCAGCTTAAATGTATAAATGTTTCATTGTCCCAGCTTGACTCCAGTTTCATACTCTCTTCCCCTGATTGCAGATTGGAAGTGCCATCAAACCCTTGGAGCAAGAGGTTCTGTAGTGCCACCTCTTTCATTCAAGCACCACTGCTGTGTCAGGTAAAAGGCTGCACTGTGGACAGCAGTGCCTTCCAGCTTAGTAGTGGGCAGCATCCTGTCCCCAGGCCCTGGGGAGCCATGTCCTCCCAGGAAGGCAGCTTGCCACCCGCGAGTTGTTAGGCTCTGGCTTGTGGGAGCTGCAGGCAGTCAGCTCCAGGTGCTGCCAGAGCAGGGTCTGGTTCTGCACCTCCGCGGTGGGTGCGCAGCTCTGGCTGCTGCAGCGCCGTGGTGTGTGCAGTCGAGTCTCCTCTCTCCCACGCTGCGGAGCTCTCCTTTCCAGACGCTGGGAGGGAAGCAGAGACGTTGGGGGAAGAGCTGTGGAGGTGGGAGAGATTGAGCTATCATTGGCGTGGCACCAGTGAGGTTTCTTTGCACCACTAAGCAGTAGCTATCAAAATTGAATGCAGTATGCTGAGCAGCTGAGCAAGGGAGCAGACACCGAAAAGAGCCTGCAAAGAAAAGGGATCTATGAGGAAAAAACCCTCTTTCAGCTGCACATAGGCACTGCCCATCACAGAGAGCTGTGGCAGGGAGTAGGAATTGCCTGTTTATGGTGGTTGATCTGCACAGTCCCTGGGATGCTTGGAAAAAGGATTAAAGAGGAGAGAATCGCAGGAGAAAGAGGAGGTGGAGGTTTCCCTTTGCAAACTCACAGGCTAATAGAAACCATCCTCTAAATTGTCAGTGTGTCAGGATACATTAATGTAAGTATAATGTTTTCAAATCCTCAGCATCTTCTATCTGAATGTCACTGAATTAGCGCTAATTGCATTCATTAGCTCGTTAGCCATTAATATTCAGCATTCGTTAGGCTGGCTCTGTCTCTGGCTGATGGGGGTAATGAGATGTGGGACTGGCTGCGGGGCCATGCCATAGCTGTGCTGTAGGACCGTGGCTTTATGCACCAGATTGTTTTATTGGCATTTGTGTCTGGCCTGTGTTGTCCCGGCTCTTGGCCAGTGGCTTACCACAAATTAGTGGAAACTCTTAATGGGAGAGCAGTGTTAATGATGATGTGGATAAATTTCCACCAACTCCTGCCCTGAAAGCAACTGGCGAGACAAATGATGAAGGCAAATTTTGATCTTTTGGCCTTAAGCCAGTTGTTAAACTGCCTCTGTAATCACAAAGCTATTCAGTGCAGTCATCATTGGTGAGTCATGGAGTCCCACCTTTCTTTGCTTCTTGCTCTCAGGAGAAATTCTCTATTACTTTTTTCTTCCTTTCTTTTTTTTTTTTTTTTCTTCTTTTTCTTTTCTTTCTTTTTTTTCCTTCTTTTTCTTCCTCCTCCTTCTTTTTCTTCCTCCTCCTTCTTTTTCTTCCTCCTCCTTCTTTTTCTTCCTCCTCCTTCTTTTTCTTCCTCCTCC
>NC_031774.1:21681825-21941304 GCF_001522545.3 Parus major | reverse complement strand
TGAGGCCAGAGCAGGAGTGTGGGCATCAGACTTTCCCTAGTAAGAAATCAGGAAAGATCCAGAAGTGCCAGGATGGCATGGTCAGCACCCTGAGTCCTGTCAAGACCACCAAGCCTCAGGTCTCTTACCCTGAGGAGTGCCAGTAGGATGCTCCTGCTCAGGCCCTCTGCCAGACTTTTCCCTAACTTTAGAGATGTGGGATGGCCTCAGAGCGAAAGAGAGTAGCAATTCACCACAGAACTGTTTTTTCACAATTGGAATGGTTGGCTTTGATCAGAAAATACTGGGCTAGAAATACCACAGCAACATGTCTTCTCCGGTTTCAGCAGTTCTGGTGGGAAACCACTGAGGATCCAATGTTATAAGTCTGGGTCAGCCAGGAGCAGAAAAAATTGCAAACACTGTAGCTAGTTAAAGAGATCTAGCTTTTCTTTTTGATACATCACTTTGGCTTTAGGGTGGATTCTGTGTGCAAATTATCTAGATTTTAATACACACAGTTTATTGTGACAGTTTAGGTTGGCAATTCCCAGACATGATGAATCTTTCAAACTTTTCAACTGTCAGCTACCATTGAGCTTCCTGCCTTGTGCTCAAAGGTGGGCCTGAGTATACAGCTTCTACCTTCCTCCTGTGTGCTTGTTTTCCACTGTCCCAGTTCTGAAATATTTCCAGACCCTGACTGCTGCATCTGGCTTCGTGCCGCCTTTCCAGGAATCTGGGCTTAGTTATTCAGTGGAATAAGAGCGAAAAGCCCATGACCAAAGAAGCCCTGCTACAATCCAAAAGAAGTACCTCCAGAGCACTGAGTCACTCAACTGGCTCAATGAAAAGCATTTTGCCTGGTCTGCTGAAAGGATCTTATTAAACCCTTGATGATGGGGTTCACCTTTTGCACCATCCCAGCAAGATCTCTTAACTTTGCCTTAAAGAGTTATATAGGGCACTTGCAGACAGGACTGACTGTTCTTGTCTGAACCATCACAGGGAAGGGTTTTCCTTTGGGAGGGAAATCCCTCACAAAGCTCTGGGACTGCATTTGCATGCACAATGCCAAAATAATTGTACTTCATTTTACTACTCTCTGAAGACTTGTGGAATATTCAGGCATCAGCATAAATTCTCCTGGAAATTCTCTCTGGGAAGGCTCGACTGGGGCATGGGGCTGCTGGTGCTTGAGCCCCACACTGCTTGGGCTGGATTAGCTATGATTGGTGCCTGTGGGGAATTTCCGTGAGTCTCTGGAAGAGTGAAGTGCCAAATGGAAAAAAGCGTTCGTGTTCAGCTGAGCCAAGAGGAAATGAAGACAAATTGGAAGAAAAAGCTTTCCAAACTGAGGGTTTCCAGGGTTTTATGATAGTGGGATGAGATAGTGATTAAATGGGACTCAATACCTGTACCTTTAGATGCATGCCAGGGCAGAAGTTATCTTTTTTCAATTCTCGTTGCCTGTATTTACTTATCTCAGATAGTATTTGTAGTTTCTAATTGCCATCATTTCCCAGAAAGCAAAGTGAATGCCTTCAGGGAAAAGCATACCTCTGACTTGTTTTTCAGGGGCTAATATGTTCTGGCACAGCCTGGGGGACTGTAGCATCTGTGGGGAAGGGACACACAAATAAATAATTGACACTTGTTTGGGGTTTGATCTGAAATGGCAGCTGAAGAATGTGATGTATTGCATGGGAAAAGAAAAAAGGCCAAGCATTAGTTAACGATTTTAATTCCCCCGTCTGAGACGCACTTAATTCCCCTAATCTGACAAACAGCAAAGAGGTGCTATTGGGCATTGCCTCATGCTGGGATAGACAAGATTATGGTTTGTAGGTCAAAAGCATTTATAACTAAATGTCCATGCTAAAGCTTCTCTGCTCTGAGTTTTTTCTTTCCCCCCTCCATGGCAGATCCCGGAGACGGCAGGATCGTTCTGAGATGAGCCACCTGTAACTGGGGCCAGGGCTCCCTGCCCCACGAGGATGAGGAGCCATCTGCTGGCCTAACAGAAAGATTTGGTGGCGGTGGTTGTTTTATTTTCCCAAAGGCCGTGAGATTTCATGTGACAGCGGAGCCGCTTCCTGCACCCTCCTTGTGCCACCTCGCAGCCAAGGGCTCGGTGGGGCAGGGCCACCACCATGGCGGCGAAGCAGCCCCCGCCGCTGATGAAGAAGCACAGCCAGACCGACCTGGTGAGCAGGCTGAAGACACGCAAGATCCTGGGCGTCGGCGGGGAGGACGATGACGGCGAGGTCCATCGCTCAAAGGTGAGGGGAGCAGAGAGGGAATCCTGTGTGCAGTAATGACAAAAAAGGGACCTTCTGCTCAGCACACCAGGGTTTGCCCATCCATGTGGTTTGGGGTAGTCACAACCAGGCATTGTGAACAGGAGCGCGTTCACGTGAACATGAACAGCTCTGGGCAGTGTGCACATGGCAGCAGGACAGATACTGTGACAATCTGAAGGTTCTGCAGGAGCCTGTGCTCCATCAGGATGTGACATGCAGGTGATGGGTGTGAGGAGTCAGTTCCCTTCTTCCATAGGTAAGAGGAAACAGGAGTTAGTGTGGACCCTTCCCCAGCTACATGGTGCAGGTGGCTGATCCCAGTCAGGGAGGAGTAGAAGCTGCAGCTCCTGATGGAAATCAAGGCAGGTGTTGGGACCGAAGAGTCAAAGGTGAATCATTTGTCCTCCTCCTTCTTCCTGCCCTCTCAGAGATAAACTTCCATATGGGGTTAGAGATACGATTTTGGTCTGGTGAGTACTGCCTAAAGATTGGGGGAGGATCTGCTTAGCTTGTGTCTTTTATTTGAATTTCAGATTAGCCAAGTACTGGGAAATGAAATCAAGTTTGCAGTCCGGGAACCACTGGGACTCAGGTAAGGTACTGGATCACCTTGAAACTAGGTCATCTGAGACCCTTTGGCTCCAGCATCCCTGCCAGTTCTGGTTTCTGACACCAACGCTGCTGCTGAGCCAGCATCACTGCTTCCGGCAGGGGCTTTTTGCAGGCTGTGGAGCCAGACCAGCTCTGCATTCTTCCCCCATAAATGAGCCTGAGGCGCTCAAGTTCTTGTCTCATTGCACGTGCAGAGAACTACAAGGGCTATGTGGGGCTGGAGGAGCTCCTGTTCTACTGTGTGACAGGGTGGTGTGTCCTGTGGGGACCCTACTCTGCACCATCCTCTTGGCAGGGTCACTTCCCTCCTTTGCTTGGGTAAGGGGGGAGTCTGGCTCTGTCTCATCAGCAAGGCTGGTCTGTGTGTTGAGGCTGGAGCTAGCAGCATGTGGAAAGCAGAGTCCTTCCATAGGAGGTTTCTGGCTGTCTCGCTTCTGCATGGGGGAAGGCTGAAGGCTGATGAAGGAGCAGGCAGCCAGAAATGCTTTGTGAAGCGTGAGTGATAGGGTCACCTCCAAGCTCATGCTGGGTCCTCTGTCTTCCCTCTCATGCAGGGTCTGGCAGCTGGTTTCCGCCGTCATGTTTTCCGGGGTCGCCATCATGGTGAGTGAGGGATGTGGTCCTGACAACAACCAGCTCCTGAACTGCCGAAGGGATGCCCCAGCATGGCCCTTCAGTCCCTGGCATTTGTCTTCCTCCCCTGCCTCCAGCAGCTCCTACTGCTTTCTCCTGCGAGGCCTTTGCCCTCCCTGTGTCTCAGTAATGGGCTTTGCCAACAGTGTCCTTGGCAGATTGTTCCCATCAGCCCAGTCTGTTTTCATTAGCAGGGCCCATAAACCAAGGCATGGCAGCCTTGGCCACAGAAACCAGCCATGCAGCCGATAGCTGACATGGTGATATTTCTGTGCCTCCTTAATTTCCAGTTTCCTTGCCAGTGGCTCCCATCCCCCAAAGGCGTGATGCTGGAGCGCTGTTGCCCAAGAGGACACGTTTTGGTGGCCATGGCCAGTTCAGGTTGCTGAGTTTCTCTCTCGCCTCTGCCAGGCCCTCGCTTTCCCTGACCAGCTCTTTGATGCCATCTTTGAGGAGGAATCGGTGAGCAGCAAGACTCCCATCCGGCTCTATGGAGGAGCCCTCCTCAGTGAGTGCCGTACCGCTGCGCCGGGGCCCTCTGCTGCCCCACAGAGCAAGGACACAGACAGGTGGCCAAAACGGCAGCAGGGGACAAAGTCCGTGTCCAGCCGGACACCTGCAGCTGGAGGGCAGAACATCTGTTAGCAAAGAAATGGCTGAGGGGTATTTTGAAAAGCGTGGCTACTGCTGCTCCTTTCTAGCAGGGACTCGGGCGTGCCGCAGTAGGGTGAGAAGGGCTGTGCGTGCTCTGACTCCCTGGGGCTCACCCCAGCAAAGGGAGCCTGCAGGGGGGCCCGTGAGGGCCGCTAGGCCGCGGCTGGGGCTCCGTGGCAGCGGCAGGGGAGGTGGGGCAGGCGGCGGCATCCCGGAGGGGCCCAGGAGGAGGGGGAGAAGGACAAGGAGGTGCGGGGAGCTGGCAGTGATGGTGTGGGGAGGGAAAGGGCCCCGGCCCGCGTCCTGCAGCGGCACCGCGCGGGGCGGGAGGGAAGCGCGGCCCTGGCCGCTGTCGGGCCCTCGGGCAGCGCCCCGCTATCCCCGCAGGCATCGCGCTCATCATGTGGAACGCCCTGTACACCGCCGAGAAGGCCATCATCCGCTGGAGCCTGCTGGCCGAGGCCTGCTACTTCGCCGTGCAGTTCCTGGGTGAGTGCCCGCGGGCCGGCCAGGACGAGGAAGAGGAGGAGGGTGCGAAGACTGTGCGTGGTGGGAAGCGGGGATCAGCGATGGGCAGGGCAGTAGTGGAGCATGTCCCCTGCCAGCTGCTTGCCTTTTTTCTCCCCCATGGAATAGCCTCTGCCCTGAGCTGCTCCTTGGACATCATCCTCTGGCAATTCATTATTTTTTTCCCCTGAAAATGTCCTGGGCTTTATAGGCAGCACAGGTCATTGCTGGAGCAGGCTGCCTAGATGCAGGGTCTAACAAGAGAAGATTTTGGCAACCTGCACTAAAAAGGTGGATGCTCAGTGTTACCAAAACAGAGCATGACACTTTTGCTTGTTTCTAGGGAGCTTATCTATATTTAACAATGAATGGATTTCTTTTATGTGTGTCTTGGTAGCTCAGTGTGTAGCTGGTTTAGATACGAGTTAGATACATGTTGGTGGCCAGAAAAGAGTGGTGTTCAATAGAGGTGATGTGTGTGGACTGTGCATATTTTGTAGACGCTCCTAAAGTTGAGAAACGTTTATTAGCACTGAAGTGTTCAAGCCACAAAGCAAACTCAGGAGGATGTGACTCCCAGATTAACACCTGAGCATAGTGGAAACTCACATCTGCTTGAGTGACTGTTTCAGGCAGCCTGAATGTGAGGCTGCCTTGAAAGCAGGGTTTCTGTAAGGGAGAGCTCTGGGGCCCATGGCAAGCTTCAAGGCTGTGAAAAGAGGCCAGTGAAGAGGCTCTGCCATGGGTTCACTGTGCATGTGAACAAGCCTGTGCTGAAAGCTCCTGCGCTCGCAAGGCTCAGCAGTTCCTGCCGAAGCTCTGCGTTAGAGGGCAGCAGAAAACAACTATTTGTCTCCTTTTGGTTTTGCATCACCAACCTCTGCCTTGTCTCCTTCCTTCTCCTCCAGTTACCACTGTCTCCCTGGTTGAGAGTAGCCGGATAGCCACAGGTGCTGTGCTCCTCCTGGTCAGCCGAGCCCTCTTCATCCTCGTCAGCGTTTATTATTATTACCAAGTTGGACGTCGTCCCAAGAAAGTCTAATCCCTGGGCTTTTTGTTATGGGAAAGGTGGGAGGGGGGAGTTTGTGTCGGTAATTTTGCATTATAATGATAATTTTTTTGTTGTTTGGTTTTGGTTTTTTTTGGTTTGGTTTTTTTTTTTTTTTGTTAGTCCCTTTTGGTTCTAAAGTAGTTTCCTTCTTTACCGGCATGAATCAGTGTGTAACCCAGTGCTGGTGGCATTGCCAGGTGAAATGGGGACAGCAACATCAGCAGGACCCCCCAGCCCCTCTGCAGGAGGTGAGGAGCAGCAAGGAGGAAGGCTCAGGGAAGTGTGTGGGCCTGGCAGGCTCAGGGAAAAAAGCCAGTTTTCTAGAGGGAACTGGCTGATGGGATCACAGGCTCTGAAACCACTGGAACAAAGCACAAAATAAGGCCAGCATATTGAAACCAAATCCCTGAGGAGACAGGACAGTAAGACAACCACCAAATGACTCAGCTACTCTACTTGGTAAGCCTTGTACCTCCCCTGGTTTACAGCCCCTTCCCCTTTTAGCAAGTACTGACTGTCTAGGTAGCCAAGAGCTGAATTGGTTTAAATTCAGTGCTTGCAAACAGCTCTTCTTTCCTTGCTGCCAGAGTGCATTTTTGTGTAGTTCATAGTTTTGCACAGATGCTGCAGAACTTGGCAGGAGATTCAGCAAAAGAGGAGGGAGAACCATTGCTTGTTCCCTCTGTAGGGACAGCACTGGGAACAGTGGAACAACTTAAATTACAAGATATGAGAAGTGAAGGAAGCTATTTGAAATAGCCCATTGAGCTGTCAAAGACATCCCCTTGTTTGGGGTGTTTCACGAAGTTTCTAGGCTGGGGTCCTGTCCCCATCACCCCAGAGCACTTCCTACAGTTGAAGCTTTACTGATGGTAGTAGCAGTGGTGGGTGTGCAGTAGCTTTATCTGATGCTTTAGTTGAGCAGGGGCTGGAGTGCTGTTGTGGTTAGCACTGGTAAGAGCAGAGGACTGTAACAGTAAGAGCATCTGCACAGATGCTGAGGTCAGTGAGCAGCCTCTAGACACACGGGCTCTGGGAGATGGTGTTCCAACTCTGCTAATATCTGCATCACATCTCTTCTGACCTTGAGAAGAGAGGACCAAAGTTTGTAGCATTAAGATATTTAATATTTAACTGGGATGAAGAACAGCAAGGAGAGGAGCATATGATGGCAGGGACAGACTAAATGTGCTTTAGTACTCACTAGCCAGTTTCTCCAACACCTCCTGGGCTTACAGTGTTGACTGCTCTGCTTCCTAGTGCTTTCCTTGTGGATTGTCCCTGTCCACAGCTTGAGGCAGCATTTTTTATTCTCAATGGGACTAAAGCCAGAAGGTCTGTGTACAGGATATAGACTTGTTACTCATGCACTACTGTTGACTGGATCAAAGCATGCCCTGGAATATAGCTGACATTCCAAAATCCCAGTAGAAAGATTCCTACATAAACAGAGCTGCTTGTGTGAACAACAGTCTCAAGCCACTGGTAAGACTGGGATTTACAGCTATTGCTATTTAATATCTTAGTAGAGTTAGAAGAAGGTAGTGGGTAGTTATTGTATGTCGTGTTAGTGCTTTTGGCATTTAGAAGCAGCTGCATAAGCTTGGGACACTGTGTGCATTGTACTTACTGGCCATGCAAAATGTCTGTCACGTAAGAATATTGGAAATTGTTGAATCAGGAAACATCACAACTGTAACTTAGTTTTTTGCCTAATAAGTAAATCAAATGGAGAGGCAACATCCAACAGCAGGCTAAATTCTGGAGCCTCACAACAATACACGCTTGTCAAGCTGCTTTCAGCATGTCCAAAAATGATACTGAGCAACTAAAACTTTTAATTAAGAGGAGTGTTCCTGTTCAGATGGAAGAATTGGGTTCTAAGAGAGAAACCTTGTGAGGCAAGTAATAATCAAATGCAGGCTGGAGATGATCAGAAATTAGACCAAGTGGTGCAGCATGCAGGAGCTGGAGTATGGCATGCTGTGGCTGTTGCTCTCCCCCTGTGCATCACCTGCATGGGCAGCTGCAATGGCCTCAGTGTGGCACTTTGGCTGTAGTTGTGGGTATAGGTACATGAAACTTGATTCTTTGTGTTTTGGGGCATCATGTGAATGTATACACAGGTTGATGGTTGGTTTTTGGGGGGGGGGTAGGGGTGGGAAATTATGTTTCTAGGACAGACAAGTAAAACCTACCACAGCAAAAGCAATCTTACAGAAGAAGGAAATGGAGGGTCTTCTTCATGCTGCCTCCCATCTGTGTTGGCCACAGGTCCTATGAACTTAGTTATGACTTGGGTCTGATTAGCATACCTTATAATGTCATGCCATAGGTGAGAGACATGTTACTGCTCTATGTGAGAGTAGTACCCCAAAGATTTGTTGATGGTTATATCAGATGGGAGGGTGGGGGAAGCAGTTACAGCTCTCCAGGGTAGCTTCAAAGCTAAATAAGGTGAGATCAGATTTCTCTGGTCCCCTCCCTGGCAAGCAGGTGCCTCAGCAAAACTTGAAACAGTCAGCCACTTCTAGGTTTGCCTGTCAGTGGCTTTTTCTGCTCCAACAATAGAGCAAAGCCTGGGAGAATGGCCACTTAAAAGATTTCATGCTACTTGGTACCTAGTCCTGAAAGCAGAGAGATGAAGTTATTTTATTTTGATGCTTCTTGCTCCATCTTGTTATAAGTGGACCATGTAGAAAATGCAGAGCTCTACATCTCCTCTACAACTAAGCTGTGGTTCCTGACATGTTCCTTCTCAGCAGCAAGGTGCTGGAAGAGATACATTGCCAGGCCCACTAGGGATGGTGAATGCGTAGCAGCAGGTGAGGCCTAGGAGGGAGTTTCTCAGGGTGGCTTGAGGGTGGAGCTCAGGCACAGCAGCTGCAGCACTGCCAGAAACCAACTGCACCTGGCTGTCTTCACTCTGTTGTCAATGGGGAGGAAGGGAGGAGGATGCCAAACCTTTGTACAGAACTGTGTCCCCAAGGATGGAAGTGCTGACATCACAGCTGCAGGTGGCAGTTGAGAACAAAATTTGGGATTAAAAGCCTGAGGTGTCACTTCAGGCTTGGCTACTGATCTGCTGACATAAAACTCCATCTCCACAGGCCTCAGCTTCCTTATCTGTTACATTGTAAGAGAGGCCTAGGACCAATGTCATCTCCCAAGGGAGATTGCAGTGAACTTCCTGCATTTGTACAGTGCTGTGCAGGACTGGGGTTCTGTTCCCCAGAGAATTGTGCTCCAAGCAGGCACAGGCCAGGACTTAAAGCTGACCCCCTTTCTCTGCCAGGGATGAACTCAAACCATTGAATTCACAGAGCCCTCACTTTGGAGGGTGAAGAAAACTCATCATTCACATAAATCCCTTAATCATCTTATTTGCATCTAACCAATATCTGGCAAACTGGAGCTGGTGACACAGGAGAGGCTCTGTCAGTCCTAAGCTGGCCTCTTTTCTGGTCAAGGGTTTTTACTTGGGAGGGTGTGGGTGGCGGGTGGTGGTGCAGGGGAGAATGGGACACTTCAATTTATACCTCATTTTAGCTGCTGTACCTGAGTTTATTTCTCCTCTGGTAAGAAAGTGACTGTACTTAACACCAAGCAAATAGCAAAAATTAAATCTGTTTCACTTCACTGTCACAATATCTTTCTTTTATTTTTGAGGTTTTTTTTAAGAAATGCACACAAAAACCGTGCAGAGAGTGCTTCAGGCTTGTGTTCTGGTTTATATTACCAAAAAAATTTCCTTTCAATATAAAAAAGCATTACATTAGGGAATACAGGATAAATTAGCTCCACTATCTAATAAAAAGAACATCTACATTTTTTTAAAATAGATTTCAAACATTATTTCACACGCAGCCCTTTTCCCAGGCATTTGTGACAGTCATTGGAGCATTAAATAGCAACCAGGAGGCAGGGATGCTGAGAGGAGCTGGGGCTTGCCCAGGCTGCTCTCCACTACTCCCTACAAGGTGCTTGGGCTGTGGTCACAGTGCTACAGCAAAGGAGACAGCAGCTCCTTCTGCTCTCCAGCCTGCCCAGAGTTCTCCAGCCAGCAGTGACTTCAGCTTGAGCCCCTGACCCCAAAATACTCACCAGAGCTTTTAAAAACAAATACAAAAATACAATTGCTTCTCCTGCCTACAGTTCTGAAAACTACTGTACCACAGAGGGGGCAGCCACGAAACCAAGGGACAAAACCAACAAATTTACATGCTTTGCCATACAGTAGGACTCTGCTTTCTGGGCAGAAAGCATAGTTCATTAAATTTCCCCAAGAAAAATTCCTTCTGCATGTTACCAACTGCTACAGATCCTCTCAGACTTGCACATATCTTTACAGCTATCTCCAGCTCTTGTTTGGAATTGCTGCCTGGCCTTTTGAGCTGTGTTCCCAGTGGCACGTGAGCCAGCCTGCAGAGAGGATTTGAAATCTTCACACAGGAAAGAGCAGTGGGGGATCAGAAAAGGTAGAAGAGGAGAAACAGCTGTGCACAGCCCAGAATAACAGATGAAGAAGAGATCCTTTTGAAGATACAGGGACTACCATTAGGGAGAGAAGGAAAGCAAGAAAGCTGAGAACAGACAAAGCAATGAGTACAGAATTAGGAAAGCCAAAGAGAAACAAGCCAGCAGAGATCATACTTCAGGCATGTATATTTAGTACTTTGTGCTCAGGCTGCTTTGGTCGAGTTCCCCCAGCTCTTACTGGGGTTAGGGTTTTTAACTAGGTTTCTTCCCCTATGCCAGTAGTGGCAGACAAAGGCTTTAAGCCTTTTTTTCCCCCTTCAGCCACCCACCATGTACAAATGAGGATATTTGCCAGCCAGGCTCTGACCTGAGAACTCTGCATAATAAACTGAGGGAAAAGGAAGAAACTGGAGTCTGGGGGAGGCGGTTCTGCTTCTTTCGATCACCTCCAGCCAAATTACCAGCTCTGCTGACAGTTTTGTTCCTTCCCTGGGAATTGGTCTCCCAGAACAGTCACTGACACCAGCTCCTGAGGCAGAAGGAGAACAGATAAGCTTGCTTTCTGCTCAGCCCATTCCCTACAAGACTAGTAGATGGAACAGATTTTTCTTATCTTAAGTGCAGCACCTGCAGTCCAGTACAAATACTGCTGGGTTTTGGCTAACAAAACTGTCTTTATTAAACAACAGACCAGAGTTTAATGCTAAAATGCCTCATTACAAGGAGGTCTGGAGGGAAATAGTTCAGAACAGCTTCCCACAAGGTTTAATGCAACATCTGATGCTGCTCAGCAGCCCTGGCCACATATTTTGTTACTGGAATATGCTGACTGCAGCATGGGAGGGCTGCAGCTCTACCTGCCCAGCCCTCTCCTGCCAATGAATAAACTGTTGTTCTCAAATGAAGCTTGGAAAAGCTTCTAATGCCTCCTTCCTGTTCCCTAGTATCCTGGTTCTCCAACCTAGATACTTAGCCATGATCTATGTCTATTGTGGCCCAGGCTTTCTGCTGCTCCCCTTCCTTGCCTGTAGCCTGTGCAGTGCCACTGGGAGAGCTCAAGGGAGGCAGCCCCAGGGGTCTAAGGGAACAGCCAGAGGATGAATGTGCTGCTGCTGCAAAACCTGGGCACAGTTTAATGCTCTGCTCCTTCCTTGCCAGAGATTACAGCTTTCAGAGGAGCTGTCTTGAGCCTATATAAAAGTGCTCCCATAATCTGAGCCTATAAAATCTGTAAAAATACCTAATCTAAACAAGAAACCACAGCCCCTTTTGTCATTCCTCAGGTAAAATAAGTTTGGGGTCAGGGAATAAATGACCGGATGAACAATTAAGGCAACAGGAATTGATGATTCCAGATGAGAGAAACCAGTCACCTGTCCAAGTCAATATCCATGACCATAGGAACAGCAGCTGGAGCAGTTTGGCTGAACACAGGGTATTCTTGGATCCTGCCTGGGGTCTCAGTAGCTCCAGCTTAATCTCTGATCAAGGTCCAGTCCCAGGCATCTTTCTCAAGTTTACTTCCAAATGATTGAGCAGATGACATGTTAGTTAAATACCAAACTATCCCGAGGGAGGAAACACTATCAACTAAAACAATTCTGACTTGATGATTACTTTCATCATGAGCCCATGGGAGAATCTTAAGGGAAATTCTTTGACCAGAAATGATTCCACCAGACTGGTCCAGGAAAATAGCATGGGAGTGGTTGACAAACTTCAGCCTCTTCAATCCAGCACCATGGGTGGACCTCCCCTTAGGGCTGGAAAAGCATGCAGAAACCACTGCAAATATTTATGCTAACAGAGCACCACAAACCATTTTTTTGCAAGTATCAGAGGAAAGGCAAAGGCTGACAAGATTTAAATATTATATCCTCCCCTTCTCAGGAAGGCAGCAGTATCAATGATGCTTGACCAGAGCCATTATTTTTCCCAGGAGATGAGAACACAGCAGGGAACCATTTGGTCTCTTTCACAACAATGAACAATAAATTTTAGTAAAAACAGAAAGGTAGGCACCAAACTCTTGACCCTCAGCCAGCCTTAGCTGGGTCCCATTGCTAAGTTAGATCACACTGCCCCTGCTTGGAGTTCCAGAGAAAAGCCAGCCTCACTGAAGTGCTTGACATTTCTGGTAAGTTTCATGTGACAGGGGCAAAGCTTCCACTGAAGAAGGAGTGTTTTCATCCTGTGGCTGGAAATTAAAGCCAGAATTGCGCAAACGTTGACTACACCTGCTTAGACAAGCCACCACTGCTTCTTTCAAACCCACCTGGACAGTGAAGGCCAACCTGTTGCCTTATGCAGCCCCTGCACGTCTGTTCTTGAGTCCTTTGTTGTCTAAAGCACGACGAAGTGGTGAATGGTAGGCTCAGCCTGGTGTGAGAGGCAGCTGTGCTCATCCTCCCGCACCCCCACCAGCTCCATCCATCTCTAGTGCAATCGGCTGCGCTGCGCTCCTGCTCCACGGTTGCTGCGGGTGGCTCTGGGCAAGGGTCCGGTGTACAGTGTAGTGCACATCACCTCAAAGTTCCAGCCCCTGAAGTACAATCCTTTTGGTCATTCATATATTACAACCCTCTTTTTTTTTCTTTTTATTTTTTTCTCCCTGTCCCATTTTGTTAAAAAAAATAAAGTTTTTTGGGTGTTTTCAGGTTTTGTTTCTTCGGATTTTCCTTCTTTCTTCTGAGCATGTGGGGAACATCGTGGTTCATGGGCCACTTCTTATTGGATCCCTCGAAAGAGACACATAGCAAAGATCATGGCAAACAGCTGGGAAGAGGAGTGGGGAAGAAGAGGGAAAAACCAAAATAGGACCATAAATGTCAGCTGCATCTTCCAGAAGATTGGCAAAGCCCTCCCTGGCTCTGGGACCACCCCCATTGCTTCCTTCTGCCCAGCAGTGATGCAGAGAGAGGACCCTTACCACCCATGGGAAGCTGTGGCAAAACCCTTTCCTCTGCCCCTCGCTCTCCCCCAAAGTGTCAGTGGCTACAGCAGCAGCCTGACTTCATTCCCAAACTGCCCTTGATGTCATGGGGTGCAGGATCCACAGTCCCTGTTCTGTACATCACTGCTACTGCCTGGCACAGGCACAGCACAGCCTTTGTGGGAGGCTGCTGGGCCTCTCTGCCCACATCTCTCTCCTGCAATGCCACAGGGACATCATTTCTGGGCTAAAACCATGTCTGGTGCATGTCTGTTCCTCAGAGACGTCACCAAAGGAGTGGCTACTAATGGCAGGACAATGAAAGTGCTCTGCAACCCCTAGTTTTTGACTCTCTAAACAGAAGGTTTTAAAGCACGTGGCAGGATTTGAACGTGTTAACCAAGTGACAGATTAGCCAGCTTGCTGGGGCACTGTGGCAGTGGGGGCAGTGACTGTGCCCGGCCCCGTGGAGAGCGGGGGGTCCCCAAAGCCCCTGTGGCCAGCGTGGCAACGTGGCAGGGCTCGAGCTCTGTGCAGGCCCAGCACGAGGTGGCACTGCAGGCGTGTGGCATGGCTTATTTCCCTGCCCTTTGATCAAAGGATCAAGGAGCCTCTTTCCAGGCAATTAGAAGCACAAGCTGATATCCTGCTTGCACTTTGCTAGAGCACCTTTCCCTGGCGAGGGGGAGCACCTGCCCGTTTGCCTTGCTGCTGGCATGTTACTGACACTGCTTTTGTTCCCCTCGGACAACAGTAAGTACCTCAATAGCCAACACTCCGATGGCAAGAGCTCCTGCCAGGTACACGTAGGTCTCAAAGGAGTTCAGGATCACGGTGTAGCAGCCCTAGGAAAGACAAAACATGGTGAGCAGCACATTGTGTTGTTCTCACAGCAGAGCCCTCGCTAGGACACGAGGTGCGCTCAGCCCCAGGCACCGCAAGCACGGCTCCCTCTCACCCAGCCCCACGGCACAGGACACAGCTCCATGGGACAGTGCTGGGGAGGGGAAGGTATGGCTGGAGGGTGGTGGGGGTGGCTCCTACCCCTCCCTGACCACGAAGAACTGTGAGTTCCTGCAGGGCAGAGAGGAGCAGCACAGAGAGGAATTCCATCTACAAAGGGCAGAGACTAAGCACAGAGGGAAGGATGCTCACTGAAGCTGACGGACATCCCACACCGGCTAGAGAAAGGGATGATTTATTTAAAGCCAAGGCAGGAGATTCTTGATTCATCTCTCACAGCCAGCAGCTCTTTAGCAGCCCAGGACCTTTTCTGTGTGGTTCCCCCAAAAAGTGGCTGGCTGAACCCCTGCTGATCTCGCTATAGAAGAATTTCATTAAGAACTCAGGGCCATGCACTGTGGCAATTATTCCACTTATGAAGCATAGCCACCATCACCCTTAATTAAATTTATTATTGCTAATACAATTAACAGCAGGTAGATCTTCCTGCAATGGTTTCATGGTATTTCTGGAAATCACCAGCTTGTCCTGGCCTCAGCTTTCCCAGCCTAAAATTTCAACCCACTGGGAAATTTCACATAAAGAGAAAAGCAGATTGGAGTTTGTCCAATATGAAAAGTAGCTTCCTCTCCACTGAGAATATACTTCACACATACGTTTTAATCCTATCCATGCTGCTAGAATGTTTCGATCACCTCAATTTTTTACTCCTAACCATAATGAAAGTGTTGGAACTGCAAAGACAGCACAATAATGATGTACCCGTGTCCATGCCAGACCCTGCTCACTGTGAGTGAGGCACAGCTGGTGGGGAGTGAGGGAGAGCATGGAGAAGGTCCACTCATGAGGCCACCCCAGGGAACCCAGACTGCTGGGGCAGTAACTGAGCTGTTAAAACTGTGCTCTTGTCAACATGAGACCGCTCAGCATCAGCTCTCATGTTTCAGCCAAATTTTCAGAGAAAAGTAATCCAGCCCAGCAACAAAGATTTGTGTGCTTGCCAGACTTCCAACCTTAACCCAGCCTGCAGCATGCTCTGCTTAGCTGGCTACAGACAGGAATGAGCACAAGTGTGGTCAGCACTGTCCTACCAGCATGGTGGCCCAAGAGCTTGACTTTGCTCCAGCAGTGCCTCAATTCAGCTGTCAGTGTCTCTCCTGTTTTACCTAAGTGCACCACTCTGTGCCTGAAGACACTTGCTGTGCACACAGCTCCTTCCACCAACACTCTGGTGACATGGGCTTGTGGGAAGCCTTCCCTTTCTATGGGAGTGGTTTTCAGCATTACCACTCGGGCAAAACTTTAACCCTCTTTCTCACAATGCATTTCTCTTTCCCTCCCTGCTGTCTGTCATGTCTCTCCTCCCCACCTCTCCTCCCAGCAATCAGACCTGGCAGAAGCAGCATGGTGCTGTCTGCTATGATCTCTCACCCAGAGTGCCTTTGCCAGCCATTTCCAGCTGCCAGTCAGGGAACAGTTCACATGCTGCTTCCAAAATCCTTTCCTCTCTTTCTCAATCTGCTCTTAAGTGCTGAAAAGAGGACCACTGCCTAGTCTGGAGGGACAAGGAGGTTTGCACATAATAGTCAGTACGGAGCTTAGTTGGTTTAACTAATGCTGAGGTGAACAGAATCAGGAGCTTTGCTGGAAAGTTTCTTAAACATCACGTCTTGGTGACATTGGAAGGAAACTTGACCCAGCATCAATGGGATGAACTCTCTTGTCCAGTATTGCAAAAAATTGCCAAGTTGAGAGGCCTAGCAAAAGAATCATAGAATAGAACTATGGAATGGGTTGGGCAGGAGTTTAAAGATCACCTAGTTCCAACCTCTCTGCTACAGTCAAACCTACCACCAGGATGCTCAAAGCCCCATCCAACCTGGCCATGAACATTTCTAGTGATGAGGCATCCACAACTTCTCTGGACTACCTTTTTCAGCCTCTCACCACCCTCACAGTCAATATTTTTTCTGTAGTATCTAGACTAAAACTACACTCTCATTTTAAGGCTATTCCTCCTTCTCCTAACATTACACCCTTGTAAAAAGTCCCTTTCCAGCTTTCTTGTAGGCTCCCTGTAGGTACAGAAAGACAGCTGTAAGAAATGCCCTTTTTCTACAGTAAAGAGTTAAGAAGCAAGGAAATGCAGCTTTCCAATACTTCTCTTCCTTAGAAAACAGATATGGTTTTCTGTGAATGGTTAACCCTTGATATTTTGATTGTATATATTGATTAGGAGTCTCTGTGAACTAAATTGGAACCACTCCTGCAGCCAGTAAGAGTCAACTCCGTCCGATCCTACCTGACCTGTGCTGGCTTGCTAATTAACTTCTCAGAGGTAGTTCTAACCTCCATAAACACAATAGAACTTGATCTAAATTTCCACCTTACCTCTCAGTCCCTTAGGAAAATCTTCATATTTCTGATGATACAGCACAACATACATTGACTTAGCAATGTAATGAAAAGAGATTTTCAAAATCAGCCACATGCCATCACTTGAAAAGCTGTCAGCAGGAGTGTAATTAGGATGTGAGGTACAGTCAGGACCTGCCAGATTCACTAGCTACCCGTGACCACTGCAGCCATCTCTCTGCCCACTGTGAAGCTCCTTTTCCCAGCGTTCGGCCTCCCTTACCTGCCGGTTCTGAAACCTCTCATTGCCTGCTAGACAAGCCTCCTTGTTGACAAACATCCCTTCCCGGCTCTGGAGCTCTCGCTGGCAACAAGCCTCTGGTGTCACCTGTTCCGAAGAGGAGTATGGAAGATGAGGAATAGCTTCAAAATCTTCTGGTCCATTCACTCCACAGCAGGCAAACTGGGGAGAGGCACAGAGAAGAAACACAGAATTGACACGTTTCCCTGAAAGCAGATATGAGAAATCTAAGACCTATTCTCATAGTGATAGAAGCTTCAGTCAAAGCAGAGACAAAACAACCATTGTTTCCAAAGGAATGGGTTGTGCTTGTACCTTGGAGCTTCTGTTTCACTGAAGTCTTTATGAAGTCCCACTGTTTGTAAGTCATACTGCAGATTCTAAGGTTCTACTGGGAATATTGCTGCAAACTACACAGGGTTCTGGGGCATATCCAGAATGACTTGCTTGAAATCACCCAGCAGTACAATCCAGGCCCCCAACTACCCTTTCTCCCCATAGCTAATGGCCAGGATTGTTGCTGCTCAAAGGCACTGCTAGGTGATTTGAGTAAGGTCCCTCTTTAGGATTCCAGTCAGAGGCTTTTTAAGGATTCAAGTCATACTCTGACTCCGTCTCCTTTCAGTCAGCAAAAGGAAATGTCTTTATTAAAGTCCTGAATCAGCATGAAGGGCAGCAATCATCCTTTCCTTTTAAGATTAAAATTGACTTTTCATCTGCAGAGGCTGACGTCCTGCGTTCCACTCCTGAAGGGATACACTGTGGGGTGTATGGAGCACTAACACATGTGTACACACACACAGAGACTGAACTTCTTGTGGCAGGTAATAACAACTGCAGTTCCAATGGCTGTCGACCTGTAACCTGCCCAATTAGGGCTGTAATAACAAAGTCAATTTTGATGGCTAATATTTCTATAGTGAAAATAAATCATTAGGCACACTCCTGCCTAAGCTGCTGTTAACAAGAAAACATTAGCTAATACCAGCTTTTGGCTGCTGTTGGCTGAGAATAATTCTGAAGCAGTCTGCAAGGTGAAAGGCCCAGAGAAAATGCAGTGGTATGCAGCTGCAGACACCTCCACTGCTCTCTGTGCCCAGCTGAGGGTACTCCAATGCCTCAGGCTTTGGCAAATCAGGTGACTCTGCATGCAGTGACAGGGAGCCTCTCTCCATTTGAGAAAGACTGAATGCCAGCCAAAGTCTCACCTCCCTTCATCCACAAGCTCTGGTGCTAGGCTGGACACAACAGGATGGTTGAAGCAGGCTGACCCTGGGAAAACTGAGGGTGTGGGCTGAGCAACGTGTTGGTGGCCGCTGACCACAGGCAGAATGGGACTGGCATGGTCTGAGACTTACTGTGATCATAACAGAGTTCCAGGTGGAAGAGAAGACGTCCGTGTCGTTGTTCCTCTGGTAATGCTTCTTCAGCTCCTTGGTGAAAAACTCTCTGGTCAACTGAAATGCACACACAGGTGGAAATGTAAATACTATTGCCAACACCTTTCCCAAACACTTCCCAAAGCTCCCTTCTGTGAATGCTGGGGGTTCTTTGGTTTTTGGGTTTGTTCTTTTTGTTTTGCAGACCTCAGAGGAGAAACATGTGAAAAGCCATTGGCTGAGCCATATCTATGTAGAGGGTGAAGGGTACCTGTTGAATAAAATGGTCACTCATTAAAATCAAGGACTAAACTATATCTATACTTCTAAAATAATGTTTACACTTAAATGTTGGTTGGTATTAGTTTTTGTTGTTTTGGGTTAGTTTTTTTAAAAAAATTTCAGCACTATTTGAAAGTATTTAATAAAATGAAACAGGCTTAAACCAGATTTTAGAAAGATTGTCAAATCCATACCCAGACTATTTTTACTTGCTGTGCTTTATGAACTCTGCAAGCAAAGCTTGATTTTCCCCTCCATTTTTAAGTCAAACCAGTTAACTTCCTACTAACAACAGGGGAACTGCTCAGAATTTACTTCAATGTGTGAGAAAGCAGAATGAAGCCGTAACATGAAACTTTCTAGAAATCAAAAAAAAGTAAAAAAATTTAATGAATAGGAACTAGTCAAATCAGCTTATGAATCAGAAAAAACCACCATTTTCTTAACAATGCTTTTGATTATCTAAACTAACCTCTTTATATTTGTGTTTAGATAATGTAAACTTTTCCAAAGTTCAACTTTATAAATTATTGGAATTTCATTTACCCCTATTTATACTTACAGTAAAACAGAATAAATGCACAAACAATTTGTTTCAGAGTCTTCTCGAGAAGCTAGACACCTTGAAATTACATTTACTTAGGATGGCTCTCTGGAGGAATAGTAAACATACAATCCTAATAATCTTGTTAAACTGAACATCCCAGTTCAATCTTGCTGCCTTTCTGTCACTTCAGGACAAAAACTTCCAGAAATCCTCTTTCATGTCCCCAGTAGATCTGGACTTGTGTGGTCCCTTCTCCAAAATGTCTTGTGATTTGTGATCCACACAGGCAAAATCTTCTGCTGCTGCAAAAGCCACAGTGAAGGGGGCTGGACTTGGCTGGCTACAGTACTGCTGTGATGTTGCATATTTGTAGGATCAGGAATTAAGCTGCCTGAAAAATATCCTTTTTATTCCCCCCTGTTGTTCATACAGCACTGCTGACGCAGTAACAGAGACTGCTACAAGCTGGTTTCAGGTTCTTGATATGCAACGTGAAATATCTCACATACACATACATATGTATGAGCTCTATGGGTGGGCACAAAAGCACAAGCACAAAACTGTTTGTTTTGTTTGTATCACAGAATTTAAGGGGGAGAAAAAAAAAAAGCTGTAGTGACTTTTAAAAAGACCCTGAATACCAGCTAATATTGGCTCCTCTTTTATAAATACAAACAAAGGGCAAATGTAATTACTGTATCAGTACTGGGTAAAACTTTGTCACAAATACATGAATCAGGCAGTTAGCTCAGTCTCACTACCTTTAATTAGTTATGCTGTTAAATTCCTAAATTACTTTTTTGGGACAGATATTCACTTTTTTTTAAATTTTTTTTTTTATTTGAATATTAAAATAGCAGAGGACATGGCATTTTTCCTTTGGGAATTTTGTGTACTGAGGGAAGGTGAGGTTAGAAGATGCTGAAATGTGTCCTCAATGTTCTTCTTTCCTTCCCTTTCTCTGCTTAATTTATCCATGCAGCATCCAACCCTGCAGACAGCAGCACATTTTTTTGATGCTCGTCTGAAGCACAGACTTTGAAACTGATATTACCGCTGGTAATAATCCCAGCCGGCTGCCTTTGTTGGGGTCTGAAACAAAAGAGTAATTTAAATATAAAGTGAAACCTTTATTTTGACAGCCACAATCCCAGAGGAAATTGTTCAGAGTTTGTGTGTGATTTTTACAACACTTGGCCTAAAACAAAGCCTAGTGCTGGAAGAGTACATTTGCCAGGAAAATAACTGATTCCATTTCGTTGGTCTTAAACTGCTTATCCTGAGCATCTCAAGTTCAGAATAATGGGGCCAACAAAACCAAAAAAAAAATTTCTTCTTTTAAAAAAATTGCTGACAAAAGAAGATGAAATAAGACAGTCCTACTGCCATGCCCATGGCTCTCCTCTAGCTGAAACAAGTACCAGCCCTGATGAGATTGGTGCACATTGGATTTTTATGGCAAGAACTATTCCAAAAAGGACCTACTGATAAAACTAGAGCTTCACACACACTTTGACAGGACAGTTGTGGCAGCCACAGCAATGAACAATAAGGAGCTGTTCAGCTGTGTTTTGGGCGGGGCACCTCCAGTGCAGCACATGCATGTATACATTTACATGGCAGCGAATGAAGAGAGGCTGTTATTTTGTCACACTGCTTCAAAAAATAGCTTTGCTGGGATTACTGCAGCCAGATAAAAGGGGTTTAGAAGAAGGAGGGCATTTCTGCACAATACAGGCATGCTGGCACTGCCCAGGAAGGTCACAGCCTTCTCATGCCATGCTGTGCTCAAGGATACTGAATGCTGTGCAAGAAGCTGCTTTCATGGTGCCTGCTTGGGAAACAGGACACACTGCTACCCATCTACATCGGCCTGGAGCATTCTGAAGTGTCTGGCACAGTGCAGGGCATGGAGGAGCAGTCACTAGTGCTGCACTTCCCACTCCTGCAGTGCCTTCCATCTGAGAGACCTCTGTCCACTCAGCTGAGAAAGGTTCATTAGCTTTTGCCTTGTGTCTGAGGAAATAGAGGCACCAGCAACCATGCTGGCTTGCTTATTAAGTGTTAGAACTGGGGCTAAAAATTTAAACATCCAGACTCTATCCAAAGCCCTGCCACTGGACTCTTCTGTTCCCTACCAGCCTGCTTTCCTGCTTCCTAAGGAAGTTCACTAAGAATCAAATATCCCTCCAGGGTTTTTTTCCACCCAGACCTCTGAACAGCATATAAAGAGCCATTCCTATTGCTCTTTCACAGTCTCTCTCTAGTGTTCATGAAAGTCATTATTTTGTGGGGTATCTTCTAGATGAAAAAGGGTTTTCCATCCCCAAAACCTCCTTTTAAAGGAAGAGATGCTCTGGTAATCCCATAGCTGATTAACAGCAGCCTGCCTCTTCAGAGACTGCTTTTAGATAGCTCTTTGGAAGTGCAGCTGGACTTGCAGGTCATGGCAGCTCACCTTCATGAACACCACCTTCACTTATCCCACCACCTTGCTTTGCTTCACTGACTCTTCTTCTCATGCCAAATCTCAACAGAAAACATCTCTTTTCTCCCTTATTTTTGTCTCTTGATTTCTCTCACTCCCTTAGGTAATGAATGTTAATAATTTAATCCCATTGAGTGTTTGGGAGCTGGTTTGGACGGAAAAACTATACAAATGTATACAAATGTATACAAATGTAAAACAAACAGATAGAGTGTATCTCTTGTCTCATTTTACACACAGCCACATGAACTGGTGCAACAACCATCATAGAATCCCACTTGGTAAGCTTCGAAGAAATTTAAATTGGTTAAGTGTGCATTTGCCACCACATGCCCTGAAAGTAATTTGTTTTGCAAGGAAGAGAAAAGCACATCTGATCTTGACCTTAAATTGCTACTGTGAAGAATTCTTCCCGCCATAGGATCAATGAAAGAACAACTCTGTCCACCCACGTAGCTCACCCTAGCCCAAGGTGACAGCAAAATTGGCCACAAGTAGCTTTCCACAAGCTACCACAATATACAGCAACACCAAAACAAGGGCTATTTTTTTCAGAAGAAACCTGAGGAGTGAACAAACCACAAGAACTCACAGATCAAGTTTGACTTCTGTACAGAGCCAACTCCAGCTATGCTAGGATCTGACGTTCTTCATTCCTTCCCATTTAAGCCCTTCCCGTCAATCATTCTGACAGAGTGGGAAGATGGTGATACAAACAAGGAGACAAGCTCAAGAAAGATAGAAGTTTGTTCCCCTTCAAGTTTTACCTCACAAAACACTGCCAGTTGCCACAGGAGTCTAGAATAACCACTGTGACCTTATCTTACAAGGTAACATGACCTTACGTGTCCACGCTTTGCCCAGAAGCAAGCTGTAAGCGAGGAGGACACATCAAAAATGCAGCCACCCCACACCCAGCACTCACAGCAAGCCTGGGCAGTTTCTTGTACCTTTTACAGGTTTCCCAGAGAGAAGCGGGGAGGTGGGAGCCATCAGCTGACAGCTGCTTACCCAGGCCCCACTCCCCAGGGACCATGTTCTGTCTCTGTCACAAAGCACATACCTGTTTCTATGTGTGTGGTCTGCCCCTTGTGCTGAACCAAAGGAATTCTCTAAAAATTCCTATCAGTGAAGCTGTAATGACTGGAAGACACCAGAACTCCCCATACTGCAATATGTTTATAGGTGTTTCCATAAGGGCATGGTCTCAAAGCCTAAATTGGAATGGGGCACCCATTCTGTGTGCAGAGTGCCATCCCTTCCCCACTGCCTTCAGATCTGAGGCAAAGACAAAAGACCACCAACTCATAAACAGAAAAAAAGTCCTCTCACTACCCTCCCCCAAGCCCATTCTACTATAAGAACACCACACTCTCTTGCTGTGAGCTTCCTAAGTTTTGATTCTTTTCTATCAAAAGCTTTTTTAAATGAATACAATTAAAAGTACATACTGCTTAAGAAATTCGTCATTATACGTGCCCCTTCTTTGCTCATGCCACACTTCTCTCACATTCAGTACAGCAAATGTGCTGTATGTTCTCTAGCTACTGGCAGAGGCAAAATAAGCAAAATAAATACTAACAGTCACTAGTGACCACCTCTACCAGCCAATGTTTTCCCACAGACATCACTCAAAGAAGGATGGACCTACTTCAGTCAGGCTCTCCTTTGCACATGTGTGAACATGAAAAAAAAAATGCCCAGACCTTTGCTGTTTAGAGAAAGAAATGAGACTGTGGTTACTACTACTGTGGTAAAAGTTTACCCCTAGGTCACGGGAGGGATGATGGCCATATAATATTCATTGCAGAAAAATAGAGAAAGGCTACATCATATGAAGCTTTGGACAGAAGGATGAAACTAAGCAGGGCAATAAGTGGGAGGAGATTTGCTTAGGATGAGTCAGGGGGGATATCTTACAAGCACTGGTAGGAGTCTGGTGAGCAGCAGAACACGGAAGATCAAGAATGAATATGATTAGAAGATTCGTAAGAGATTTTTTGCACTGCAGAGCAAGCATTGTCTCTGTCTGGAAAACAGGAGTTTTCAACTATTAATATTAAACACATGTTATATTGAAAAAGGAACATAGTTGCTTTTAATCATAGTGTGATTTTGTTATAAAACTTCTCCCGATGGAATGTGCAGCTGGTTTGGCTGCAAGAGAGTCAGGAAGACTTTAAAAGACTCTAAAAACTTCAGGAATAAGTGTGTCCCCATAAACTCTCCATCCTGCTCTAGCCAGGTTAGTTAGCATTCCATGACATGCTGGCAGTTCTGAGGGCAGGCCAGTAACGAATGAGGTTTGCTGATATTTGAAACAGTCACTGTACAGACAATTCAGCCACCATCTAACACCCTGCTCCAGCTCTGTATAACCCCACTGGGGTCCAGAGTTTGCCCACCATCGGATACTTACGTTTTCTCTGAATATAAATGCCAGGATTGCAGCTGAAAGCTCTGCCAGGAAGATTAACAAAATAAACATGAAGAACTGGAAGAGAGAAGACAAAAACCACAAACATAGCATTAAATGTGTGCAATAGGTAGCAGGAATACAGGGTTTTGCTAATCACCAAAGACATGGAAAGAAGTAACTAAGGAGACTTTTCTTTCCCCCTGACAATTAAGAAACCATATGAGAGAGTCACCTGAAGCACACATTCCCTCTCTGACCTCATAACAGGACATGGGAGTTTGTGACACTTTTGCCTGGTTCTCATGAGTAAAAGTGTATAAGGTTACAGAATCCCTAGTATCCCCTGATAAACCAGATCAAAACAGTAAAGCCTGCTTTGGTGGAAAAGTTACAGAACTGTGGACATGCTCACACAGGTTAAACTGTCCAGACACAACTATAGGTATCACATGTAAATGCACACACAGCCCTGAGCACAATACAAACAACACAGTTTTACTGTAATATAATCACAGCTTATTTTGTGTGGAAAGGAAGTGGGAAATACCCTCAAATATTTATACCTGTGACCTAAAATGGACTGACCTCCAAGTTGAAGTAAAACTCTCGCACTTATGTCATCATAATTTTAGGAAAAGGGAAGGAAATCAAAACAGGTAGGTACATGGCTGTTCAATCTATGCTGGAACTATATCCTGTTGCCTTTGCAACCTTCTGCTGCTTCAGTCTGAAAGTCTGGTTTTCAGTCTTACCAAAGGCACCTTGTTTTGGTGAGGTTACCAAGCCTGAGTGATCCACTGTGCCTTCATTCCCCACCCCACAGAAGTAAATTAGATGCACTTAAGAGGTCTCATCCCCAGGGACTGACATCCTGCTCTGAGGGTGCTGTTCCTGAGACCTTGTCTACCCAGGGCGCTCAGGTACTCGGGAGTGTTTCCAGCCCAGGATGGGTGATGGGACTCCTCCAGGCTTCCACTTCAAATTCTGCCTGGTTTTGTGACCAGTTCTCAGTGACACTGATGCCTCATGCTAATTTGGTGCTGCTTCAGTCATCATGAAACAGTAAAAAGAACAGACAGGGATATACCCTTTAACATCCTTAAAACAACAAATGTTGGTGCTGAGGAATAGCTATAGGAATGGAGCATGAAGTGGCTAGATTTACACTCTCTCCCAAAATGGCATTTACTTCCATTCTTGTAGACAAAATCATGGACTTGAGTAACCGTAAGTCTGAACTAGGTGGACATTTTTTACATTCTTATTGCCATAAAGAGAAATTTCAATCAGCCTGGCTAAAATTCAAAGAGCCCAACACTTTGCCCACAGACTTTGAGATTATTTTACAGAACTTAGTAAATGTCAAGACATTAACTCAGATTTTGTCATTGTGTGAGACAGGCAAAAGTGAATAGGGAACCCTGTAAGACCACATCATGCAGAGGGTAATAAACTTGGTACATGTTCCCAATGAAGGTAGATGAAGCAACAAGTAAAAATAAACACAAGAGAAGTCTGGATTTTTTTTTGTGTGTGTGAGAAGTTTATAGGTCTTTCTGAAACAGAAAACAGGCAGACAGAGCCAGAAGTATTATTGTGATCCCCAAGCAACGATTTAAAAACAGTGTCTGAAAAGCTGTGCATTGTGCACTTCAGTGATGGAGAGAGAATTCAAACTATCTGCTTATAATGGGCAAAATGTTGTTTTGTTGTCAGTTATCAGAGCTGTAAGTGATTTCTCCCCACTGGAAAAGCACATGCACCACCCTATCACATTTGTCTTCCTACTTCTGCAGTGGAAACAAAAGAAAAGGAGCCTGGGCTCCAATAACAAAACAAGTCAGATGAGCAGGGATTTTGGTTTTTAACAGCATGCTGTTGCTTGATTTTGCTGAACAAGTTAACTCTAATTTATTCTTACTGCTGGAGTATTCTGTGTGGCTTCTTTTTTTCCTGCTCAGAGACTGTTTTAATTTCACCACAGGAGGGCAAAGAACAAGTGATGAGAATGAACTACGCTTTGCAAATTCACATCATCATCCATCAAGGGATCTCAGCATAGTCACTGAGGTCTAAGGTGGTGATCAAGTGATTAATCCCATCACCCTGCTAATTGCATTTCATTTACTGATTACTGGGGGGCACATGTTCACCCGAGCTCCAGCACAGGTCTGTGCAGAAGTGGAAGCAGTCATTCCCAGATTATCTGTGATAAGCTTCATTATCATTCCCAAACTGATTTACACTTACATTGTGCACTCTGCATTACAGATTTGTAAGTTACAGTAGGAAAAAACCCACAAGCAGCCATTAAGGTTGATGAGAAAAAGATGGATCATCAGTGTTTCAGAACTTGCTCCCATTCTGCATTTGAAGGAGAGTCAAAATCTGCTTAATGTGTTTTCTTTCCAAAAATTAAATGGATTACTGATACGTGAGAGCACAAAGGAGCCAGCTGGAAAATGCATGGGACACAGTAACCTCACATTCAAATTCAAGCTTGATATTTGACATTTGAACACAGATATTCCCCACATCCAAGGTGAACATCCTGAGAATTAGGCTCTCTCACAGTGGTGAAAAATTTTGCCTCAGCTCCAGGTGATGGTTACAGGAGTTTTCACAGAAGTGGTCTATCAGAAATTTACACAAATTAATGCTCTGTGTTTATTTTTCATAACTCATCCAATGTTCTGGTTTCAGAACTGCTGTTCCAAAAAGACCATCAACTGACTTTAATTCAAAGGACCTGCATTTTCATGCTGAGAAGTTTGAGGGGCTACTACATCCATTTTGCAGGAGTGCAAAACAGGATGTCTGCATTTGAAACTAAGCCAAATAAAGGTAACATGGGCTCTTTTAACAAAGCTGAATTCAGTCCCCTGGTGCAATGTTCTATGTTCAACAGTACTTTGGGTTCTGATTTTTACAGTGGTGTTTTGCAGTCAGAGGACCCTCAGGACAAGTTATTCAATGTCTCATTCGCAGGCCACCATTTGTTCTTTTTTTTTTTTTGTGAGCCAGGTCCAAATGCCAGGAAATCTAGAACTGCTTCACAGCCCTGTGCTTAATGCAACATGTTAGGTTGCATAGTGACAGGGTTATTTTTTACCAAAAGACAAGCAGATTAATGAAAAATAAAAATCCTTGCAAACACTGAAACCAGAGTCTAGAGAACATGCATCTGTCTTGTCCTTCCTATCTTCTGTTTACATTTGGACTAAAAGCTTCAGGCATACATTATGCATCATGGTGAAATCTCACTCAAGCAGCTCTCTGGCTCATCAATTCTTTAACAACTTTGTAAGTGGACTTGATTTGATCTAGCAACTTCTCCCCAGGTACCGCCTTCCACAAAGACTTACACTCTCTATTTTGCAAGTGTTCCCAGTCTCTCTGGCATGCAGTCATGAATCTTTTGCCTTTTCAATGTCTAAAACTTACTCCTATCAGACTTTGGGTTTCACAGATGTTTTAAGATAAGCTGATTTTAACATCAGCTGGTGTGGCCCCAAAAAAAAGACGTTAGAAATATATTTCTTCTCCCTTGGTATCAGCACAGGTCTTCATCCAAGTGATTCACACTGCTGCACATGAGATGGCTGGCTGTTCACACACAAGTTGGTGTTGAAACAAAAATCCCTTGAAGATCTGTCTGACCAAACTGAACAATAATTCATTATCCTGTGATTACTTTTAGAGTTTCCCCTAGTCTAGGGCATTACTTCCAGCTCATCTTTTTCTGACATTTTATTCAAAATAAAATAATAATAAAGGTAAATAAATATAGCAGCAGAACTATCTCTAGGAGTAAGAAAAGTAATAACCACAAAATTGAGTGCACTGGAGTATAATTAAAACACATGGAGAAACATTCAAAGCTAAAAAAGCTGTTAAATCAGGAAAGAGCATGGCCCAGAGCTCCCTTTCTCCAGCCAGGTCACCAGTTTGTATGCAGCAGAGTGAAGATATTATTCTCCCATTCACTCATAACATTTCTCAACAAACTTCACTTTTAGTTTCATAATCTGACAAGGACAGGCTTTGAAGTAACTTCAGGCTCATTGGGTCTCATCCTTTCCATTTTATTAGGTTCCTCTGGGCAGATCTCCACAGACTTCACAGGTGATACATTTGTTTTTCTGATTTACTTCTGACATGAATCACTAAATATCAAACCCAGAGTGGCTTCCCCAAAGGGGCTCTCATTTGCAGGCTGTGAACTCAACACGTGGGCATGTATGTGATCCCAGCATACGGGAGCCAGGGGCTGGAGAGAATTTATGTCAGTGAAGCCACACTCTTTAGGAAAAGATGGGTTTGCATTCAAGAAAGAGGACTTTCCAGTCCTCTTTAAAGTTAGAGACTAGCCTTTTGTGAACCATGAAGCATCTGTGCAAGACACTATCTTAACAAAATACAGTAAGATAGAGATTTAAAAAAAAGAAAAAAAAAACAACAAAAAATCAAAGCAAAACCCACAACAAACCCAAAGTACCACCAGGCCCATGAGGAGAAGCAGAAGATCACATTTCACAAAATAAGAAAGAAAAATAAAAGGAATGGTCTTTGTCTTTCAATACATAATTGGCAACGCCTTCCAGTAGGAGATAATGGCTGGACATCCTTTAGTATCAGAACTTGGGAGGAGTGGGGGGCAAGGGGAAAAGTGATTTATTTTAGCTCTTTGTAAATATTGATGACCACCATGGGCTGAAGTTTAACCGGTCCTTCAGGGGAAAGTTTGTCCAAAGGTAAGAAGTCTGGTTCATTTCAGGAGCAGAGTGGGCTGTGTCAGGGAGTGACCAGCTGCTGAGAGCAGCAGTGACAGCAGTGACTATCCTGTGCTATGATGCAGCTCTGGGCTGGGCATTTCTGCTGGCATGGGGGGGCTCCCTTGCACAGGGGCTGTGCTCCAGTGTTCCCTCCTTTGTCGTGAGTCCCTGAGGAATGAATCTACAAGGGGAACAGTGGGTTTTGAGTAGCCAAGAAAGGACCATTTTTGGTCACTTTATAAATGTAGAAAAAGATCAAACAACCAAATGAGGTCAATGAGAATGAAAACTTAAAAAGGTCAAAATACACTCTTAGACTGGACTCAAATCTATATAGGTGAAAAGGCAAATTATCTCTATTTCTAGCAGTCTGTAAAAGTATCCTAAGCCTACCTATCATCTGAAGGAATAACAGCTACAACAGCAGACACTCATTCCTGTAATTATCCCAGCATCACCTCTGCAGTCACCCACACAGGAAGCACCAAGAGGCCAGCAGAAATTGCAAGGGCACTTACAAATAGCAGGAGGCATTTGTTCTCACGGATGGCACCACAGCAGCCGAGGAAGCCCAGCAGGAAGAGCATTGCTCCCATGGCCAGCATGATGTAGGCTCCCGTGAAGAGCAGGGGGTTGGCAGCCACTATCTCTCGAAAACCTGTGGGATCCACAATGACCCAGATTCCCAGTCCCAGCAGGCATGCTCCTCCCAGCTGTCACAGCACAAGGACAGGAGAGAGAGGGAGACAGGTCAGCACAGAACAACTGTTGCAGAAAAACTGGATGCATTGCTATCTTTTGATCAAAGATGTTAATTTGGAGAATTTGTGTTTCTCCAAGGCATGTATTCTCTGCTCTGCAGGTGACTTCTGACATGCTGCTCTTAGTATCTCTTGTTCAATAAATGAATCATTTACAGTAAAAGCAGCTTTCTTTCCTGACACATCGCTCTACCAGCTGTGTACTCCCTCCGTACTGCTGAAAGACAGTGTTGATCTGCTGCCACATCTGTAGGGGACAGCCCAGTGAAGGGGCTCACATGAACCATACCTGCCACAGAGACCAGGGTGGCTGGGCACTCCCACCCTTCCTTTCAAAAACAGAACCAGATGAGAATGACTCCACATGTGGCTGGAAAATTACTGCTTCTGAGTGAAAATCTCAGCAGGGCACCCAGGTCTAGAAAACAATTCCTTCTGCCTGGTTCATGGATGAACCAGGTGCACCATTAGTTACATCTTTCCCTGTGGTTTCCTCTGTCAGGGACAGCAATAACTCAGACAGCAGTGACCACTGTGCTGCCTTGCTGAATGTCTGAGTATCTTTGGATGCTGCAAAATGCTCAGTGATTGCTATTGCAGAGCAGAGGAGATATGCTGTATTGTGGCAGCTTTGCCACACTATAGCCTACCCTGCTGGGCAACAGCAGGCTGCTGGAAACAGGGAGATCCAGAAAAAAAAGTGAGTTCCAAATACTTACAAATATAAAGAAATTGAAAAGAAACATCAGGTATTTCATGCAGCTCAGACAGTCTCCCTCCATGATCTTCAGGGTCCTTTGTCCAATTCCTCCTGCAAAACAACAGCACTTTCTTAGCACACTCATTTTTATTGGAATGACACAATCCTGTCTCAAATCTATTTGTATTTCCCCCAAGACCCTGTGGAGTTCATTATATTGTCTTACCTGAACAGGGAACATAGCAGAGGCTGCTAAGAGATAATGATTGCTGCTTGGTCCCTTTGCGTTCTTTAAGGTCTGAAGGTGAACACAGAAGTGAAGGGGAAGGTTGCAGGAGAGGAAAGGTCTAGCTTTACTTGCAGAGTGAGATATTGAGGAAAAAATATCCCTCTGCACACGAAGGAATTTTCTTTCCCCACTCCTTAAAGCTTGTCAAGTCTAAGAATCACTGAATGTACCTGTCTATTTCATGCTGAGAAAAGGTCATATTGAAACAGGAGCCAGAACAAGCTGTGCCCAGTTGGAAGACACACAAAAAGCATTTGGGACACTTATCTTCATACAAGCTTCCTCTACAGAATGAACACCACACAAACATGGACAACAGCTTCAGGGACACTTGTAGACATTTGGGCTTGGAATGACAGCAGTGCATGGATATGGCAGGGCCCAAGAAGGACATCCTCACATATTTACTCAGCCTGGGGCACAGCACCTGCCTGCCATGCAGTGAGAGACGTTCCTGTGCCAGTGAAATCCTGCTGCTCTACGTCCCACCCTGCATAGCTCTTTTGCAAGATGAACCCTTGGATCAATGTTGGAAAGTTTTTCAGGCCAGGAAAAAATGCTAAGGAATCTTAACCGGTTCTGAAACTCAGTGTCTGAATTAGACAACAAACTGCCTGGCCAGTGCTTCTAGGAAGAGCAGCAATAAATCCTGACCAGGTTAGGCTACACTGGAGGAAAGTTCCTGCTTGCTGTTTAATGAAGTGACTATGTGTCCAAATATGCCAGTATATCACCAAGTACCCTAGAGGGACAGACAAATAAATACATGAAATAGTAAAACTTCCACTGAAACAATGCAGTCATGGCACTGTGCACAGATGGAGCTGTAAATTTGCAGACACAGAGGCACAGGTTTGCTTGGCTCCCCAGAGGAGCCTTCCCAAACCCCACATGCTCCTTAATGCACCAAGTTCCCTTTCTCAACTGCAATTGCCATCCCCTAACAGGCATGTGTCTAATGATATGCTATGTTAGCAAAGTCCATTTAATTCACTTAAAAGAAAAAACCCTGACATTATCCAAGATTTTCACCAGGCCAGAAACAGAACTGCCTTTCACTCCATTGTTTTTGTTAAACCACAAAATCTGTGAGTGCTCCAGAGCCTCACGAGGTGCTTTCCTCTGTGACCATAGGAACCGCTCTGCTTTAGCCAAGGAGCTGAGGAAACCCATGGCAGGCAGAGCTCCCAGCACGGGGCTGCCTGAGGTAAGAGCCAGATTTTTGTTACACAGTGTGTGTTTGGTCTACTGCTTTCACTTGATTTAAAATCAAATCAATTCCTTCTTTGTGACAAAACACACAAATGGTGTGACACAGAAGCTCATGTGGACAATCAATTGCTTTCCCCCTGCAGCTGCCTGTACCTGGGGCAGGATAACAGTGTGCCTCTGCTGGCTGGGAACTGCCCAGGGAACCCCCTTTTGCCAGAGGAATCCTGAGAAGATCCACCTTGCTTCTGGAGAAACACGAACTTGAGAACGAGGGCAATATTTTCTCTTTACAAAGTTTATTTTCTTATACCCCTGATACATAATTGCTCTGCCCAGAGAGATTCAAAGACAAGAAGGTGACTGCAGGAGATGGGGAAGGGTGCAGAGCTCTGATGTGGGCCTGCAGGAAATGCCCACAGCTTCCTGACTCTGTTTAAAGCCATGTTTGCAAATCTGACAGAGAAAAGGGATCTTGAAGTCCAGAAGGCTAAGGAGCTTGGCAGGGAATTCTTCAGTTTCATGGGAAAGGTGAGCCTTCAGCTCTACTAACACATGAATTGGACACTAGAGAGGGATATGAAAATACAGACAAATCAACAGGGTACTGGGATTTCAAAGAGTCCCAGAGTTAGTGTCACCTAGCTGTTCCCATCATCACACTAAATATTCATGCTCCAATGAAACAAAGGATGGCTAAATCTAGTATATTAGCCAAAGTCTTAAAGTTATCTCAGAAATTTCAAAGTCCTGGTGCCTTGAGCACCCACCTGTGTGATCCAATTAGAGTAGACTTTGTAAAAAAAACCAAAACAAAAAGAACAAAACCCAAACCAGTTTAGCCTTGCCGTGACACTATATATAATTCACACACCCCACTAAAGTCACCTGCATGACAAACAATGCCTGTGGTCCAAGAAGCAGCAGCTCCTAAGCCTAACACTGTCCTGCTGCTTTGTAGTGTTGATGGATCACATTCCTGCCTTACTTTCCTTTCCATATCTGGGACTGCTTCCCCTGTAAGGTGAGCAAGCTCCCTTGGAACTGCTCCAATTTACATCAGCTGAATACAGGTCTACTTTTATTTTCAAAGACAAACAAAGGCTATGATTCTTTGCATCTCTCCTGCCTACCCATCCACTCAGGATGTTAAAAAGTTTTCCAGGCATAAGTAGGGAAGGGAGACTCTAAATCCATTGAGCAATCAGATCCTGAAAACTTCACTGTCTGGAAGAACCAGCCCGTCACAATAAGCTGGGAGTAGCACAAACACATGCACACTCACCTTTCACAAACAAGGGCTCCCTTTGCTTGGGCAAGAAACTGTCCCCAGCAGTGGTACAGGGCTCAGATTTGTAATTCCTAAACCCCCTACACTTCACACAGCAAAGCAATAACTAAATGCAACCTAACTCATAGTGCTGTGCTTCAGATCGAGACCACACCTGCTGGGGCAATCAGATTCCAAACTTCTTCCACTCAGGATGTGAAAATGGAACTCAGGGGCAATAATGTGAGGTCTGGGCTGGTAAAGCCAAGAACAAACCATATCAGAGTTTCCACATCAGAAGAAGTCAATGAAAGCTTCCAGAAAATGCCAACCCACTGACCTGATCTGAGAAACAGGAGCTCTGAGCAGCTGTTGCACTGGTGGAACTTAGAACTTGTAGAGACACACAGGTATTAGCACAACACACACAATCCATTTTCTGCTGGGTACCCAGATTTCCAAACACCTCATGCAAGGCCACCATATGGATCATGTGATTGCACTGATTCAAGTGGGAAATCATCCAAAAGCATGATCTGACCTCTTATGAGGCACTTAAAACTGTTTGGTGTCAGAGCTTGGGCACCCTAGCAGATAATACCATCTAGTTCATATTTGCAGTGCTGCTCCAGACTTTGAAGAGTATGTAAGTCATGCTGTTTACAGACAAGGCAAGCAAAATGCAAATAATATGACTTACAAATAATGTAATTATGAATGCATTTGTGCCAACTCCTGCCTTGCTAATTAGCTGAATGTACCTGGAGTCCCTGATGACAGGCTTCATGGCTAATAAGTGACAATAAAGGACATCCTGTCCCACAGAGATGGGCTTTCCTTCTACTTTTCTTTTTAAGCCATACACACAAAGAGCAAATTATCTGAGTTACTCCTACTACACACTGATACAAGTGTGATACAAACTGAATGCATATGTCTTAATCTACCTTTTAAAAATACCTTCACTCCCCTCCTCCAGGCCCCAAATCTGTGAGAGATTAAATTCTTCTCTGCAGGAGACATTTAATGCTAAGCAAACATTAGCAGTCAGAACTGCAGAAGACAGCGGCTGACAGATGCTCTCCCTGGCTTGTCCCATCTCAGACCTGTGAGACATATGAGATGCATTTGTTTTTGTCTCAAACATAGCTATAAATGTTCAGCTTCTTCTTAGGCACATTATTCTACATTTCTCTCTCCTCTGTATCCCCCATGAATTTTATCTTGCAAAGGGATGGGAAGGTAAAAGTCACCAGCAATGTAGCCAGGAAACACAGCCCAGCTGCTGTAATCAGTTAGGAATACAGTCTAGTTGTTTAAGGCAATGCATTATTTTGTTCTCCAGCCACTTCCTTCCTTCTGTCATTTGCTTTGCATGCCTTGCAGCTGCCTTGAACTTCACATTTCTAAAGGCAGCTGCCCAACCACACCCCTCCAAAAGGCCTCCAATTTTCTCTTTGCTGCCACTGACATTTCCCTCAACCCCCATATCTGTTTAACACTGGATTGAAACCCATGGATTCACTTAGATTACCTCTTTACCTTTCCTTTGAAGAAGGAATCACTGAAAAACTTAAGTTGGACAGGACCTCTGGATGTCACTGAGTACAAGCACCCACTGCTTCCAACCTGAGCCAATTCCAAATCTGATCCAACTTCAAAATTAGAGCATGCTGCTTAGGGTCACATTAGTTAAGTTTTCAATATCTCCAAGGACTGAGATTACTCAGTGTCCCTGGACACCTCTTCCAGTGTTTGACAACTCCACTTGGTAAAAACACTTTTCAAAACAGCTGCCCAAGGTGTCTCCGAGTTACCTGGTGCCAAATGAAACAAGAGCATCTCACGGATGTGCCAGTCTATCAGAACTGTCAGGAGCACCTTATCTTCACCAGTCTCAATCCTCACAGCTTCTGTATTTTATCACTCCTACCCTCTACTGAAAACAAGTGTGTGACCCATTTTCCTTGCCCATCCCTAACAGGTCACTGCAGACAATTGGTGTTTCACTCTAGAAATTCAGACAGACTGGCTGATTGCTCATCACAGTCTCCCCATCTTAAATACTTGATAGAAAACACAGAAAAACTGAGATTGAGAGAAATGTCTAAAGGACATCTTGCCCTCATGCAAATCACTTTTTCAGTCACTGCTCTTCTATCACATGATCTTCTTTCAACATAAATACCTCCTTGCTGTCAACATGCACGAAGAACTTGTCCACTGAACTGATGCTGAACTGCTGTTTCCTCTAAAACATAGGAACCAGTTCTGCAGTACTTCCTACAAAATATTAGCCTGTGGCTTGAGCAGGAAATGATGCCAACTCACACCTACCTTCACAGCCATACACAATGTACCAAGTGAAAGCAGAACATGTGTTTGAAGTTCTCCAGAACCAGTGCCAGGTAGCCTTTAAAGGCATTAGAAAATACGGACTAGATTCTCTTTCAAGTAAATGTGTTGATTTCTAGAGGCTGTCCCAGATAAGATGTCACTGGAAGCATCCCTGAAGCTCTAAGCTGCACCAGTGGCAGAGGATCCCCACCACTTGGCATTGCTCCATTGTGTGCCCGTCCCAGCAATGTGGCAGGCCTGCAGGCATGGAGACCTGGCTCAGCACGCTCGCCTTCCTTCCCAGGTACACCACCCATAAGGGGAATTCTGTGCTCACTACCTGCCAACAGTACTCAACTCGACACCAAAGTGGTGGGATCTCCTAAGAGAACTTATTTAACAGGAAAGGCCTTCCAGAAAATCCTCTCAGAGCATTATTTTTGCACAGTCTGCTCCTCTAGATACAACACAGATTAGGGGTAGTTTCATAAGGAGTTTCATAAGGAAGGATGACTTTCTGCAGTGCCTTACTGGTGACACAGTGGCAGATGAGCTGTGTATTTCTCACCAGCTCCAGCACACCATAGCTACCCTTAAGCTGCCCCAACAGAGATACAGAGAAAGTACCTGGCACACAGAAAGAGCAAGCCAGTAACAGCACTCACCTTTACTAATCTTGGGACTTGAAGCACAGTGTCTCTTCCAGTGTTTAATTGTCTGTGTGTCCCATGTATCTCCTTCTATCCAAGCTTGTCCTGTAAGAGAAAAATACGCAATTACTGAAGAAGTCAATAAAATGCAATTATGTTAAATACACAATTTATTAAAACACACCACCCTGATGTACGTGCTCAATCTAATTGCCACCTTAATTTAGTGTACATTAGCACTAATGAAGAGCTTTTAATACCCAGTGAGGGATTCAATTCAGAATCTCTTTAACAATCTTTGGGGTGTTTTAAATGCCCACAGACCACACGTAAATCTATAGTCCCATTACACATGCACTTCATACCACAGGAGGACTAGATTAATACCAGCTGCACCTTCAATATTTTATAGGAGGTTTAGACAAACTTTAATCTGCTGTGACTTTACAGCCCATTTACTGGGAAAATGGAAAAGGCAGGAAGGAAGATGGAATGCATCTTTGGGAAGCCCAGCCATTAGGAGCAGCAGCGTGAAATGTTGGGTGCTGTCCCTCGTTCTTCCAGCCAGCTGTCACACCAAGTTGAGCAAACTATTTCCTCTCCCTCTGCCTCACTGTTGCTGCCTGGGAAGCAACAACAGAGAAGGACAGCAAAGCCACAGCCCTGTCCACCCAAAAGCATGAGATATACGGGCGCAGGCAGAGGGATTCGGGAGCAGACTGCCCCTGTCCTCAAGGTAACAATCACAATTTTCTCAGTAAGTTTTAATTTCTGCCCACACAATGCTAATCACAGCCTTTGACTGGGCAAAGGGGAGGTGAGACTACAGACTAATGTGCAAAGCACGCATATTTGACTCTTGCTTTCTCAGGGCACCCAGTCCTAGGTTGCTTTTTCCACCTATCTGACACAGCCCCAACCCCATATTGCAGGGCCTGTGGGGAAGAAGCAGTCTTTAACCCTCCAAAGAGCACCCCATGCTCCATAAGAGTCCAATATCCACATAGGGCTCAGCACTGTAACTCACTCACTCACCCTTCAAAAATGGTTTTGGCACACTCACAGCTTTGATGGAGCTGCTGCTTCCCTGTGAGGCACCAGATAAGTCACCTGGGTCTCTCCCTGCTTTCTCACTGCCAGCATTTCATCATGATTTCTGGGGTGGGTACATTTAACATGTTTCCCACAAACATTTGTTAATGTACCTTTGAAAATTGCCTACCATTAGGACTTATGTGAATAAAAGACTATCGGTTGTTGTTGGCAGGCAGCAAAGAAGGAGTTTCAAGGTGGCTGAAACTGTTACAATATAAAACATACAATGAATATTCATAGACCTTTTGTTTTGCATTAATCCCTCACATTTAATGTCCTTCCTCTGCCACTGTAAACCCACACCTCTAGATGGAGAACAGAGGTGAGTTCCCCTTTGCAATCTGGAGGGTACAAAATCTCTTGCCAATCCATGTCTCTGCTGTGAAGTGCTGAAGGCATGAGCCGAGCAGTGGCTGAGCTGCCCTGCTTTACAGCGCTGGGTACAAGGGCTGCTCCGGGTCAGCACAGCTTTTCCACCAGTGCCAAAGTTCAGAGGTGCTGTGTGACTGCCTGGGAGATGGATACAGCGGGTTCAGCAGGACTGAAGACACCTAGGACGTGGGACAGTGCCTGACAGCAGAGAGCCCCTGTCTGGCAGTCAGAGCACAGTGCTCTGGCTTCACATGCTTCGTCCTGTGTTTTGCAAGTGTGATTGAGACAATTTCTCTGGTTGTCCTGCCCTGTGATGCCACTGTCTTGGGATAGATGCTGCCAAGAGAAGATGGTTCTAACTTTTAAGCAGATATGACACTGTGCTGTATAAACCTATCATTAAGAAAATAACCAGAATGATAGGATTCCTGCTCCTACTGTGTGTGCATATAATTACATTCCTACAAGCCCTCAGAGGTCTGTGTGGGAGAGGAATTTTATTTTTTTTATCCATCAAAAGTCACAATATTTTAAAGAAATTACAGCACCCAGAGAAGAAAAGTTTAAATGCTTCAGTAGATACCAGCAGGTACTGTGTCAAAAGGGATGAAAGGCTGCATTTAGTGCCCAACAGCAGCAATGTTCCACCTGGCTGTTGCCTTAAAGGGGAGGAAGTCCCTGCCAAACAGATTCTCTTTGGTTAATAGCTACGATTTTGTCATTAGTGCGAACTGCACAAAGTGCAAACCCACCATGCCCAATTGTGACTCCAGCAAGCTGATGCCTTTAATTACAGTCTCTGGGGAAACACAGTGGGAGCTGGAGCAGCAGCTGAGGCTAAGCCTCATCCTTGGGCTGGCCAGCTGTGGCTGGCACATCATCCACAGCCACTACATCAACTCTGCTCGCTGGGCATTGACTTCTCTTCACACTGACATTGCTGCCCGTTGAGGAGCCGGATTTGATGGAGGAGAAGCAGCTAAACATGTGTCTCCTGCTGGTATCATTCTGCAAGAAAGGCAGCTGGAGCTCCAGAGCAAAGAGGGATGGGACAGAGAGGGGTTGAAGCAGACAACAGGCAGCAAGGGAAACAAGAATTTAATGGAGTGTTCAGGATGGAGAAGCAAGGCCTGTCTTTGTGAGAAATCCAGCCTGTTGAATGGAACAGGAAGGGCCACCAGATGAACCCCTTAAAACTGCCATGTTTCACAAGGGTTTCTAGCTACTGCCAGTCCCCTGTGCTCACCACATTTGCAGGGTGGAGAGACACTTAAACACATGCCAGCCCATATGTTCAAACAAAGGAGCAGCTGAAGACGAGAGCCATGTCCTGCTGGATCTTATGCCAGGTCAGTGCTTTCACAGTGAAGGGTGAGGAGAAACATCTCTGTGGAAGCCGGATCAGAATAATTCCATCCCCTTGCAGTGGCTTCAGAAAAAAGGTGAAACACTTTTTGATTTAGAGCTGGACCTTGGCACAAGCTGTCAGCCCCGTGTGTTATCCTGTAACTATTGCTCCTACATAAATAACTAACTGTTCTGGAATTTCGTAGCACTTGTGCAGCAGAACCGCTGCGATGACACAACTACATTACTGCACATAAATCCAATTAGACCCCAAAGTGCACTGGGTAACTGTAATCGGCCCCTGTGGAGCAGCCAGGAGGGGACCTGCACAAGGCCATGCAACTGGATACTAAATTACAGTCAATCTACCTCCTCTTTAGTTGCATTAAAATGCTAATGTCACTGTAACACGGGCCCATTTACCAGCGATGACTGCCTGGCCTTGCATGAGGCTGTTGCACTGCCTCTGAGCATTTAATTCCTCAGTACAGTTGAGTGAGCAAAGCCCTTAGGGGCATCTTATACCTTCAAACAGTAACCTGATTGGCTTTTGTAACACTAAAAGCATATGAGGCTTGTGATAGTGTTTAAATGCCTCCAAAACTACTAAGTTTCCAACACAAGCAGAGCAACTGGGTCCCATCTCATCCTGATTGCTTTTAGGAACACATTTCTGCCACCAAAAGTCCGTGTGTGTTAGAGCACATCAGTCTGACACAGGAGGAAAAAGAGGGCTGGACTGAACCCCCTAAATTTTCATATCAATACTCTTACCCTCTGTTTTATATTTGCAACTTTGCACAATGTGTGCATAGAATACATGAGATCATATGGAGGTAAAATCTCCCACACGTGCACAGACATTCAGAATGGAAATTCAGAAGTCCCAGAGCAGAACCAATTCTACATGCTGTAACGTTTTGAAAAGTGCTAGATTATGTGTTTGAAGTGCCAGCATGGCTTCAGGCCACGGAGCACTCCGTTTCAGCTGGTGCAAATGTGCACACTGCACTGCTGGAAACATGAACTGCTTGCTCACTTTGGCCCCTTCCCAAGGAAAGTTCCATAGGTAATCACATCTGGCTCTTTCGTACAGCTTCTCACACACAGGCACAAGCTGTCTGTCTCAGAAAAGATCCTGCTTACAGAACCAGAACATCTGATAGCCTGCAATTCTTTTAAGTTCTGGGTTGTTTTTTTAAAGAAAGCCCTCAGATAGCTCACAGGTGTATTTTCCCATGTGTTAACTGCAGTACAACGGAGCCATATGGTACTGATTGTCTGCCATTCTAAACAGATGACCCAGAGATTATGTGCACTGATAATATAACAACATTAATTTTGTCTATTAGATGAGTAAACCAGGGCTAAAAGGGGAATGGATGTGCTAAACCTCCTAACCCCCAGTATAGCTCTCTGCTCACCAGTCCGTACTGAGACCAGTCCCAAACCCATGAAAGAGCTGATCACTTCTGGCTGACGAGTTGCAGTCTTTGCCAGGCACCTTCCGTCCCAGAAAGCTGAATTTAGCAAACCCAAAGGGAGGCAGCTAACTTCGGCCTCCCGTTTCTGACAGTATTTCCCTTCCGGATGGAATAAATGCCACCCTCCTGAGTGGATGGTGGAGTTGCAGCACAAGCCAAGTGACATTATCCAGTGTCATGTCAGACACCGTCACGTGTTGAAACACTCCATACGCTCGCACGGCGTTCCAGACGCTGAGGGGATTTAACACGAAGGCTAAATGCCTGCCACTCTCTCCCTGAGCCTGACACATCTCACCTTTACCACAGCCTCCGTGCTCTTATCTCTGTTCTCTTTTCCTACGGCCCTGCTTTGCTTGCAGCAAGCGCCTCAGCAGTTTGTGGCATTCGTGATGGTTTTGAGAGATGCAGGAATGAATCTCAGGAACACTGGGCAGTTGCTGTGGCAACCTTGTCCTCCTCACACCACCATTTTCAATACTTTAAGAATTTTCCTGGTACTTTGTGGGCTTCAGGGAAACAAGGCAGAGGAGAAAAATTATTTAAAAATTATTTTTATATTATTTTAAAATTTATACTATTATTTTAAAATAAAAATTATTTTAAGGTGAGGATGTTACCAAAGGGGTTACTATAAGCCACAGGGCTTTGTCTTATCAAAAAGGTGATGATGTTGATGGCCTTGGCAAGGAAAAGAAGCCATGACTGCCTGAGCAGAGGCAGAGGCAAGGGGCCATGGGCAAGGAAATTTGAAATCTCTGCTTGTGCCATCTGTTCCAATGCAGAATGTTGCTGCAGATCGATAGGTTAACTTCTTTTTATTGTGTTTATTCTCAGTGTTTTCTCATAAGGCAGAGGTGTGGAAAAACTAACCCACTATTTAGGATCATTTAATTGGGGGACTAATAACTAGAATTCCTTTTTAAAAAGAAATCCCAAACAGAACTTTGAATGCATTGACTATTGTACCAAAAAAAAAAAAAAAAAAGAAAAAAAAAGCAAATAACAACAAAAAGACACAAACTCCCCCACCAAACCAAAACCAGACAGAACCCCTCCAAAACCCCAGAAAACTATCAAATTCTCTGTTCAAGGTAACAGCCTACACAGATATAAACACAAGTTTAGTCAGGTTTAGTCAGTCTAGAAAAGCAAAGGTTAGGAAAAAGAGCCTGTAAGAAAAGCAGATCTTAAATGAGGGATCTCAGTAATACTAAATAACCCAGAAAATAATATTGCTGGAAATCTGAGAAGTGACATTATTTATCTGTTTCTGGTTCTGTGTTAAATGTTTTTAAGAGAAGAATAACAATGTGTCCCAAAGCATTAGGGATTCAAAACACAATAGGATATGATAGGAAATACACACATTTCACAAGCTATAGGTGTGATATGTGCAGGAAAGCTTGAATGCAGCAAAAGGTGTGACAAATGGCCTAGGGAAGAGAGGCAGACCATCTCTTCTAAGTTACCCTGCTTATAGTCAAACTGATGCACATCTCATAAATATTTCATGTGCAAATCTAAACTGAGTTTCACTGTAATCAGCACCTTTAACTTACTCTAACACATAAAATTGCAGCTAATGTGGTTTGAAAGGTAAATGTGACTGATCTAAACCACACCTGTCCCAATTAAGGTATGAACACGCAACCATTCAACATCTTTTGCTACATGTATTTTTGATTTCAGATCAAGAGAGAGATCCATGGCCACAGCGCACAAGAGGGCTTCAGATGTTCTGCAGGAAAATAAATGAAAGTTAATGACTTCCCATAATCTTGGCATACGTGTTTCTAAATGTTCTCTCTTCCTCTGTAAGACATTTAATCTAAGTGCTCCAGCGACCATCGGGTTCCAGGCAGACAAAAGACCCCAAGCACAATTCATACACAGATGACAGGACTAGAGGGACTAAGTGAGATATGAGCCAAGACTCCAAGGCTGGCTCCCAGCTGCTTTTGCTTTCCCAGTGGATAACAGCTACTGCATCAATACACACAATGTCATGCTAGTGAATTTGCTGCTCTCTTAACACCTCATTTTTCTCTCCATCTGAACTTGTTTTGAAAGCATGCAGTTCACTGTCCCCTTCTCCTTTCTCTTTTGTCCTTACTCATGGCATGGGAAACATGAAAGACAGCGTGGCTGGTTATTGTTAATGCATTTGAAAGTGCAGACCTTTAAAAAGGGGTTCTTCTGGAACATGCCACGGTTTCCCTTGTTATTTGCACAGGCAGCTAATGATCATCCTAATAGCTTCTCTCTCTGAAGTCGTAATAAGCTTACAAATGAACCCATTCAGCACATATTAAAAAGCAAGGGATGCTCCTTTGATTACAGCCTTTATGGAAATCTCGGAATATTTGTTTTGTTGCTGCACAGCCGCAATTAGGACATGCTGCTGGGAGCCGGCTCAGCTGACAGAGCAGCGGGGTTTGGAGACACCTCCAGTGCCATAGCAACACAGCCACCTCTCCCAGCATCACACACAGGGAGCCTGGCAGCCCTTCAGCCCAGGCAAGCAGCTTCAGCTCTTGCAGAAATTAAGAAATAAAAGGTGCCTGATTAAATTTCCTCCGCCGAGGCCCCAGCTGCGTTCCCGCAGCAGCACGGCCAGCCCTGTGTGGGCCCTCACGGAGGAGCCGTCCTTGCTGCACCCACCAGGGCCCTGCCACCAGCACGGCGTGGCTCACACAGCTCCCGACACACGGCTGCACACCCCGCCCTGGGCTCTGGGGGCTTCACACGCCACGGAAACTGGGAAACAAGGGGACCCAAGGCCGGGGAGACCTGAGGAGACAGGAGCTTTACATCGCTGAGGTGACACTGGGGGAGAACTCGCTTCCACACCACCTATAGCGCTCCCCCCTGCACAACCTCAGCCTTCCACATGTAGGAGGGGAACCAAAAAACCTTATGGAAATCTCCTTAGCACTTCACTGCTCAGGGCTTGATCTAAATCCCACTTATATTGCTGACAGACAAACTTCTCCAAGGGACGGGGAACCAAAGGATGTGAAAACCTGCAAAACTGGGGTTCTAGTTTTCATTAAGGTTTGACCAAGCATTCCACAACAGCTAAAAGTTAAAAGACCGTACCTTTTTTCCCCTAAAGGAAACACTACGAACAACATACCCTCTTTCCCAAAATATCCCTATTCCCTGAGCACAGTGCAGAAGTAGAAGTCTTAAGTGGAGAGACTTGGGGAGTAATTTATTTTTGCAAACAAAATCAGCAGCTTGCGTGCTGATGACATGGATCCAGAGGCTTTCAGACAGCCTCAGTGGGGTGACTTTCACCCACAAGAAGTATAACATCTCCTCTCACAAAGCTGGGACTCTAAACAAACCGCTTCTACTTTGCCTGAAAGCCAAGACCTTTGTATGGAACAGATATTTTCTAAATCTCCAGGAGACTGGCTGAGGTTAAAGCAGGTCAAACCATGTAATACAGATATCTTTGTGTTGATACTACCCACGGTGCCTATTAGGAAGGCCACAATGTAAGAAACCTTTTCTCGTCAAGGATATTTAATACAGTGCCAGAGAGTCTCCCCAGGCAGTCTTTGTTTTAAGGTTTGTGAGCTTTTGGGGGGGAAAGGATTGTGTCTCTGATTGTGAAGCAGGTTTTCAGCTCTATTGTAATCTAAATAACACATTAGAGCAGCACTGGAAACTTCACTGCCAGCATAGCTTGCAAGAGGCCTGGGTATAGCCTGGGGCAAAACCTGGAGCACCATCAATCATACATGCACATAAAAACTGGCATGCACTCACAGGGCATCCTAAGGGCTCTCTCAAAACTAAAGCAGCAAATTTAACTATGGGAATACTCTGGTCGCTTTACTCAGCCTTCACTTCTATTTTACTCACTGGAAGTCAGGACTTACAAACTGAAGACATGAAACCTTTTCTAATTCAGATCAGGAGGGCTGGAATAATTACGAATGCATCAGCAAGTGATGAAGGCACAAGCTGATGCCATGGCCTTAAATCAGTACAGAAACCAATTTGTAGATGGACTGATGATCACTTTCCTCTTCCCACCCAAAAGAAGCACAAACACAGTCTGACCCAACCTGGCAATTCTGATTTTGAAAGTCTAGGCAACCTTCTTAGGGAGGACAACAAAACCAGACCCCTTATGAGGAACAGACCTGTGCAGGCTCACAGTCCTGACGGGGCTGAATTCTGAACGTAAAATCACACCAGTTTTCAGTGGTTGGAGCTCATTATATCCACATGCTATGTCTCTTTTCTATGTCTCTTTTCTTGGTCAGCATGCAATTTGAAAGAAATTGCATTTCAGCTAAAACCCCCATATTTTAAAGTACTGAAATTAGGTTTGCAGATCAAAGAGCCAAGGCAGTCCAGATTAAGGCTAAGAAAATATAGGAAACAACAGGATGTTCAAGCTGTCCTGAGCATGGAGGAGCAACACTTTGGGGACAATCTCCCAGTTAGGCTGCAGAGCTGCTCTGCATAAAGGACAAGAAAAGCTGTCTCAAGGAACACAACATTTAACAGCTTCTTCTCCCATCCCTGCTGTCAGCACGGGGAGAATAATCTTTCTGAAAACACTGTGGAGTCTTGCCATGAAAATACATTTGACAATAAATTTTATGACAAATTTCATTACAAGATTTGTGGTTACCATTCCTTATGTCTGATGCACAAACCACCTTGCATCAGAACATTAATACCATTTGAGCCTTAGATTGCTTTCCACATTAGTCTGAAAGCCCTTTATGAAGCTGTGTCCTTTATAAAGCTGATGTGGCTTTGCTCCAGGATACCCAGGAAGTGTCCTGGGCAGTTTTGTGGTCTCCTGCCTAGTGCTCAAACCACTTTTATAGTTCCAGTTCTACTAATATCTCTCACAGAAACTCACAGACATTAGCAAGTCATTTCAAGCTGGTGTTCATCATCCTCCCCCACCCTCTGTATTTAATATAATTAACAGCAACACTTATGTGCCACCCATGGAGTTCCAGAGATTTCGTTTGGTATCCTATGAGTGCCAGGCTGCTTGTGCTGAAAACAGGGAAAAACTTACCCAGAAGACAGTATTCAAAATATTGTCATTTTTAGATGAAAACAAGTATTTTGAGTGACTGACAGTATTTTTTAAAACTGTTCAAGTACAAAAACCCCAGGTGGGGTCCTTCATATGGGCCAAAAAATGTCAGATGGTTTGTACTCCACATTCCTCTCAACAATGTGCTCAAAACCATAGAAATATCCATGTAGAGATGATGTCTCCAAAAACGCACTCCTGCAGTCCTCAAACAAACAGTCCCTTTAAGTTTCCTCTACAGGTTCACACCAGGAAATTTCTCACTAGGAGAATCCCAAGTCAGTGATCTTCTGATGAAGACACAGCAAGCTTTGTAATCTTAAAAGTGGGCACTGTCCACAGCACAGCTGAGGTCCCACACCAAGCAGGGCCCCAGACAGGGAGAGGCTGCATCACAGGGGCTGTGCTTGGGAGGGGAAGAGCATCCTGGTTGCAAAAGGGCCACTGCCAACTCAGTGCACTTTGAAACTCCACATTCAGCACCACAGCCCACACACCACCCTCCCTGCTGTTCCCCACTGACAAAGGTGTGAACCAGCTCTTGCAGGGGGCCAGCAGAGACATGAGAGTCTTCAGGGCATTTGGGATCATGGATCAGCATCATGGAGGCCCCAGCTGCTAATAAGGCAAGGGACTGGATGTAGAGATATTTTTGGAAAATGTAGTTCCTTCAGAAGCACCTCAGGAACTAAAGCTTTCCAGTCAGCACAGTGTCAATCAGGACTTTGAAGCAGGCACTTCCAATAATCTCATACTCATAGCAGAAAAGCAAAACTTTCCCCAGTAAAGGATCACCAACGTGCATGGCTTGGAAAAACAGGTTTGTTCTTATATCTTTTGGATGAAGCACATTAATCTGGACACAGGATGCATTCATGTAAATTTTCCTCCCAGTATTTCTGTTGCTGTTTATTTGCACCAGCCTGCTCCAGCTCAGAGCCCATCCTTAATCTCCATCCTTTCATGCTGTGCACCCAGGTGCTCTGGAGGTGAGTGCAGCATGGCTCTGATGAGATGGAAGATGAAGTACCAGAGATGCACGGAGAAATATGAGGGGCAGGAGATGTGCTTGGGGATCTATCATTTCGATAGGCTGCGCTCCCTCTCTGAGCCTGCACACTCCCCATGGGCGAGGGGAGAGCAGGTGATGATGCTGGCCCACTGTGGAAAACCCTGCAGAATAGCTTTGACTTGGCTTGTCCTTCACCAGTTTTGCTGTTTCAATGCTGCTGTTCACTGGAGCTGGGCACACCTCATCAGCAGAGCCAAGTTCTCCCCTTTCAGCCCCTTGACTGCCAGAAGACTGAGCACACAGAGATGTGCACCCTCTCCCCAAAGTTTTGCAGCTGCTGAAACAAACATGGGCTCACCTTGCCCTGACTGAACCTCCTCTGCCCCCTCCTCTCTTCCAAGTAGGGGCTTGTCTGTATTTCTCTTCATCATCCTGCTTCAAATTTTGAGAGGCTCTATTTTACCTTTTATTTCCTAAGTTTCCCTCTTGTCTGCAATGCACAGTGTTGACATTGTTAGCTCGCCATATATTTCATACCATATTAATCTTTTTTGTCATCTGATTTTTGCATAGGAGCTGTCATTTAGAAAATCTGATTTTGCTCAGAAGCATCCAAACAAATCTGTGAGTCAAAAAGAAGGAGAGAACAAAAGCGAGTGCCAAGTAAGCTCGCATTTAAGCACTTTACATACCCTGTATGAAATACAAGCTCCTAAAATTCATTTTTTGGTGACATGACATCCCATATAATATGCTATCTTTCCATTATCCCAGGGTCACACTGCTCAGGTATCTCAGCTAATACTTATCTGCTGCTTTCCCTGCTATCCTGGGAAGATTATAAATGAATTAGGTGACTCCAAAGCATTTTGGAGTGAAAGCCAGGATATCCTTCCGATAAAAAATTGTAGTCAGAGGTGACCAGATAACTACAGCCTATCAGTACCAGTCCAGGGAATTCATTTCTGTAAATCAATGAAATACTGCTAAATCTATACCAAACATCCAGAATAATAATTTTCTCACTACTTAAACTTTGCTATTGGTTCAGTGAATCTGAAATTAGTCCTTTCAACTGGACCATTATTTGGTCCAGAGATTTAAAAAAAAAAAAAATCACTCTAGGATGGGATATTCCTGTAATGTCAGATCTCATCCAGATATTTAATTAAAAAAAAAATTATTACACTAGTGGGTATGGTATAAGTTATTAACCTACAAAATAAACTGATTTTAATTAAGGCACAGATGTGCAAGGTTTTGGCTGAAGACTTTCAATATCTGCTTCAAGAAGTATGATACATTTATATGAGTCACAGGCAAGATAGGGAGGAATGTACTTTACACATTCATTTCTTAAGGACTGAAAATGCAGGATTTAGTTCATGAAGGCAGCTTTAAGTTACCACCTGTGGTTATTACCCCAGCTTTGCTTGGAGACCTGCATTTTACAGCCTAGCTGCAGTGACTCATATAAACCAGGGAATTTGCCTGGGGCAAAGGGTGCTTAACATCGATGGGTTTGACAATATCTCCAGACAGACTGTGTTTCATTTTCCCAACCACACAAGCAGACCATGGCCTCATCAGGGAAGCAGCTTCTGCTCCAAGCAAGGACACATTTTTCTAGCTGAAATAAAATGATTTGTCATGACTCTGTTTCCTTTACAGCATCAGTGTCTTTCCTGCTGTACCTGAAGGCTTAGTGAGCAATTTAATAGAAACTTGATAATGTGGGTGCTTTTCTCCTTTTTAAAGATGATGTATCTATCCTTTTTGTTAAAAGATATAAATGGAGAGACACCAGAAAAAAAATTTCTTCTTTCCCAAAAACTGGAGTAAGCCATATTGCAGTAGGGGATATTGATACTTTAACTGTGCAGCTAAAAGTTCAATTAGCAGCCCTGCATAACAAAGGACAAGGTTTTTTAGCATCTGTCCACTTCATACTATGTACAAGAGCTCCTAAATCAATAAGCATACTCCAAACTCTGAAGAAAAATACCATCAGCCTTTTACCAAAGCCTTTTTGCTCCACTGTTTTAAATACAGGCATTTTAGGCTTTACATGGCTGCTATAAAAAGGTCCACATAGGTCTGATCTGTGAATGCATTACTTTACATATTAAAGAAAGAAAGTAGTATTCATTACAAAGCTGAGCGGATTCTGTGACCACCACAAAATGAAAAAGGCTCTTGTAATAAGACAATCGGAAAAATAGATAGAAATACTAAGAAAATACCCCAAACAGCCTAAAATCAAAGTCTACTAACCTTTCCCCACCTCACCCTCCAGGTAAAGATGAGTGGAGACTGACTTCCCAGTCAGCCCCAGTGCCAAGTGCCTTGTGCCACCCCCAGATGAGCCCCAGGTGAGAGTGTAGGATCCTGGGCAGGCACCCACAGTGGGCACTTTCTGCAAAAGGGCAAATGTGACACCTGGGACAAACACAGATGTGCTCATGCTTGGAACTGCTTCAGGAAAAATGAGAAAGCCACCAAGCTGGAAAGCTGGGGTAACTCTTTTATGGCTTTTCTCTTAAGAACACACTGCACCCATTAACACCTGTGACATGTTTCCTTAGAACATGAAGCTCTACTGAAACACAAGTGGCGTTGTAGAGAGTGAGCAAAGAAACTCCCAAAGCATGTGCAGGATGCCTTATACTGGCATCTATCCAATTTTACAGGGCACCATCCTGCAGGAAGGCAGCCACAGGCATTTTTACTGGTTAACAGAGAAATGTTAACTCTAGTTCAGAAGGAGAGAGATATGTACATACTTTCGTGTTTATTTTTAGTATTATGCAATACGCCAGGGAAGGATGGGATTTTTTCTGTCAAGGACACACCACGACTTATCCTTTCTCTTCTCAAAGCTCTAATGTTATTTTCCAAATCTGTTGATAGCACATTCAGTCAATCTAGTGATAGAACTTCTTCCTAGATGGCTCCAGCCAACAAGCACCAGGGAGCTACAGGTTGTAGGTACTAAGATTGCAACTATGCAGTATTCAAAAGGGCACTGCACTGGCAGCCCCAAACTATGTAATAGATTGCCTGGGGGAAAGAAAAGTCCATTTTCCCTGTACACTACCTGAGACCTCCACATTTGTCCATGGCAAAGCAAATGGACCATAGAGGAGCACAAGCTACCCTAGTGAGTGTGACACCACCCAAGGCAGGCTCAGGGCTCTTAGGGAGGGTTACAGGTCTCTGAGTCAGTCCTGAAGAGACAGTTTCCATGAGGACACTGACCTGCTGGGCAGGGGTTAGCGGCAGGGAAGTGACATCATTCACAACAGCAGGTTAATAAGACAACCTCTACATTTTGCAGCCTCAATTCTTCAGCAACACTGGTTTTCAAAGTAGCAAAGGTACCAGGTGCAAGGGAAAGGTATTTATTTTGTGTTTACAGCTCCAAACAGCACAGTGATAGGAGCTTTACAGACCTTGGATATTACACGACCTACTCAAGCACTCAGGCCCTGAGCTCTTTGTCACAAGGTCTCTGCTCAGAACAAAGCCAAGTCCTTTCAGCTCCACTTAAGTGACTCTACTAGTGTTCATTAAAAGGACAGTAAAAGGGACAGCAAACAGTTTGCTAATAAAGACTGATTCTGAAGTGCACTATGAATAAAGGAGAGGTAGCATAATTACATTAGTAAAGGTAACTGAGGTCACTGCCACATTGTTGCTCACTCTTTAATTTAAGCAAAAATAGTGTAAGGTGGCTATAATTGGAGAGAGGGGAAAAAAAAGACAGGAGAAACTGTTCTGCTTTAGGATCAATCTGACTGCATGATTATAGGATGTTGGTTATGTCTAAGAGGGAACTACTGAATATTTAACCTTAGAAATGGAAGCTTGGTTGTCTCTTGTCCTGTTAACATCCACACATATCTTCCATTAGCTCTAATTAGGGCTAACAGGGTGTTCAGTAAGTATCTCAATAATTAATGTTAATAGTTGTTGCAGACAAATGTTGATAGAAGATGAAATGCCAAGGTTCTTCTCCAGGGTTAAATACTCAGCAGCCTGTCTCTCATTTCCATTTCCTCCTGTAGCAGCTCTTTAATCAATTGCTCGGAGCCCAGACAGCCTTACACACCCAGTCTTGCAACAGGAGACACGTGCAGACATAAGTAACAGCACATGCTTTATTTATACAAAATATAAACACAGACACACAATACCTGACACCTATTAGGCTGGTCCATGTCCATATGCTCACTGCTGTACAGGTATTCTACAGATTGACACATCCCTTCTTCCTTCAAGACACCCGGGCTTCACAGGGAAGCAATATTATTTCTATCATATATTAAGATAAGTAATTTTTAATTGTCAAACCAAAGAGCAAACAGATTATAGAAGCACCTCAATTACCCTTATTAATGCCATTATGCCACCTTTAGTTGATAGACTATACTACACTCCCAAATCAGATGTTATTAACAAACCATTAGGTTTGTGAATGAGAACAGAACAATTATCAGCTATAATCAGAACAGCTATAATAACTCACCTGCTATTGTGCTTTTGAGTCAAGCCCTGAGCAGTAGTTCATGGAAAAAGTGTTAGACTGTCTCCAGCCAGGGGTCATTTGCTAGCACAAGGTCTCACTCTCTGCTCTCCTATCCCATCATAAGAGGAGAATATTCATCAAACACGTGCAATTCTGTGGCTGAGTAGATTTATAAACTGCCTTTAGATGGGAATGTTTTTATAAAGCCTCAGGGAACCAGAGGAACACTCTGCTGTTTCCCTCAGGAGCTGCAGATACTATTTGTAGAAACCTTAGGACATTGAAGCCTTTGCCAGGGATGTTTCAAAGCAGCAAAAAGCATCAGAAGAGGAGTGATGGGACAGCCTGTGCAGGCAGCCAGGAAGGGAGGAAGGAGCAGGACAATGTCCCACTGGAGCTGGCTGTTGGAGCTAGACAAGGAGCTGTGCTTGTGGAAAATGTGACTCAGGCATCTGAGCCCTCCCTGCACCCAGTGCTGGCAGTCACTGGTCCTCGTGAGCTCCAGGAACAAAACACGTGCAGACACGAGTCCCACAGAAAGAAATAGGTGCTCTCTGTAGGGTGAGGGAAAAAAATCAATTTGTATATTTATCAGCTCACCTACACTGGCCCCATGTTACATTAAAGAGGAGACAGCTCCCACGACTCGTCTTAAATCAGAACTGGAGATGTTTTGGCTTTGCTGTGTGAAAACAAACTTTTTTTGCCTGCTTTGTTTTCTGCCCTAGGGAATTAGTGACTCAAGCAGGATGCTGAGGACTCAGGGGGATTTATTTTTCATCATGTTTAAGGAAGGTTTTCTTCTACTAGGCATGCAGGCTGATTAATGCAGCTCCACTCAGTACTAGACTTTAAATAAACAATTTTCCCCCTCTATTTTTCTTCATAAGTTTGTGGAGGGAGCATGGGGAAGTTACTGTTCAGGAAAGCAAGGGATATGAAGCACAGAAGGCACTATCTGAGGCATGCTGGCTCTCTGCAACGGGGTCAGAGCCAGCTTCCCTTCTGATGCACCCCCCCTTTGCCATTCCTTTCTCAGCCCTTCTAACAAGGGGGAGGATTTTACACAGGGCAGGTCCCACTCTGGGCACCCTCACATTGCTCTTTTTGTGTCCCTCAGCCCCTGTACCATGTCCCTCCGCTTCTGGTTCCACATTTCACCCAGTCTCCTCTGACAATACATCCATGACTTGCATTGGAGCACCCATTTCACTGCTTGATCCTCAGACTAAGAGACTATGTGAAAAAGGAAAGTTTCTGTAGGGTAAAAACCTTCCCATTTTCTTGGCCAAGTCTGATTTATCAGAGGTACATTGCTGTATCCACACAACTTTTCTCAGAAAAGGAACATAGAATATTCTCTTTCAGAGCTATAGGACCAGCAAATATTTTAGCTATAGACAATCTGACCAAACACAGAATATCTCTTCCCAAATAATGAGTTGCTTTCAATATATTTTGAATATTCATGATATGCTCTTTCTCATAATCAACCAAAACAGAAGAAATATATTTAACAGTAGCTGAACCAGGAATGGCCAGAGCTCTGTATTACCTGTTACAAGACTGGTCCCTTTTCCAGCCTGCTCACACTCTTGGCATGTAGAAATGCACAGTGAAAAAGAAAATGTAGTCAGTAAAAGTAACACTTGTAAAATTGTATTTTAAAATCAGGGCGTTGTAAAGCAGCAGCTACAAAATGAGCTGAAATCCTAAGCAATCACTTGTCTAGACACTTTTATAAGAGTTGCAATGAATGTTGAGTAAGTGTTCAAGGAAATCTGAGTTGATTGAAATATCTGAATACTCTGTATATTTAACTGGATGGTTGGTGCTGCTTCAGCATCTTGCCAGCAGGATGAGAAGGATATTAAACTCAGGAGCAGGAGGGGATCAGCCAAGAACAGTGATAGGATAGTTCATCTCCTCTTCATTATTACTTAACTTAGTGAGAATATTCTCTGATTGTGTTGGCATCCAGTTAATTTTATCCAGGTCTCCACAAAGCACAAACCCATGTTGGCAATACAGGTAGCACAAAGAGATCAATCATGTCTGAAGGAATTTGCTCTCACTGGATTTTTTCCTTTTTTCTCAGCATAAACAGAAACAATGGGAAAAGGTTTGAACTGAATATTTTCTGTAAGGCAGCTTAGCCAGAAGCTGAAAACATGAGCTCTGAGATATATTTTCTAACTTGAATTTTTTCTCTTTTTGCATTCTGATGCCAACTCACTTTCATCTATCGTTCTGCATGATGGAATATCATGGACTTCCTCAGAGCGTGTTGCATCTTCCAGATGAAGCCTGAGCTGAGAATTTCTTTCAGTTTGGGAAGAGACATTACTGCTTGAATTTGTTTTAAAAGTGAAACCCAGGATATTTTGTGATATTTTTGTGAGTCTAGGATGGAACTTTTAATCTAAACAAGATAGACTGTTTGAACTAGCCAGAGGTGTGTTCAGTGTGTCATTAATGTGGGACACAGAAGATTCAGGGTGACATTCCTGGTCTTCCCAGTTCTCACCAAGGAACACAGGCAACCTACTAGCCAGACTATTGACCTAAAATTAGATGAAACAGAACACACCTTTTCTGCACAACCCTAACTTAAAGATGTTGCAGTGTACTACACAGATTAAAGTGCCTTGTCTTTCGAGTCTGGCATTGTCCTTGCTCTGAAGGCCACTTGGAATTCCACGGTGTATGAGATAAGGAAGCACTTGGGGAATTTAGGATGAGCATTAGTAATACAGTGAATAGTATATAAAAGAACTAACTAGTTAGAAGTTAACATCTTCTCCAGACCAGTCTGAACAGACATTGAGAGTTATCCTCCTACTCCAATGCACTGACAAATCCATGCTATAAGAGTAAGAAACAAAACCAGAAAAAGTAGAAAATTCCTCCAGGGGTATGGAGCCCAACTATCCCCTCAGAACTTCACACCAGGGTGACAGTGTAATTTTTTTTTGCCCTACCAGATCTACCTATGTCTGGCAAAGCCCCGTGGCTGTCCCAGTGCAATGGGCTGAGTGCTGGGGCTCTCCTCCCACTGCCCAGCCTCAGCTCCTTTGGCAGGGAAAGGGCACGTGGCAGCCAGCAGCCCAGGCTGGCTTCAGAACCAAAGCAACCACCAAAATCATCTACATCCAGCAGCCACAAAAATATATTTATTTTCTTCCTCTGTCTAAAATAAAATAAACCCCAATTACAATCATCCTAACCATAACACTTCAGTTTGCAAACACTCTCAAAGCTGCAGTGGGCAATAAATCAGACATGTCACTTCCAGAAATTAATCTCTGGAGTTGGTTGCTCCATGGCTGTAATATATAAAGAGGCTTTTTCCTGGTCATCCTCAGAGCCAAGATTCTTTTTGCTGGCTCTTCTTTAAACAAACACTCCTGTAAATTGCAGCTGAATCTAAATTTATCATTCAATCCTAATTATTTTCCTGCAATCAGTGGTTTGAGGGTGACTTTGTTTCTGATAAGCTGATACATTGTCATACTCATTAAAAAAAATTAATTCAGTTAAGCCAACTCCAAATGTATTCACATGATATCTCTGCTGCAAACTCATCACCATCACATAAATCATGATGAAGGCAAGCAAGACCTTTTGTTTTCAGGAAAATTGTCCCAAGAGAACAATAAAAATCAATAAGGGACAAAGGAAACTTCTGCAATGTCATGAAAGACCAGCAAAATGCACTGAGGCTCTGTAGAAACACAGATGTAACATCCCATCCCTTCCACATCACTCAGAAGGATACAAGAGAATTTTCAATAAAGCAACAGAACATGAAGATTTATGCATCTTTGATGTCCCACAGCTGGAGGGAAAGACAGCAGTTTACTAATCCTGTACCATTTCTCTTTCATTAGTTTAAGTTTCCAGTTTTGGATAGTACTAAATTTAGAAGGAAAGGTTAATTGTTTAACCTTAGAAAAATACTTACACTTCTTTTGGCGCTGCCTTAAAAATTTCATATTTTCACTTGCCCAAAGGATTTAAAGTTCAATGCAATGGTGAACTCTTTAGTGGAGACTATACCCGTGGATTCACTACACAAAAGTCTGAGACTAGACCAGGGTTTTATAGATTTTGGACCCACCTGCTTGTGCTGTGGCAAAAAAAACCTCCCAACATTTACTTAAAACAAAACTTGAAATCAGGTTTGGGTTTTTTTTATTTCTGTTTTGTTTTGTTTATTTTTAATCCAGTGTTTCAATACATGTTCAATTTAATTTCTATTCCAGCTGCTACCATCACTCGGCTGGAAGAAGAGGTGGTGTGGCATAGCTAAGTCTGATTTAGAACTTTCAAATAATTTTTCAATCAGAATTTTTTTGCAGTTCTGTAACTATTTGTCCTCCTATATTGTTGTGAGCTATGGGTATTTTAATCCCCAGTAGAGGCAGTTGAGAAGTGATAATTCCTTACACTCTCAACAAAACTGGTGTTCAGCCCAGCCTCATCATTCACACAGTTCTGTGTACAGAGGTAAGAATTTCAATCTCCATTCTGGTCACTGTCTTTTCAAGTTCATTGATACTAATATAATTCCCAAAAAAGTTACTCCACACTCCATTTCAGCTGGAATCATTCCTGCTGAACATTCACTCCTCCCATTTCAATTTTCCAGAAATTACACAGGCCTTTCACATATTTTCTTTTCTACTAAAAAAAGAAATCAGGGAAGAGAAAGAGGTGTGGTCTCCATTTTAAATACGAAAATTTATGTGGTGTAAAGTGCTTAATCCAACTTGTTCTTAGGATATTATTACTAAAACTTGATTAGAAGATGGAATTTTATTGATACCCCTAGTTAGCACATCTTTGGTTTCTCTAAGTAAATAGTCTGGTAAAACACCTAACAAATTTATTTATGAAAACAGGAAGAAGAGGGCAATAAATAAGTTATATGACAAAACCTCTGTACCAAAGTATAGCAATTTAATGTCTAACTTCACTTTCAGTAGAGAGAAAAGGGTTTCTCATTTCTACTTACAATAGATACTAGGCTTCTGTGAACAGTTATTTACTAACAATCAGTGGCTTTGTGTGCATATTTTCATACATATGTATATATATATATATATACTGATACACAAACACACACACAGAGCCAAGACAAAGCAGATTCACCTTCAGCCCAGCCTTTCAACAGTGGCTGTCTCAGGAGTCTCAGTGAGCTCCATCTCTCATCCTCTGACACTTTCCATACACGTGTAAATAGAAACACAAAGCGTGGACTGCAACATCAGAACAATAAGTTGTGTCATCAGTCATTTGCACTTGTTTTGCAGAGATGCAAATACCTTCATAAATAAGATTTTCTAAAGACCTAGGAAAAACTGCACTATATTTCCTGACCTTCTACTGTTTGTCCTGAAACCCCTCAGGTTTCCAGACTTCTAAGTTTTGTTTCTAATATTAGTTCAAAGATTGGTGCTGTCCTCCTTCAGCAATGAAGATGAGCCAATCTTCAATGTGACTTAGTTCAGGTGTTCATCTCCCTGCTCCACACACTTCATTATACTAATTTGTTTTCACATATTAAAGTTGAATGTACATATTCTTAGATCAGGTAGTATTTCTGTCATGAAAATTGACTGTGCTTTGAGCAGGAGGATCCTGATCCATTCTTTGAGATCTTTCATGCTCTCTCAGTCTAAAAGCTAATTACCACTACTGACACAGTTCCTAAGTGTTGTTTGAAATAGTACAATACTCTACAGATGTATACAGAAAAACCCATAGCATTTCAATATGAAATAGCCCAAATTTAAACTAGCTGAGCTTAAAAATTATCTTGACTACTTTCAGCAAGTGAAGCTTACAGACATTTACACGTGTGCAATACAACAGAGCATCCTCCTAACGATGAGCTTTCATGTGCTCAGCAAAGGAGAGAGGAGAAGGTTTTTGCCCTACAGTCAGCATAGTCCCCTCTGAACACAAGAATAATGCATGACTTGGCCAGTCACTGTCACCAAGCAGTGATGTGTATGAACTGCAAAGAGCATTTTCATGTTTAAGATGAAATAATTTATTTTTAAATATTCAGCAGTCAGTGCCTTCTTCATATTGTACTCACAAGGTCTCAAGTCACAGGCTGTGATTCCGTGTTGCCAGGAAGGCTACTTGTCAGCAGCTGTAGTGTGAGCAGCAGCAGGAGGCTCAGAAGAAGCATGTGAAATAAAGTGCATACGCCAGGGACAGCACAATGGTTGGTTTGCTAAGTGGCACGAAGAGCTTCACCCTGCAGGAGCCCTCAGATCTCTGCGCTGAGCAGCTGGGTTGCACTTTTCTCCTATCAATAATAATGATAAATAATAATAACAGTGGCAAAGTCAAAGGAGGCTCTGAGCTTACAGGCTGCATCAGGTGGACTTTGTGCTCCTGCTTCCAAGTGCACAGGGATTACTTCACCCACCTCCCCCCCCCAACCTCTGTTTTCTCAGGGCTGCCTGGGGGGCTGAGATGCAGGACTAGCCTGTATCCAGGCAACAGGCATCCCTGAGGCTCTGCAAACCTCTGCAATGCACAAGAGGAGAAGCTAGGACAGGTACCTCCCCAGACTTCTTGGAGTGTGGGATAGAAGGAGCTTTTCCAGTTGTAAAGAATAAAGGCAGAGAGTAAAACAAGCTGCCAAACTATTTCCTGTCAATGAAAGCATGTTCTGAGGTCTCCATGGGGCTGCCTGCTTTCCCAGCACTGCTCACTGGAAAGGTACAAAACTTACTGTGACCTTCCCTTTACTTTCTCAGTGCTCTGTATGTTCTCACCTAGTACACCTCTTCCTACTGCAGGGATTTTCCAGATTTACTAGCCACCTAGAAGCAGCAGTCTCAATTCCTGGAGCCATGTTTTGGCCAGGCAAAACTTATCAGTGTCATGATTAATGGACATGCACTCGCATCATCAGGCTTCAGAGATGGTTTGTGGGAGGAAAATATCAGTTGAGAACAGGCGAATCATCACTCCTTATATTCACAAGAAGTTCTTCATCGGTAAAGAGATAAACTCCTAGGGCCAGGGGATATGTGGGAGCATGAACACTGATTGAAGTGGCATTCAGATTTCATACACAGTGCCTTGGGCAGGTTTACTCATGATGCACTGTTCCACCCGGTTTCCAACTTCAGCTGATGTTGACAGAGACTGGGACTGTCTGATGGAGATTTCATATTTGAGGAAAGACCAAAGAACACCATGAGCTAGGAAAGCTATAGACACAAACCTGGTCCCCAAGCATCTTCAATTCTCAGATAATCTACAGGCCACTGATATTCAAAACATGAAGTGCAGAGGAAGAAGTTATTTGACAAAGAACTGGAAATATGCTCATAGATCTTCTGTAGTGTTCAGCTGCCTTCCAAACAATTCTTCAAGCTGCCATATGGACATTATGTAATTTCAAGATATACAGGGAAGAACGGGCATGAATAGAGAAAAAGTATGACAACTTGCTGCCTGAAAATGCTCTGATCCAAACCAGGCTTAATTCAAAGAAACTTTGTGTCTAGGCTGAAAAAGGGGTCACAATAGCCCTTTCTTACCTTACCTGATGCTGTGTCAGCATTTGAGGTTCTTAGCCATAAACATAATTTGTGACACAATAACACTCCACAGCAAACACAACAGGTAGCCTAATCTTCCTCATCATCACAGTACTAATACACCACCCAGTCAGGATTTTTACTTTCATTAAACAAACACTACCCCCAGAGCTGTGTGAAAAGATAAAATCAGGAGCACTCTTCAGAGCCTGAGAATTCTCACGATTCCTGCTGCAATCTCTGCTCCCTGCCCAAACCTTTCCTTCTCTTTTACCAACTTTTACAGCCTCGCTGTCTTGGCAAATAGCTTGTTCTTCTTCTAGCACTGACAGCTGTTATTGTAGGAGACAGCACAGTATAAAGTTACTCATTAAGGGATGTAAAGAACTATCTCCCTTCAACTCCAGTTGAACTCTGGGGAAAAATAAGTACAGTCCTTCTTTTCTCCTTTGTGAGCAATGACATGGAACATCAGAAAATACTGGCCTAAGTGCACATTGTACAGATGTCCTCAAGGAGATTAACCCAGGGCATGCAATTCCCATCCTTTGCAGTACAGGGTGTGTCTTCCCAGCCAGCTACACCAATTTTACAGCAATTTGCTTAAGTTGGAAGGGTGAGGTAGGACCTGTGTACCAGGTGTCCTGGATTTCAATCTGACCTTCCACTGACAGAGGAAGGGCAAAGCTTTCTATCTTTTAAATCAGACCAGCTTTCCCCCCCAAATTCTTATGCACATAAAGACTGTCTTGAATCGCGTAAATCCTTTTTACAGCTTTTCCCTTCCCAACATGTTCATTTTGCAGCACTTTTGCCTCAGCAAAGAATCTGTAGGTATGGTAAGTGGAAGGACAGAGGAAGGATAGATGAAGGGGCAGGACAGTGATATGGCACCACCGTAAAGCTGAAGCACAGGGGTCCTGTCTGAGATAAGGTGTGCTCCAGATTAGAGGTGACAGCAAAGATCCAAGGGGACAACTTAATTTTGCATTAGGAAACCACTGAGATCTTCAAAGCATGCTTCAGCAAAGCACTACCACCACTGTCTTCTTCAGGACCTACAACTTAAAATACCCATTTAAGTGCTTTGGAGAAAACAGGCCAGATGCTTTCACCCACTGCAAAACCAACTCCTCTGCCTGGTGCTATTTTGTGCAAATCGATCCCTCATTCAGAAATTAAAACCAAAATGAGCAGCACTGAAAGACACATCAGAGGAGCTCTGATTGAGAAGAAGCCCGGAGCGATGCTGATTGATTAGTCCCAGAATGCCTTTCCCCAAAGCAATAATGAAGTACGTGCCTGGGACGGAAGCCCTGAGTGCTGCGTGGAGACATTTGAACAGCTCGCCTGCACCCACAGACCTCCCTGCCTGAGCAGCCTATTTAAAACAGTTCTGTAAAGCACTACAGACAGGGTCTCTCCTGAAAAAAAACAAACATTCCCTTCCATTCTCCTCCCCTTTAAATCAAGCTCAGACCTCAAATCTGGGAGCACCTCTACTCTGTGTATAATGGTATCTGTCCAACATTCCTCAGTAACAGAATGGCTTGGGATGGGGAGGAGAGGGCTGCTCATCCCAGGCAGGCACAGTACAAGGGATGCAGAGAAGATAAACAATGCCCTTTGGAGGTTTCAAACAGAGCCTACTGCTGGGGCTGAAGGCAGTAATTTTAATCCTCAGCTGCATGTCACTGGGACACAATAAAAGAGAATTAGCAAAGAAAACATATTGTGATAACAATGAGCATTCATGCCTTATTCCTTGACTTGCAGCTGAGAGTATTCAGTAATTCAGAGGTGGATGAGAAAATAGGAACAAGGAAAACCCAGAGCAGTCTCCCTGCCACTAAGAGTGGCAAAAGCAACTCATCAGCAGAAGGAAGAGTAATGCCCTAATCATCATTTTCCTGCCAGACAAGCCCCAAGCTCTTTCAGAAATGGGGCACAAAAAGGAATTTTATATTAACAAAAAACAAATAAAAATTACTCTGCATCAGTATACCCAGAGAGAACATTTCAAGATGATCAAAATATTCTGTTGTTTGGATGGAAAAAATAAAAAAGAAAAACAAAAAACCAAACCAGATGGGAAGTATTGCTTCAGTTTGAACTGGTAGAGATTTATTACAGCATTAAAAAAAATGAAAATTAAACGATACTGTATTATAATTAAATCTTCACATTAATTCCCCAAAGTTTAGTTTAATCAGAGATTTTATTTTTTTACATTTTCTAACTTAAAATACACCATCTACCCCAAACAAAATACCATACAAAACAAAACAAACCTTCTTTTGATAAAATGTTTGGATCTAATTTTAATATGAAAATGTAGGTTTCATTGTTAGATATCAAAAAGATCAGCTTCAGAATCTGAAAGTAAATATTTTAATGTTTATATATATATATATATGTAGCCCTACTGTTGATTGAAACGTTTACTTCATTTTAACTTGATTTTATGAAGATGTACAGTCTCTGTGAAGATTCTTGGATATCAAAGTTTGTGTCATTCTTGTCTTTCATAAAAATTGTCTACTACAGAGATGTGATTCACAGACTTGATACGCACAGATGATTTTCTAGTCACAGGAAAAGAACCATGAGAACACTAGACTTTTCATCAATTGTCATTACTACTGATCAATAGAAAAAATACACAGCAAAGACCCCAAGCAGCTCAGGCAGCATCTTGGGATTAGTTTTGTACACCTAACACTCAGGACTATTGAGTATTCCAGGGGATTTATATTGCTAGTTCTAAGTGTCTGGATTTACATTTAGCTAGGTTGGAGTTTTCCAAATGAGTTCTTTCTAACTACATCTTGAAAAAAACACAAAACCAGAAACCATTTCATCACTGCTTTTTAGAAGTCACCATCACTTATCCCCGTTTCCTGAGATGACTTGTGGAATAGATACAACTTTATCCACCATGTGGTCACACTAAGTCTCCAGGAGAATCAGAGCTTTGCTGTACTGATCTTCAGGTATTTTAAACAACCATAAATTGTGCTCATGTGAGTAGTCTGTACTTACAGTCTTTACTTTGAACATTGGCTTTTGGCAGGAGGACCCAGAATAGCAGAATGCCAACTCCTGGTTCCAATCAGTTCAGAGAGACTTTGGCCTTCAGTGCTGCTACCAGATAACATACAGAACTGGGAGATGGAAAGGGAAATGGAAAAGCAAAGGCAGTCCTGGCAAATAGTTACACTTTCCAGTAACGTGATCCATACATGAATCCAACTCACAGGCCAATAACTTGTGATAAACTTATAGCTCCATTCTGAGAGCTGAACACTTTAGCAGGGGGGGAAGAGAACAAGCTCTTTCCTTCTTGTTAATAGAATCCTTGTGGGAGAAATAAGTTAAAGTTGAGGATATTATTTTTAGCTTTCTTGGAATGTACTCTTGGATATGCTTTGCAGCCAGAAATGTTATAAATGGTCCAGGTCAGTTTGAGGAGTCAAATTCTGCCTTGCCAAACATCCTTTGTACTGCACTGGGTGTCCATCTTTCTCCCTCTAGTGCCAGCAAGGGTTACCCAGACAGCAGCAAGAATGTCCAAGCCTGATAACCCTGCTGCAGAACATGGGGAAACCAGTGGGCTGGATAGCCACAAACTTTAGTATCTTAATATATTAATTATCATTAATAAATTTAATGGCATTAACAGTCACCAGCAAAAAGTGCCAGAAACTGTTCAAGGTGGCAATTACACCAAGGCAGCTCACAGAAAAATCTTCCTCCTACCCTCCTGGGCTCAGGGGCTGGCCCCTGCCTTGCTGCAAGGGAGGGACTAAGCCTGTTAAACCTCCTAGATTCTTTAAAATGTCAAGACAGTGCTACCAGTCCATCTGAAAGCTAGCACCTCGTTAGTGATTGGGCATTTGAAAATAAACCTTTTACAGATGATTAAAAAGGAATTTTGTGTTGCTTGAACATACTTCTTTGAATTATATTTGCACATGCTGCTGGGAGTGTTAGTCCACTCATACACGTGCTGTACTCCAGGTTTTTGGGGAGGAAGAGCTGCAGACAGTCACATGTTCGGCTCAAGACCTCCATATGCTGGGCACTGGAAGCTAAAACAGCAGCACAGCACTGCCATTATAACCCCTCCATCTCCTCCAGCCACAAACTGCCTGCATGTCCCCGCCACCTCAGCTCTCCTGACACTTGCTTCAGAGGAGAACAGCCCTGGATGTCCAGCACAAGCACATCCAAGGCTGCTCCTACTTTCTTATCTGCCAGCAAATGTCAACAAATGCCGTGTCTGCCAAGGATGCGAGTCCCATCCATTAGAAGGTAACCGGAGCATGAGTCATCTTACAAAGGACAAGACAGACATTAGATTATCATCATCTTTACTGGGCACAAGCCTGGCCAGCAGCTGACCTATGTGTAGGCTCCTCTCTCAAAAGAGCTCTCGAGATTTTGCACTAAATAGATGCATCAAAGCAAGCAAGAAAGAAGCCTCAGCTTTAAAACAGGTCATTATTACTCAATAGTAATAATAAACTTTCTCATGCTCTGTGAGTTTAAAAATCAACTAGTTTTCAGTTTATCTTCTTTTTTAATGTAAGACACATAGAAATTTTTTGATATCCAGTTTTACAAGTGAGGCAAGGGAATTTCTGGACTGCTTCTTTAATTTTTTTCTTCCCTTCCCTGTTCCTGTTCTGTCACAGAAAGGAGGAACAACGGGGAAAAATATGAAGATAAACCCTCCAGAATTAAAACTTTTCCATCATCAGATTTCTCTGAAAAGGAATGCAAAGTGCCACAAAGCTAGTTTCTACACAAAATAAAATACATTTCTTACAAGAAAAAGCTTATCAGCTGTTTTAGCATATTTATATATGCTTCCTATAGATGAGGAAGGAAGCCAGAGAGGAATCAAGCTACTTCTCACTGTCAGTATGCAGTCTAGGCACAGAGCTAATAATTGAATGCAAAATTCCCCAAACCCACTTCACTACTTAGAGGGTAATACTAACCTTATTACTGATTTTAGTAGTTATCACCTTTCACTGAGCCCAGCTCTTACTCATAAGCCCAGGAATAAAAGCTTCAAATACAAGCACATATACCCCTCTCATGTATCTGCTTCCTGAGAAATCTCTACAGTAAGAGAATAGTTCTAGCAGCTTTTAAAGTAAGTCCCAGCTTCACTCAATAGTTTTCAAAATGCACAAATCAAAAGCAAATGTGCTTTTGTAGGTCTCAAAATAAGCAATGCAAAGCCTTCACTGCGATTCTCAGTGGCACCCTATCTCAGCCACTCCACCCAGGACGTGGCACAGCAATGAAAGGCAGCTCTGCTTTCCTGTCCTGTCACATTGGGTAAACCTCATTTTCCATTGACAAAGCACTTTACCCATGATAGAGTTAGTCAAAAAAGCTTTAAATTATTCTCTAGCATTAGATCTAAGTGACAGGAGCTTTTAAATTTCTAATGACAATTTCTTTCCTCCTCCATCATGATCGTTTCCATGTTACACAAGCTCCCAACTTCACAGGGAGACAGGCACAGCCCAAACCAGTCCCCACACGCACCACAGTTAACATCAGAAGGATTAGCTGCAGGTTTCTGGGGCAATACCTCTGACAAGGCCAATCCACTGCTGGCAGAACCAGCTCCAGTGACATTTGAGTGCTCTAGAGCCCTTAGAGACAGAAGTGGCAAACACGTGTCCGACTGTCAGCAGCCACTTACAGCGTGCTGAGCCCCTCCTGCAGCAGAAGAGCTGAAGCCTGCTGCTGCCCCAGCTGAGATGCCAAGCGCTGCTCCTCAGAGAAGGCGCTGGGGATGCACGGCTGACCTGGCACTCACCCTTGGCGCTGCTCTCTCCCTTGGTAGCGCACACAACAAACGTCGGCCACTGCAGCTCCTGGGACACTCACAGTGCCAGCACGCTGTGACCAAAACACATGGCCTGGGAGTTTGCAGGGAGCTTGGAACAACAGCTCTGGGCCAGGAGCTTCCCATTTATCTGTGCAGTGCTAACTCAGACGTCCCATGCCAGCCATGTTCATGTCAAAAGTCATTTGCCGCTTCACTGGTAATTTGAGAACCAAGCACATGGGGCACCGCATCGTCCCACACCCCTCGCTGTGATATCTCCTCTTGATACCACAGTGGACAGCATTTAGGAGGCACCAAATTACCTTTCATGAAGAAAAAGCTATGTGAGCTCATTCCCCTGCTGTACTGGTGCCAGCTCAGGCCCAGAATAAAGCAAAGCCCAGAAGGCTTCCCCAGTTTTGTCTCTAGTATAAGTACAGTTTATCATAGAGGAAGATTCTCTTGGAGACTAATTTTGTAGGTATTTGAAAGTAGCACAGCTTCTCCAAACAATTTAATTCACAGTCAAAAGAAAAAATTAAAGAAAATTAGAACTTCCTCAGTATGATATCCGATTATTTTGGTCAATGCAGCCTCCATTTACAGGCTTACATAAAAAACACCCAACCTTTAAAAAGTCCTTACTCCATTTTCACAAAATTGCAGTTTCTTTAGAAGTTGTCAAACTGTTCAACATTTTAATAAGAAAAAAAGTGTATATTGTCAATGCGCATACAGATAATCATCATAATAATATTGAACCATTAGTATTCTGCCCAAAAACATGTTTATATAAAGTACTTTCCCTTTTTCCACTTCTGTAATCACACCTCAGCATAACACAGATTGAGTATTATAACATGATTGTGGTAAATGGACCTCAAAAATTGTTGCTTCTTCTTTCTAAGAAGGAATTGGGTTTTTTCTACTTTAATTTTTAACAAGTTTGCAACATTATCAGTTGTTGAACGGGACAATCAGCAGAGCATCACAAGGAATCAGAAGTGACAGCAACCACATAAAGCACAACTAAAAACTGCATCCCAATTCAAGAGGCTACAAGAGGATACAAAAGGAAGAGTGCCCAAATCTTATGTTCACAAGCACAAGCACACACTCATTCCTCTCCAATAGTTATCTTTTTCCCAGCTCCCAAACCTATGTTTTTCCCACTCCAGGCTCTGCCTCTGCTTTCTGAAGCCAGGGGATTCAGCCTTTTTTGTGCTCATGTTGCTCCAGCTGTTCCTTTGTAGAAGTTGCTAAGTGGTTGTGTTTGAAGTTCAGACTTCAAATAAGCCAGCAGTTTCTGCTCATCAGCAAGGGACAGTTGCACCAGGAAAAAATCCCAAACTTCAGGAGTCCTTTTCCTGAGCTGGTGCATGTTTAGACTGACCCCTGCTACCTGCAGGACTTCAGCCCCCGAAGCACTGCTGCTCTCAGCTTCAAACATTTCATCTGTCTGCTGGGATAACGGGGCTGTGGCCACCCCCAGCAGTGGGCTTGGTCATCCCACAGAGAGCTGCTGGCCCAAACCGCTGCATGCCACTCACTCAGCACCTCAGCTGCAAACATGTATGAGTAAAAGGTAGATTGTGAACGAAAAGGGACACACAGGGGTGCTCTGTGCCTCTGTCCATGGACTGAGTATCCTCGTAAGCAAGAAAAAAAAAAAGGTGAGAAAACAAACATCATTATTACTCATTATTACTGAGTTCAAGATGCAGGGAAATGCAACATCCTCTCCTCCTGTCATGGTAGCTGGACCTCATCATTTGCTATTTAGCTTCTTTGCCTGATCACCTGAACTGAGATAACAGAGACAAAGCAAGTCTTCTGCACAGCCCAAGATGCTATACCATGTGTACCACGGGCTACCACTTTCCTTTTGCCTGGATCTTGCACCAAAACAGAACAACTTTCAGCAAGGCGGGGAAGGAAAAGCAACTGCAAGAAATCAGTTTTTAGAAAGAATGTAACATTATGCCATTTTCCTTATATGGCCACCGGTATCCCATGTGGAGGCACACACAATAGCCAGCTTGGCAGGGGGTGGAGTAAGAAGACAACTTGGGGGAAAAAAAATTATATATATATATATATTCCCTGCTGGCCCTCACCCTCCATTTCCTCTTGGATTTCTTTGTGACTGCACTGAAAGGGGTCAATAGCTCCCAGCTTGAGAAATGCAGCTTTTAAAAGGACTATCACCAGCAACTGTATTTAAAGCATGCCTTTTACTTCACAGCCCCCCAGCTAATGCAAAGCTTTTAAAAAGCAAGCAGCAAGATAAACTTTCAGGGTAAAGAAAAAGCGAAGAGGAGAGGAGAGACGGTGCCTATCTGCCTTGGGTTTACTGAACCTTTCACTGGAATAAAGCTTGCCTGGCAAAGCAGGGACAGGGAACATGAGCTGCAGATGATCCAGAGTGCTATGGATCATTACCCTTTAGTGTCCACTTCCCCATCCTTTAAAGTACATTACAAAACTGCATGAAGCAGCCAAGCACCAAACTGGAAAAGAGTTTCAAGTGATTAAAAACAATGGGAAAAGTAGCACAAGACTCTGTGAGCATATCAAAGCTTTGCAATCTTCAGCGTTAAAGAACTTTGTATCTGACAAACATAGGTAACTTAGGCAAATTTTAGTAAGCTTAATTAACTTATCTTGATAATGAAATAATAATAAATAATAATAATGGACCAGTGGATAAGATTACATTTAGGCTTTCTGTTTGAAGAAATACTTGAGAAAAGTTATGGCATGTTAGAGGCAGGCTTTATTGAGAGGGAGGAGGAACAGGATTGTAACCTCCTCGTTTAGTGCCAGAGGACAGTGCCCATGTGGAAGGCTGGCACATACCCAGTTTTTCAGGACCCCCACTCTCCATTTCACATTGAAGTCTCATTCAAACATCCAATGGCAATTATATTGTGGTTGCTTTCTGTATTAGGATGTTGTTTTCAATTCACTTTGGAAGTGGATGAATCTATATGTCCACACAAGGTATTTGTACAGCTCAGCTGTTGCTGTGCTCTCCAGGTGTAACCCAGTCATCTGCATTCCAGCATTCACCTGCTTCAGAAACTAACTGTTCCCCCTAAAAAAACTTTACCAGATTTGAGGAAAAAAAACATGTAAAACGTCACAGAAAGATGCTCTACTTTGTATTAAATGAATCCAACCTGCTATGATTTTCCAGTTCAGATTTATTTGACTTTATCTGATTATTTAACTGGAGTCTTTCAGTAAACTTTAGAAGAAGCCCACACCATTCATCTAAGATGAGTCTGAAATTCACAGATGGAAAGGTTCAGTGATACCCCCAGCAGCACCACACAAAAATGTATTTCATCCTACCAAATTGTCTGGTAGAAAAGCCAGAGAGACCAGAGAATGCTCCAGAAGCACAGAAGTGAAATGCCTCTTTGGGTCTCCAGCACTGGCAGCATATGACTTTGTATTTAGCCTTAGTTCCCAGTCCTACTATCTTTCTCACAGGCATTCAAATACATTAGTCTGTGCCTTATCAGATCCCGAATTATGATTGTAGAAAAGCTCCTAAGTCTGACAAATGTAGTTCAGAGACGTTTATGGGGCTGTAATGAGTACTGACAGATAAGCCACACTCATGCAAACACGCTTGCAACTGATGTCTGGTTTAACACAATACAGCCCTAAGCCTTCATAATACAGCATAGGAAACAGAATCCTCCCATCACCTACTACTAATTGCATCTGCAGCGGTCAGGGGTTGAAAGAGAAGTAAGCAGATTAATTCTATTAGTCTGTGCAATAGTATCCCAAGGGGACGAGGGAAAATCCCATCATTTAAATCAGGACTGGTAGATGCTGCTGGGAACGATGTTACATACTAGTAGGGGATTAAGAGTTTGGACTAAAGGGCCTCATTTTTTCTAGATCTGGTTTCCATGAGTCATAGCAATTGGAACTGCAAGGCTTTTGTGTTTGTTTTTTTTTCACTTACGGATGACCTGATACGTCTTTCTGAGTTGAAAACAACATTATTGAATTAATTTCTTACTAAACCCCTTCTCCACAACATACATTCTTTTATTTCCTTTTCTTTAAAAAAAAATCTGTTTAAATTAAGCTATTTCCAATACAAAATTATTTTAGAACAGAAGATCTAAGTATTGTTTTATTAATACCTCGTATGTAACATTTTTCTTTTTTCAGCATACTCCCACGCTTTTAACCTATATTTATCTCAACCATATGGGCAGTCTTGATCCTCTGAAAGTACATTTTTGCTGAGAAACCTTCCCCATGCTGTAAATACATTGTATGGTTTCATCCCTACAGACATGGCAGGCAGTGGTGGCAAAGCCCCTCTTGAGCCAAATTAATGGAAAAAGTCATTTGCTCAATCCAGTGCAGGTGACCCTGAGCATCAGAAGCACTGTCTGCCTTACCTGTGCGCTGCTTTGAGGGGACAGGCTTTCAGGGAAATACTTGTTGTCCTCAAGAAGTCAGGCTGTACTGAATATGCATCGGTCAGGATTCTTGCTCCAGGTCTCTAGGACTGTGATCGAGGCTGGTCAACCTGTCAGAAACAGCAAGGAAAATACATAAGACATATCCTGAACCTGAGGAGAAGATTGCCGCCTTGTTTTACTTCCTCCTGCTTGGGTAAAGACCAACTCTTTCTTGTACACCTGAAGGAAAGGAGGGGAAGCATCTCTCAGTGTCCCTGAAGACCCTGTCAAGGTCAGGACTAAAGGCAAAACCTTCTTCCTTACTTTCCAGTTCATCAGGCTGACCAGAAAAGGGCTTTGACCAGAAGGCAGGAGGAGGACAAGACTATTTCCAGCAGAATAAGAAAGAAACAACAGAGTTGCTCTGCATCTTCCCCTCTTGCTCCTCTGCACAGCAGAGGAGAGTCATGCCGAGGAAGAGGTGCTGTGAGTCCCCAAAAGGCAAGTTCCAGAACAGAGGATGGAGTAGTGTGTGATAAAGATAGGTAGGTAACTGTTTAACACACACACACACACCCTTTCTGCGTTGTAGGCAACAAACACGGACCCATCTGATCACCTACTGGATCGATGTTAAACACTTACTCTGAATGGAGGGAGCCAGAAATTATTGAGGATGAAAAAGAAGGCAAGGTGATGAAGCTAAGAGGCAGGCAAAGGTGGGAGGGAGACACCAACAGGTGCTCAAGGGGTGCGAGCAATAAGGCAAGAAAAAGAAGGTAAATCGGAGACTGCAGAAAGGCACAAAAAGCCAGTGGGACAGGAGAAGGGATCATGCCAGGTTGTGTCTGTTTTCTACTTGCAGAAATCAGCCAGACACGGGGCACAGAGGTGCAGCCATCACTTTAACTGAGCAATCATTCCATAACAAGCTCCTCTCTGGAGAACAGCAGTGAGTCTGGATCTCGTTCTCCCTGACAGCCCCAGTTCAGATATGAAGATGGCGCCATGTAAATCCATTTCATGATATTAATTCTCTCCTCTCTAGTCTACCTTGTAGCTTTGCTTTCTTTTGAAGCCCAAATCCTCTGCCCTGGCCAGCCACTCCAGATCTCAGGGCTAATACCAACTGCCCATATGAAACATCAGGTAGCATCTCTGACCCCTCTGCAACACACAATGCTTAGCACTTCCTTCTGGATCAAGATGAAAAGCTGGGAGAGGAGGTCTTGTCACAGCAACTCCACTGAGCAGCTCCATAAGACACTGTGACAGGGCTGCAGCAGGACATGTCAAGCTCCCCTTCTCTGTCATGCTGTCTGAAGATGACAGCCATACTGAGCTGAACTGCCATTTGTCAATCCAGGGATTACAAAACCACCTACAAGCCAGCTGGAAAGTGCTAATGTCACAGCAGACCACATGAAAGGAAATTCCTCCCACGCACAGAGTATCAGCCCTCTGTCAGCAGCTCCCTGCTCCTCAGCACAGAGGTGTTATTTCACACTTCCCCAGGATGAGAGGGAGGGATTAGTGGGAACACAGGGCCATCGGTGAGGAGTGCTCTGCACCCTGGACACTCATCTTACAGGCATATAGAGGAGCAGCATGGTCTAGTGGGCAGAGCAAGGGCCCACCAAATGGTACTTGGGCAGATGTTCTCCGTGCCTGTGTCTCCACTGGACTCTTTCAGCACTTCCAGCTGTGGCTCATCCTCCCATGGGTGTCTACAAGACTCTGCTCTGTACAACCTGGCATTTCAAAGACACACATACCAAACACATCCTGGTTTCTTTGAAGGTGAATATTTGAGAGGTGCAAGTGTTTGTATGTAGGAAATGCACATCCATATACTTCTGCACAGGATAAAGTGCCTGCTGCCTAACAAAAACATATCCTACTGAACACAGTCCTAGTCATTTCAGACATAAGGTATTGGATATTAACTCACAGCCTTTGAAGACAGTGAGGGAGGGGGAAAAAAAAGTTTATTCACGGCTGTAAAGTGATCTGAAACCACAGCATGGGAAGTGTCATAGGCAGGCATACAGAGAGTCATCAAAAGTTTGATTCAATGGCATCTTTTGTAGCAATTTTCCCTTTCCACTATGGAAGTCCTGTCCATGTAGGCAAACCCCATGCATCCCCTATTACTATTCCAGCTGATGTACCACTGTGATCAGAAGCAGGGGGCTCTAATATATTTAAGATCACTAATAATGTATTTTGTCTTCTTTGTGTGCTTGCTCAGATGAGAGATTTCAATCATCTCCATTCAAGGAACATTAAGAAACACAAGATATATCAGGTCATATAAATCCTCCTCTCCAGTGAAGGATTATGACTCTCCGCTCCCCCCTGCTTTGTTTATATGTAATCCAATTGAAAGTGTTTCAGGCAGCAGGAATGTTCTCCTTTCCCTCAGCAGACTCCAGAAAAGTCTGACAGAAAGCTGTCTTAAAGACTTGTTGCATGCATAAAGAATCTGCCTGGTTTGTTTTTTTAAGAAATGTGATTCCTTAGTATCTCACCAGAACAAAAGCAGTAGCATGTGAGAAATAAAGAGCAGGTTTCTTCTCCAAGGTTGATGCATGGGGACAGAGACGGACAGCAGCACTAGAGGATCCAACACTCCTCTAGCCTACAGGTGAATATTCAGTGGAGGAGTAGGCCCAGCGGACTATGGATCATCTGGGCTCAATACATTTTTAATATGAAAACAAAAATAAACAAAAGCTTAATGTGGAATTTCTCCCGGTTGTTGCCCCGGTCTGATATTGTCTCTAATCAGTGCTGGCTGCTATCAGAGACAAGACCCTGGATTAGACATGACCTGACCTGGACTAGCAGCTCAGGGGTGCTGCTCCCACAACAGCCCCACACCCTTGGGGCTTTAGACTCTGCGGCTCCTGAGTTTGATTTAAGGGGCACAACTGACTCTACTGGAATTAAGTTTCTAAAAAAAATTTTTTCTTTTAAATCCAACCCTCGTCACAGCCTTCTCCCCACCTCAATGTTTCTATGCTTTGGGGCTCCTGTGGTGGTATATTTTGCAAATGACACTTTTTGTATACGTGGTTGTATAAAGCTACTTAATCAAGCATAAGCAACAAGAGTTTGCACTACATACTGACACAGACATCAGGAGGAACACAAAGCATTCCCATTTAACATTTTATGCATCAGAAATAACACCAAAACAGATGTAAAGCAAGGCAGCTCCTCATTACTTAACACAAATCTTTGTGCATTAAATACAAGGGAGCTGTGGAGCTGGCATTAGCTTGACAGATGTTGAGATGAGCTGCACCAGAACTGAGCATCTCAGCCTGAAACAATGCATGCTAAAAAGGCGCCTGCTTATTGTTTGATATATGTATTTATTTACATAGACAGCTTGCTGACATGCTGAAAGGTTGGGGAGAGTGGTGTAGGCTGGCATTTTAAACTCTCAGCAGGCATTCAGCAAGTGGTTTGTTATCCTTTGGTCATGTCACAGGCTTTCATTTTATTGCTGAGTGGTAGCAAAAGGGGGTAGCAGGGAAGGAACCAGGACCCCCTCCACTGGGCAGACTCCCCTCCAGGAGCTTGCCCTTAGCTCACAAGGCAGCTTATCCAAGCTCAGCCTCCACAAGCATGTTGCCCCTAGGGCTCACCCTCCATTTTCTGGGGCCTCTGTGCCTTTGATACAGACATGAGAAGAGGCTCTGAAAAGCAAGTCAAGCATAGCTCCTTGTGCATAAAAGGAGATCTTTTTTAGCAAGAAGGAAAATTAATTAAGTGGGTAAAATCCCACAGGTTGGAACAGCAGCTGAGGAATTATCTTTCTATCAGGTTGGTAATGAGGACTAAAAAACCTCACACAAACATTAACAGCTTCATATGGGCTCATTGGCATTTCAGATCAGATGTGAGATTTGGCATTCCCAGGAGCACCAGATGCAACTCCAGTTACAGACTGGGGCAAAATTCATTTTGGCCTGTTGAAAACAGTCTTGTCACAATGTATGAAAATTAAAGGTACATATCTATCTACACAACAAATTTTTTCCCACAGAAATTATGCCCAGGGAGAATGTAAGTCACAACGACCAATGCCTCAGGCTGATCTGACCCACCTCTGAAACCTGAGTTTAGATATACAAGTTTGTGTGTGAGAGAGCTCTTCAACATGCTGTGGGGAGCAGCCAGCACACATCTGGGTGCACATCAAATGATGTGATCAGACACTGGCCAAATCCACCATCTCTACCCTACTGAATTCACAGAATATGCTCAGTCGGCAGGGACCCATCAGGATCATGGAGTTCAACTCCTGGCCCCATGCAGGACATCTCAAGAGTCTGATAGTGTGCCTGAGAGCATTGTCCAAATGCTTCTTGAACTCTGTCAGGTTTGTGCTGTGTTCATTTCCCTGAGGAGCCTGTTCCAGTGCCCAAATACCCTCTGGGTGAAGATCCCTTTTCCTAATATCCAGCCTAAACCTCCCCTGACTCAGCTTCATGCTGTGTCCTTGGGTCCTGCCCCTGGCCACAAGGGAAAAGAGATCAGTGCCTGCCCCTCCACTTCTCCTTGTGAGTAATGAGGTCTCCCCTCAATCTTCTCCAGGCTGAACAGAGCAAGTGACCTCAGCTGCTGCTCATACAGTTTCCCCTCCAGACCCCTCACCACCCTCACAGATCTCCTTTGAACAATCTGTAATAGTTTCATGTCTTTCATATATTGTGGCACCCAAAACTGCACACAGGGCTCGAGGTGAGGCCGCCCCAGTGCAGAGCAGAGCGGAACAATCCCCTCCCTCGTCTGCCTGGTGATGCTGTGCCTGATGCACTTCTGGACATGCTTGCCCCTCCTGGCTGTCAGGGCACTGCTGACTCATAATCCACTTTCTGTCCACCAGGACCCTCATGCCCCTTTCCTGTGGCACTGCTCTCCAGCCTTTTGTTCCCCAGTCTGTCCACACAGCCAGGGTTGCCTCATCTCAGGTGCAGAATCTGGCACCTGCCCTCGTTAAACTTCATATGATTGGTGAATGCCCATCTCTCTAATCTGCCAGGTCTCTCTGCAGGGCCTCTCTGCCTTCAAGGGAGTAGACAGCTCCTCTCAATTTAATGTTGTTGGTAGACTTAATTAGTATTCCTTCAAGTCCTGAGTTCAAGCTGTTAATGAAGATGTTGAGGAGGACGGGGCCAGGGATGGAGCTCTGCAGAACCCCACCAGTGACCAAATGCCAGTCTGATGCCATCCCATTCCCTATAACCCTTTGTGCCTGAGCTGTGAGAGCCAGTTGCTCACCCATCACATGATGTGTTTATCCAGCTGTGGGCTGGGTGTTTTGTCCAGAAGGATATTGTGAGAGGCAGAGTCAAAAGCTTTGCTGAAGTCCAAAAAGATGACACCTACTGGCTTTCCTAGATCAGCTGGGTTGGTTACCGTGTCCTAAATGGAAATGAGGTTTGACAAGCACCACTTTCCCCTCATGAAGCTGTGCTGGCTGTGACCAGTGACTGCATTGTCCTCCAGGAGTTTCCTCACCAACATTGCTGGCTGCTTAACTGTTAACAATCACAAATAATATTTAATGCTAACAAAATAATATAGATTTTTTTTCCCATGCCCTGAAATGAAAAAACTACCTGATCAAGGACCAAAGGCAAGAATGTCAATCATGTTCATGGTAATCACTGCAATAGGGAATCCTACCACAAAGAAGTCATGTGGCCTACTGAGCACCATGCTGAACTGTGACAAACTATTCAAAGCTACATTTCAGAAATACTTTAACTTCCCTGGCAACTAAGGCAAAGGAATTTGTCCTCTCCCCCCCAGTAAAATAAAGAAAGAAAAAAAAAGCTTAACTCGTGGCCATCTTTCCCAAACATGCCTTTGCATATCTTTCTGCCCCTTTGTTACTGTTCATATCACAAGAATCCCTTGAGGTCCCACAGAACCAAGCTTCTTACTGTGTGCAGCATAAAAGCTCAAAAAGCTAGCTGCCTAAACAAATAAAAAGCAGGAAAAAAAATAGTATTTCCCTTGTTACAGATGGGAAGCAGAAATCCAGAAAGATATTGGTGGTAAAGATCAGGCAAGAAGCCAGTGAATTAACTGGGAAGAGAACATCTTCAATCTCAAGCTTATTCCTTCAGTGTGGAGATCACTGTTTCTTCCTTTCTTGTTCTCCTGTTTTTCCCTGATTTTTTTTTTTTTTTTCATTTTACAGCTTGTAAAGTTCATCCTTAAAAGGAAAGCTGACAGGCTACTGATGCTTCTCATTTTCATGGGGAGGAGATTTAGGGATTCTGAGGTAAATGCACAAGGAATTCTTAGCTGGCACCCAAATATTGCCCCAAAGAGGCCAAATGGCCCCTGTTTAATGAATAAGTGCTGGCAGGTGCTGTTAAGTGAAGTTTTTTAATATACCTAATCATGGGGCCTTCAACTCACCAACTCAGAGCCACTCTAGTGCAGGGATTTCCAAGGCAGATGTTTCATATATTACCCGTGTGTCATCAGTCAACAGACAGGACAACCCTACCAGATGAAAAAATTATTTTGAAATTGCATGGAAATGAAAGATGTCTCTTTCAAATGTTTCACTAATTAGCCAGACTTACCAAAGGCTAAGGATAATGGAGTATTTCCCCACTACGTCTGCCTCTCATTAATTCAAATGCCCTCTGTGCCCTAAACCTATTGGAAGAAGAAACCAAGTGCATTTCAGAGCAATAGGATTAAATTACCTGCCCCAAGGAAGCAGGTTGCCTAACAGAAGCATTTGCAATATTAATAGCTACTTCAAATAATTTTAAATCATCATTTAACCACCATCACTACTTCCTCAGTTTTTCTTGAGTTTGAAATATCTGTAGTGAATAAACAACAGTCAATCTAGCTGGTTTTCAAGTTATTTTTTCTTGCTTGACTCAGAAATGATGCTTTCTGTCAGCCTGAATTGTTAATTTAGGTTTGTTATTGCTGCTCTCTCCTCTTTCCTTGAATAAAGGGCTGGCTGATCCCTGGGATACTGCAGCACAGCACTTGGGTTTTCACACTCAAGCTGTCACTCTATTAGCTCTGACAATCTGGCAGTTTTCTATCCTACGTTTGAAAGGCTCTCATCTATCTCTTGTAGCTTTTTCCTCAGATTCACCTGAGAAGGCACACTGACAATTTTGGGCAGGATGTTCCCAGAATTACAGGAGCATCTAAGGGGAGGAAAAAAGCCAGGCATTCAAGGCAGCACACACTGTATGTGCAGCAAGGGTGTACGTCTATTACAGCAATTCAAACATCTGCTGGTAATGAGGTTAGTTTGGAAAGGCTTTGATTCCTGCCAAGGGAATTTAGTGTTGTTTTCTTGCTCCATGAGGATGCCATGGGCTTCCTCATGCAGTGTTAGAACCAAATATACTTTCATGTATTACAGAGTTTTATGTATAATACATGCATGTGTGATTCTGGCCCTTCAAAAGATTTCCCAGTGAAAAAGCTAATACAGAATGGAGCACTTCATGGAGCTGGATAGCTCTTCAACTCTCCTTTGGAATGCATCATTAGTTCTGCATAACTGATATCTCTGTTTTATCTTCTTCAGATCCCCTTTCTTTAAACAAACTCCAGATTCCCTCACTCCCCAAAAAATGTCTCTTAAGTCCTGATTGTTTTTCTTGAAACACACAATAATTTTAAAGGGCTTAGCAGGAGTATTTCAAGAGGAAAGAGCACACAAAACCCAATATTCAAGTGATAAAGGCCAAAGAGAAAGCCACAGTCAGTTATGGAAAAGGACATGCAATGTTGTTCCATTATCCTCTTGAAATGAAGAGTTAAATCTTACAAAATTCCATTCCCGTGCCTACTACTCCACCTAAATCCTCCTGACCACAGCAACAAATCCATTATATAGCACACATCTTGGCATTTTCATCATGTTCTGAACACCTAGCACATGGTTCAAAGATTTTGGTCCTCCAAAGTAATGAAACTTGTGATGAGCACGTGAAATCAAATTGCTAAGTGCAAAGAGAACAGAAAATTGTTTTTCCAAGACATGGAGGAAACCACCCTCTCCCTTCAAATCCTTCTCTATGTTCCCCACTGAGTGGGTCAGGTCTCCTTGCGCACGTGTTGCATCATTTCTGCATCACCTCTGTGTCCAACCTTGTGCTGTTCTTAACTGCTTCTTTCTAGAATCTGAGGTAGCTCTGGCAGTGCACAGGTACAAGTAAGCCACAATGGAGTTTCAATTTTTGAGAATTACTGAGCTTAACCTCTGAATAAAGGCTATCATGGAAGATACAGTGATGTACAGTACAAGTACATCACCTGTCTAAGTCAAATTAGAGCCACTTTAAAAATTATCAGTGAGTAAACTTCCTGGGAACATGCAAGCCAGCAAAGTCACACACCACACATGGAAGAACAGTTTAATTGGCTTGGATGGAAATCATGCTGTCATTGAGCAATAGGGTTTTCCATAGCAGAAAACTGAGTAAAGGCAGAGCTGAGCCCTACAGAAATAGCTACTAGATTTTCAACTGCCAGGAATCAGATGCCAAAACTTAAATACTATTAACAACTTAAATCTTGAAGGCCTCAAAAGGGTTTCCTCTGACTGCACAACAGAAAGGCACCTATTAATGACAGAAAGCCTGTAACTGGAAGGAATTAAGAACATACAGAATCAGCCAAACAAAGAGCAGCACAAGATAAAGAGCTCTAAGTTAACACCAGGCAAAGACATCCATCCATCCTATTCCTCTCCCAGAAAAAAAAAAAAAAAAAAAATTGGCATAGAGCTATGTTTTTTCTTTTTCTCTTCTACTCTATGTACATTAAAAAAAAAACCAACCAAAAAACCAAAAGCCCAAACAAACACAAAAAACTTTCTGACTGCCAGTCTTTCAGTTAAGAACAAATCTGGCAGAATTCTTTCCTGGAATTCAGTGTCAAAAATGTTCAAAACTTCAAAACTTTTCAATGGTCCAAAAGAAACACGACCATCAGTGCATATATTAGCAACTCCAGCACATGTTAGAAACATAGGGATGAGGTAATTGTTTCTTTAGCTAAGGCTCAGTTGTATGAGCACCTTATAGCCATTTTTGTGATGTGTGGCATTCAGCAGAATTACAGCACTTCAGAATGGACTGACTAGGGAGAAGGCAGGGATTAATTTCTTGCTGGTATTTTCTGGTGATGGTGCTTTTAAGGACTCATACCAGCTTTCATTACTAGGGCATCTTCCCTATTTGCAAATGTTTTTCATCAGCAGCTTTCCCCCCGACCCATCCCACTCTTTCTCTCTTCTGTCCTCTCATTCAGCTGTTTAAAGAGCTAGTAATCAAAACCAGTGCAGCATAATGGAAGCTGCAAGTATGGAGATGCTCATGCAGTTTTGATCAAGGACAATTGTTGTTATTATATGGTACAATACTCTGGAGATTCTGCTACAACGCTGGATGAATCCCCAAAATTCTCCCAGAACTAGAGAAATGGGATGCCACCCCTCTGAAAGCTGCAGAAATCAAGCTCTTTGGCTCACTGTCACAGTGTGTCAGCAAAGAAACATCTCTCTCTAGCTTTCCCAATTATTAATACAGTTATTAAAATGTGAGACAATGTTTTCTGTTGCAAAAACACTGTATTGTGAGAGAATACCCTTTCAGCGGACTCATGCAATTAGAGAAGGAGCAATTCTGAGCCTTGAGTACAAGAGAAGGAGGGATGCCAAGGGAAACTACAATTTCATTGAAATTGAGGGCAAAACTGTGTCTGCAATAGGCCCATAAACATATCCCAAACAGATCTACAGAGGCCAGCTTCACAAAGTTTTAGAAGTGGTCAGTGGTTTGGGGATGCATCAGTACAAATGTCTCAGTCTGGGTGTTCAAGCCTCCTGAGGCAAGAAATACTTAGCTGTTTCTGAAAATCCTGGCACTCTGGAAGTGTTTCAAATGAAACAAAAACAATCTGTCCCACTCTCAAAACTTTACACGTCACTGACATAAAAGATGGGACTTCTGCCCTGCTCATTAGCCCACAAGGTTAGAAATGCTCCCAAAATTCCACACGTGCTGATATCCCTGTCTTTCCAAACCTGTAATAGCCAAAATGCAACTTTTTACCAGCCTGAATAATAAAGAAGGGTTCTGACTCTCAGATTTCCTCTTGACAAGTGGAACCCAAGGCTATTCCTTCCAAGACTCTGCATTCTGTTTTTCTATTACAGAGCTGCTTGCAAAGATATGTCTTGAAAATAACCACGTTTTCATGTCTTGAAAATAACCTTATCTTTTGCCTGACCTTCCCCCATGCTTCTTTCCTGTAATTTCAGCTTCAGTTTTTCTTTTCAGCATTTAAACAAAGGGCACATCTGCAATTCAGCATTTTGCACAAGCCTAGAAACAGTGAAACTGAGAGACAGGGAAAAAGAAAAGACCAACACTACTTGTAAAGCAGTTTGGCAAGGACAGTGCGAACTAATATAAGCCTGTTGGCCTTACAATTGGCAACAAGAGCTTTTACTAGTACTTAGCTTTTAACTGCAGCATTCCACAGGAATCTAGCAGAGGCAACATCCCAACAAATTAGGTAGGCACTGCCATCAGGAAAACATGACAAGGAAACAACTGCACAAAATCTCTCTGCTTCATTATTTGTCTTGGTCTCTTGGGCCACACAAGCACACAAAAAGACTTCCAGATGAGCTGTGGCATAGCTCCTATGACAGCTGCTCTGGACAGACAGCTGTATTTCATTTTGGGTGGAGTTAGGTGTTTAAAGGCCCTAAGAAAGCAGCTCTTAGCTGCAAGATGCCAAAGAGAGCTCCTGCAAGGGGAAATTTTTGTTCCCTTTGCCTCACCTGGGGAAAGCTGCTGCATATAATCAATGGTTACCTAAGTCATCTCTAATGTCTGGCTACCAGCTGGCAAGATACAGCAGTCTGCACAGAGCTCGAGCTAGGACCATGGAGGAGCTTTCTATCAGAGAAATGCTTTTTGGCACATGGAAAGTGAACCCAGCAACTGGGAGAAAGGACAAAGCCTTGGGAGGCTGTGAAACCTTGCTCTTTCACAGTGATGCTGCAATCAAGATTTACAGCCTTTGAAAGGTTTCTCAACACTTGCACAGCCCCAGCCCATCCAGGCAAATTATCAGACACCTCTTCCAAGGCACAGGCACACCAGTCTCAGGACAGTAATGGGAGATGCAGCATGTGTATCCCTCACCTAAGTACACCTCAGAGTCAGCTTGCCAGAGTTTTTACATGCTGCTAAAGCACTCAGAATACTCCATCTCCTAGCCACAGCAGAAACCAGCTGCATTTAAATTAAAGGTTGGAAAGAAAACTGTGGTTCGGGCACCAGCTGCCAACCCAGGTAAAAGCAGTCAGAGCAGTGCTACAGCACAAGTGTCCACAACTACAGGTTTCTTTCCCTCTTGGGCCTCACCTCAGGAACAAGACAGGTGGAGAAAACATTTGGATCACTTTGGGCTTTGCTTCCTCAGTGTCTCCTCTGAACAGCTGCCACAGTGTCCTGCTGGAACCCAGGGCCAGGAATCCCCTTTGCCTGTCTCCACAGCTCACTCTCAGGGCAGTGGACTGAGGTTACCAGAGGTTAACAAAGGTCAAACAAAATAATCAGTGTCAGCTCTGCCAAGTGAGTTGCCTACCTGTAAGAGAAGAAAACCCTCACTAAAAGCAATCACAGTGTGCAGGAACTACTCTCAAGCCCAGTTAGTGCTCCACAGGGCCCTTCTCCACGTGCAGGTCTTTCCAGAGCACTGCAACCAGAAATTCCAAGCTGAACAAGAAGCTTTTCAAGGCAGACATTAAACATTCATTTGTAATAAACACCCTCCTGAGCCCCAGGGACCAGTGAGAGGTGTAGGGAAACACAGCAAACAGAATCCAGAGAGGCCAGATGCCTTGCACTGTGGTTATTTGGATATGTGAAGAAAAATAATAGAAGTGTTTTCAAAATGATCCATGTACTAAGAAATAGCAATGATATTTTTTATTTTGGACACCTTAGCTCTTCAAGGGCAGTTTTCCCTTATCTCTGAACAGCAAGAGAGCATGGTTCTCACTGTTACTTTAGAAATGTGCACAAGAATTTCAGACATGCTCTCTGCTTTCCAGTGCAATCCTTGGACTGAAATGTCTCCACACTTGCAATCATTTTATCTCTACAGAGCAAGGGGCAGTTGGGGACAGCAGGGGAAAAAGGGATCTGTAAGACCACAAACCAAAGAGTGGGCTCATGAGAGCAGCTGGCTATTGCTCATTTAATGGCTCTGGCTTGTCCAGTTAGTGTTGGATTTTATTTGTCTATTGATTTTATGTTCATGGTACTGTGGTTTTAAACAGAACTCCGGAGTTCTAGCAACATATAACAGGAAAAATATGCAAAATCAGATGGAAGGACACATGTAAGGCACTCTGCAACCATCACTGAAGGTAGAGGTCACTATATGCAATTTCCACAGGAAATGCTTAGAACTGAACAATATATATGTATGTATTTTTCATAAAATTACTTAAATTCACATATGCCAAAAAATATTTAAATTATTAATATTTTGAGATCATAGAAAGAAGATGGGCAAACACAGTGAAACTAATAAAAATGCAGCTGAGTGCATAGCTGAAGCTTTACAGCAAATTTGCTCATTTATGGTAATGTCCACTGTGCATTAGCATTTCCATAAATACTCAGCAAATAAGATTAAAAAGGATTGTTTCAGTTTCTGCTGATAATCAAGTGCTAAAGAATGGCTGCAGAATAAGAATTTTATAATTCAATGCAAATATTCGTGCAAGAAGCTAGATCCTATGAATTATATGCATTTAGTCAGGGAGCAGAAATACTATTGTGTGACCTATATGTCAAAATACGAACTGAATCGTGCAGCTGGAAGCTGAACACTTGAATACCAGCCACTGAATACTAAAAAGGAATTGCTTGTAAACAATCAGCAAACCAAGAAGCAATCTATGAATAATTTCAAATAACTCATGCAGTTGAAAAGTCAGTAAGTTATTTGTAGACAGTTTGTCAATAGAAGAACTCACATAAAAATGTATTTTAAAATTTCTACAAATTATCATGTAGATATCAAAAGAGCATTTATGATTCATCATGAAAAGACATAAGTAATTATACCAGGGGTTGAAAAGGCATTTTCTTTCTGGTATTATATTCGGTAACCAATCAGGTGCATTAGAATAATACTTTTAGTTTAATTCCTCTGATCCCCAAGGCATAAGCCATTAGTGTGTGATGGAGGCATGATGATGAAACTTGATGGCTGAGTAATCTGATTCGCTCTCACCAAATCTGAAGCAAAATCTGACGTCAATGAATCTGTACTTGAATGTACTAATGTCATTATTCAATCTCATTCCTGCAGGTGACCATACCAGATAACAATTTCATTCTCTTGATTTGGAGAGGAGTGTGACACAGCACAGCCCTCTTTAATCCTTTAAAAATTTAAAGCACCTGATTTGCCACCATTGTGCACTTGGGAGAAAAATAGACCACAAGCCCTCCTAGCAATGTACTGTCCAAGAGCTAAGAGCTGCAGGACAGGGGTCTCAAGCTGTACATGACAGCTGTAAAAAGAAGACTGGTGACCTTCCTGCACTGCTAAATCAATTATTTGTTGAATTATCCACAACAGTGCGCAGAGAGGCAGCAAGCAGTCACCAACAAGCCTCAATCCCTCAGGTTCATGGCAGCAGTTCTGGATGGAAAATTCATGAGCCTCCCAGTTTGTGAGAAAAACAGGAGGTTATGGAATACAAGGAAAGCTGGCCCTGTTCAACTTAATGAGATCTACTCTGGGAGCAAAAGGAAGTACATGTTTAGAAGGGTCTTATTCTGAAGGAAAATTCCTGTAGCTACAGATCTTGTAAAAACACTAAGTTTCCTTAACCTCACTTACAAAATGGCAGGAGCCAACATTGCTGCAGAAATTTTGCAACATTTTAAAGTTATTTTATCATTCTGCTTCTCTCATCAATTTTGATCTTCATTTGGTTATTACACCAGTTCCTCTACTGCTGTAACAATGGAGATCAGTACGTGACATCCTTTGTTTCACACAGGAGCCTTTGCTTCCTTCCTCTTGACCTGAAATTAGGAGCACTGCAGTGGATGGTCTGAAAGGAATGAATCACATTGACTAAACAACCCAGTTTGCTAAATCACAGAAACCAGGGCAGTAGAAGGGCGGAACCAACCTCCCTTGCACAGAATTTGAGGGTTTTGTGATTCTACATTGGGTCACGTATCTTCATTCCTTTGGGGTTCTACCACTTGCCCCTCCTAAAAAGTTTACACCTCAACAGTGCAATGTATCTCCACAGCCTTTCATTAATTACCCATTTGGGGAAACACCAACAACCATGAGACTCGTTGCATTTCCTGAATGTTTCACGAGTGGTCTCAAACATACGTACCGTTTCCTTCAAGTCGGGTGCTAGATCACACAAAGAACTTGCTCTCAGGTTTTTCTTGATATCTCCCCAAAAGCAGGAGGCCAACCTAAGTAAATGGTTATTTTTAGCTAAGTACTGCTTTTCCCTGCAGTCGTACCTCGCCTTGTCCACATGAGCTTTACTGGCAGTAAATGTTGTAACAAGGACAGATTACACTTTGCATTAGCACATCAGAGGGGTTTAACGAAGCCTTCAAACAAGACTGATGTATTTGGAATTGAGAGCAACACAAAGCAATTGAAAAGGACAGGAGAGCTGTCACAAGTATACTTTGGTTTGGTGTCCAGCATTTTGGAAGTGGCTCTGGCACAGCTGTCTAGTCAAGATTAATCACACTTCTGCCAGCACTCAGCCAGGCTTCTGTGATGTCCCTTCCCTGGACACTCTTCTCCTGTTTGGGTCAGCAGTTAGAGGAAATCCTAGGAAAACAAGCACCTCCTTTGGGGCTGTATTTAAACAAACAGACAGCTCCTCCTGAACAAATGCCACTGTCATAAAGACATCCAAATCATTTTTCAACATTTCACAACGTGTTTAAGGAGGAGAGATGCTGTCAGGCTGAAAGGCTCAGGCAGCAGGCCATTAGGAACCAGCCACACTTCCTGGGGTGAGGGACTTCAACTCTTTTCTGTACAGTTCTTGCCCTCCTACCTCTCAGGATAAAGCAGCAGTGTAGCTGTTTCACACCCCCCAGCTGCAGAGGCTGGGCAGAGTCCAGGAGAACCCTTGGAGCTCTCCCAGCCCGGGCAGGGCTACAGGCAAGGAAGATCCTAACCTCATCCTCCTGTCATGAGAACACCAAGCCAGTACACTACAGTTTTGGAGCCTCACAGAAAATGGATCTTTTAAAAATGAATAAAACATTTTCCTTACTTCTAAAAAGGAACAGTAACACCACCAGGAAAAGCAAGTAATTCTCAAAAACTTTACTGTGTCCTAGAGAAACAAACAATTTTATTATCTCTTCTCTCACTAATGTGCCCCTAACCTATCCCAGCTTCACAACTACATTTTCTCCAACAGATGGTCCAAGTGATTAACATAACTTTGCTAAACTTGGGAAAAGTGTTCTCAACATGTATTTATTTAGTTTCAAAGCCTGATGCTTCTATTTCAGATATGAGAAACCACATTTACATGTTTAAAAGACTGCCTCTCCCAACAGTATCAATAGACCTAATAAAAGATCCAACCTACTTTCCCTGTCAAAGTTACCCAAGAAACTGACACTGATGGCTGTGTTGCAATACATCTCTTCCCACTGAATCTGCCTGCGTGTCTCTGCCGCCCTGTGTTTATATTTCAGTCAAGAGAGGATGAAACACAAAAAGCAACAGCTTCCCCCTTGAAGCATACCAAAGCATTTTCTTGCTTTGTATTTGCTACCAGTACAGGTAGGATTGTGCCTTCCTCCTCTCAGGCCAAGTGTTCAGGGAGGAAGAGATCAGCGCGAGCTGAACTTGCACTCAACAAGCAAGAGGCCTTGCTTTCAAGTCCTTTGTACAGCATTTATAAAGCATCAATGGAAACTGAAGGTGGCAGCTGGTTAACATCCTCTAACACCACTACAGAACTGTTTCATGCAGAAGTTAGCGAGAGCCTCATAATTAATTGAGGTTGCAGGAGGAATGCAGGCAGACTGACTAATTACCTCCAACACGCTGGCTACGGCACTTGCTGTTGGAACACGTGTTAGGGGATCTCTAGTGCTCACAAGCAGTCAGGATCTCTGTTTCATGTCTCCACTAAGATGCATTTCTAAATACCATTTCTAAATACACAGCTCCCTCAGCCAGAGCTTTCACTCTGTGTTGGATTACTACAGACATCACTTTCCTTTGCACAGCACAGCCTTGCTCACAGCTGCCATCCGCTCCTAGCTGCTCTGAGATTTGTTATGCACTCACCAGCAGGACAAATCAAGTGTCAATACTGAGGGCAGCATAAAATAATGTCAGAATTGCCACTGCCAGCCCTCCAAGCTGGACATTCACTTGGAAACAATCAGAAAATTATTCTTGAACTGACAACATTGTAAGGTTCAGCAAAGCAAACACAAGGCAAGTGGAGCAGGAACATTAAAAAAAACCAAATCACATATTTCAGTGGAAGGAAAAAAAAAAATAGCACAATAGGAAACAAACTTTAATACACCATTGGCCAAAGTGCCTGCTAAGGGTGCTTACGCAATTAATCAATTTCTGATTTCTGCTTAACCTTGAAACCTTTTAAATCTGTAAGTGGAAAACTCTCTGGTTAGAAAAAAACGTGAAAGGAGAGATCAAGTTAAATAGTTCACCTGGCAAATATGCAAGAGGCTTAAAAACTACCAGCCTCATTTCCCCAGATTAATCTGCAGTGCAAACGTGAAGATGCTAATGATTTATTTCTCACCCCACAGCACCAACTCCCTTCTCAGTCTCTTTAAGACAGAAAAATGAATAATAATAATGATAATAATAACAAATTTATGTGCGCTATTCATCAGCAACTCTGAGCTCCCATTTCTGACTTGATATTAAAACATCAAAAACAAGCTCCCCAGCCCCCATCCCACAGGGTGATCAATGATTCTTTACCACTTATAGAACATCTAAAGAGGCACTTATTACATTTATTATGTTACAGTCACCAGCACAAATTCTTTTCAAAATGTAGTAAACCTGTCCACGTGACATTTAACTCCCCAGTAGGTCCATTTGCAGTCAGGTTAATAACCTTCATACTATACTTCATATTATGCAGGTAAAGGAAGATTAACTCTGAATATATTGAAACCAAATTAATAGTATGATACCTCCTCCTTTTGTTCAGTTCTAGACCCTGCTGGCCTCTACCTAGGGCTTGACAAATCTTATTTGACATTGCCAGCAAATGCTTCTTGATTGAGCATTTGGGATCAAAGAGGGTCTTCTCATTTCCTCCCACTGCAGCTCTGCTGGTGTAGTCTCACTTTAATTTGTCTTCCTAGTCCAGCAGAAGCAGCTCACAAGCAAACGAAAATAGAAATTTTCCTCCTTTTCCACTAGAAATTCAGCTCTCAAAAATTTATTTCTAAGTTCTGTGTTTTATCCACACTGACTTTAGTGCAAAATATCACATTTTCAGAACATAATACCCTATTTCCAAACTTCAACAGGCACCAGAACTCCTATAAGCTAATAAAAACCTCAATATAAGACAGAAGAAGAAACTCTAAATATAACTTTGCATTCTTAACAAATGGCAGGTGTTTTTTCTCTCTTGTTTCTCCATCCTGAAACAACAGCCAGCAGACATGCAAGCACAGCTTGTTCTGCCCAAGTCAGGAAACCCTCAGAGCAGTGGCATCCTCTTTGAACCAAAGCAGCAAAAACTAGGTATCAAGGTAAGGAATGGAAGCAGCCACATCACTTCCCCAGGCAAGGATAAGCCAAGTGAGCCAGCTGGGCTGTCCAACAGAACATTCCCATCACATCTTGGCTCCAGCTTGTTCTCCTTGGGGCTCTTCTGTCCAGAGACTTTTGTGCGACATCCAGGTGCAGGCAAGAGCAACAGGGCTCACTCAGCACAGTGCAGGGACACCAGGAGGTGGTTGGGAAGGAAAAGAAATAAAGGATGAGAGAAGAAGGCAGCAGGTCCTGAAAGTCTGAAGTGCTTTAACCTAATGAGAAGAGGATTTTACTAACTGCAGCTGTGAACCTGCTCAAAATCATAAGCATCTGAATTGAAAGCATGCTGCCAAAACGCACCTGCCACCACATGTAGAGCTATCATGGCTCCTCCCCAAAGGAAACTGGAGCCTTCTATTTCAGGGAGTCAATCCTGTGTCCAAAATGAAACACTGATAATAAACAGCTGATGATAAACAAAACCCCAAACAGCCATGAAACACAGAGCCAGCCTTCCAGCTCTCTGACAGTGGCCACCAAGGACAAATCCTTGTTTTGAGTAGTGAATAGACTGCAAAAGCAGCCAGGGTAGCATTTTTATTGGGTGCTGTCAGGAGTTTTGAGCTGGATTAGAATCCTTAATCCTTTTCCTCCATCCACTCCAGTCAGATCCTGGACTGCCAGAGATCCATTTTCAAGGATGTTTAAAATGAGATCTGAGAGGAATTAGAACTTCCCTACCCTAGTCACCTCCTTAGATGAGAGGAGGCAAATTCACTGGCACCCTGGAGATGGACCAAATGAGCACTGTTGTCTGACACAGGCACAACAGCAGGATTTGTGTGGACTAGAAAAAGAGGTCTAGCTAAACAGGAGAGAAGGCTTTGCAAGAAAACTTCACTTTCTGATTTTCAGATGTTGAACAGACTCAAAATCTGTCATACTCCATCCCCCTCAAGACAAAGCAAGTTGGAAGGAGGAGAGGTTATTTGTTTGTTTTAGTGATTGCCTTTTTTTTTTAATCACAAGCCTAACTTATTTTCTAGCCAAAAGTTCTTCTCAGATTAAAACAAACAAACATGCTAAAAACATTAAAACTCTAATCTTACAGGATTTAGATTTTAACATTTTGACTTCATAGAAATTCCACAGAAAAGAGTGGATCCTACTAGACCTCAAAATAATTGGGAAGAAAAGACTCAGGCATTTAGGCAAAATGTGTATTGCTGGCTCAAACTAAACTGAATAATCAGCAAAGCTCCTAACCTCAGGCTGGCTGGAGTCCTGGCTTCCCCTAGCTTAGACACTAACTACAGTCACTCATTATTATTCAGCACTAGCTCAGCACAGACAATACACACACTTAGCATTGTAAAAAAGCAAAGGAAGGTACTCTTCCTGCCTCGGTGGATTTATTTTCTAAGGCCATCAATCTCCTCCTGACACTTGGTACATGTGGCAATCAGCAGATAGATAACTGTCAAAGCACTGCATCCTTTTTACCTTTCTTATACTAAAGAGAACACAGCTACATTTGGTGACTCTTTTATGAAAACAAAGCTGGTCAAAACATTTTGAATTCAAACTTCCTCTCAAAATGAGAGAGGAAAAAAACACCCCGTGGTAATCTCTCCTGGTTTTCAACTCACTCTACCTGAAAAGCAGCTTTGAAGAAGATCATGTTCAAAGAATATTTGGAGCTAACAGAGCACAGCTTATGAGGAGCTGTCAGAGCTCGAAGCATTCTGATTCTCACTTGGTCAGGAGGAGCTAGTTTTAATGTGATTGCTACAAAATCAGACAGGAAAGCCTTTACAGGGCTGCCACGAGGCACTCCAAACTTGGTAGATTTAGCTGCAAATGTGTCATAACTTATGGCAATAGGTAAATGGAAAGAAACTGCTGACTTAGCCAAGGTGGTGACCCTGATGTGCCAAGGCTGTGCTGTGCTGAGCTGCAGCCTCACAGCTGATGACACCCACGTGCCAGCTCGGTCCCCCCCGGCAGCCAGAAACTGCAGGGACTTCAGTTCATGGGCCACACCAGTGCCAAGCCATGCTGCAAAAGCAAACTCCACACTTCTTGGCCACAGATGAGCATGAGCTAAAGCCTTTGTCTGATAGGGTAGATAGGAATAAACAAACCTGGGGTTTTCTTCTCCAAGATGTTAAATCTGTGATAATGCGCACACCAGAATGAACGCAAGGGGAAATCTATCCCAAGGGAAGTGCTTTAAACATTACTGAGAGGAAACCTGCCTCAATTCCCACTTAAGGGAGCTGGAGGAAGCAGAGAGCCATCCGTGTATGCAGCCACAGCAACTGACTACATTGCTACAATTTTCTGCAGAGCTCCCTTGCTTCTAACAATCAGATCTATCCTTTATGGATATAATTTTTGGATGCCCAGACCCCAGCTACAGATATCCATCAGTACGGTGCTGTCAGAATGCAAACAACCTCCTGTTGTCCCTGAACACAAAGTCTCTTTTTGCCAGCAATTTTTCCCATCCTGTGGGAACCATTCAGGTGTAGCTAACAGCTACACTGAATCAACATGGCTGTAAACACCACATATTTAAATTCCTCAGTTTCTCAGGCAAAACATCTAATGACTTTATTTCATGGAGAGCAAAAAGCGATAGCAGAGTATCCTGCAATGCAAGGAGATTTCTATTCCCCTATAGTCTTTGTTCAAAAGTATGTAGTATAAAGGAGAGACAGATCAAAGAAAAGAAACAGACATAGGCCTATATGAGGTTCACTGGAAAGTCTGAAGTTTTTGCTCTCTCACAAGACACTGGATTTGCTCCACGGGCAATTCTTTATTTCTCTCCTCTCTTTCATCCCATACGTTGCCTCTGAATTTGAAAGACTGCCCAGCCCCTCCTGTAGCTTTATGCCACTTCATCCTGGCCAGTTTAGGCAGAACTGAGTTGAGTTTGATGCTTCCTCTCCTAACACAAGCACCATGGGGGCTTCCAGGCACTTTAGAGAGGCTGGGGACAGTGGCTGTTATCCCCATCAGCATCTTCTGGAAGAGGAGTATGACCTTTGGAGCCTGTGGGCAGTCACATCAATGTGACATCGCACCAGTGAGAAACTGTTGATTTAAAAGTTAAAAAGAGACATAGCCCAGCCCTGGAACGCTCCACAGGCACAGTCAAAGGGGACATAGGCAGTTACACACTGTATTTATTCCCTCTTTCTGCCCTCCTCTAGGCAGGAGAAGAGACTTCTGGGCCTCTGCCCCAGCCATACCTGCAGAGGGAACACCCGTGGGTGCTGCCGGAGAGAGGACAGCCATCAGCAGAGCCAGCAGCCCAGGACAGAGCTGGATTTGAGGCTACACTGAAACTGTGGTTTCAGGTTTACATTTGTGTCCACGCAGTCTGGACAGCAAACACACAGGCGATCTCAGGGTGCCAAGTCATGCAGGGAGGCGGCAGAGGGAAGGGCCGAGCGCTGCTGGCCAGGCTCCATCCCTGGGGCCTCAAGCCCCGGCTCTGACGCAGAGCTCCATTGTGAGCGAGACATCTCAGGGGAAATGCTCGCATCCGGGCAAACATCCCTTTTGAAAATCCGAACCAACTACTAAGCTCTTGCCTTTCTGAGCGGGCTGAAGTACACAGAAAGCTAGAGTCCCAACTGGCAGTGCAGCAAATCAAGCACTTATTGATCATCACGCCCAATGCAAGGACAGCTACCCTCTAAAGGTGCCTCGAACTGAATGTGCGCACAAGATGAGCCTCTTCCCATCTGAGGATAACAACATCCTCCATCTCACTGAGCTGAGCCAAGCACACCAGAAGCCAGGGTGATAAATGACAGCATTATGCATCAGAACATGAATTATGTAAAATTATGCACACAAATATACAGGGGAGGAGGACATCCAACTTCTTCTCCCAGTTGTGGCAGATATTAGCTCTTCAGCATGTGCTTGCAAACTCCTTAAAATCCTCAAATAACATCTTTCTGGCCTTGCATATATTCCTATGTCCTCCCTGCCCTCCTTTTCACAAAAATTTCTCATAGCAAAAATAGCCAAGAATGAGCATACACTACAGAATACAGGCTGGATTTCTGCTGGCTGACTTCAGTTTCACAACCCTGTGGCTCCGCTTGCTTTGGTGGTGTCACTTCTGCTTTATGAGGGAGGGAAATCTCAGGTCCCCAGTGTGCAACTCAGGCACAACACTAAGTGTTTTCCTGTAAAGTGGTTCAGTCATACTCTCAGAAAATAACTAGAGCCAAGAGTGATTTTATAAGCTTAGAGGAAAATGTCTCAAGCAAGATACAATGGCGTGGGTTGTGAAAGGCACAAAACACCATCTATACCCTTCGCCCTAGGCTCTATGTAGCAATCTCTGACTGCTGACATCTGTTAACCTTAGCAGACTTTTTGTTTTTTAAACAGATAAAAATGAGTAAATGAGTAAACTGTCTTGACAAGAAACCCTGCTTTCCATGCCCATGAAACCTTAAACCTTTCCAAATCTTCTCCAGCAGCTGCAAGCATCTTCCCAATAGTTTCTGGGATGCCTGTTGGCAGGCTGCACAGCAAGCCACAGAAGTCTCTAAGGAGTCCTGTCTCTCTCCTTGCAGAAGTAGACAGAGATTAGATTTGTCAAATGGGGATAAGAAGTTAACAGGGCCGATAAGGTTAGACATGCCAAGCGATTCAGCAAACAGTTCTGGAAAGAACGATTAGATCTGGGCTAACTAAGTATGATAAATTCTGACTTTAACCCAATTATTTACAACTATTTTAGACATCTGGGAAGAGCTGAGCACTACAGCGTTGTAATCAATGAATGTGCGTGAAACTGGGCAGGCTCCCTTCCTCACTCCACCTCCTAAAGACATAGAAATTCAAGTTAAACGGTTTTTGTGAAAAAAAGGTCTCAGAATTTTTCTAAATCTAAAAACTCTGCCCTGGTCATAGACAGGCTTTAGCAGCAGGGAAATCAGGACCAGCTCCCAGCTTCATTTAACTGTTTTTAATTGCAGAAAATAAACTTATCTCAAAGACTTCTATGGTCTGATGTTAGTAAGAAGTCAACAGAGGCAAAACATGGTCTCTGCTCTGTCTGAAGAAAGCCTTTTCCCCCTACAAATGTCATCAACTGGAACAGTCAAAAGAAAATATTTGTCTTAGAGAAATGCTCTATTTCTTTTTCTCTAACCTTCAATCCAAAGACCCTGAGGTCATTTTCTCCTCCAGCTGGTGCCTCCCCACTTTCTGTGGCTCTGTACCATCACTCTGTGAGTGAAAGTCATCCCAGACAGAGGCCAGCCTGAGGCCTGGGGTTCACTTAAGTCATACAGGCTTAATGCAAAGATCAAGGGGGTTTTGAAACCAAGACCGTTTATATCAGATTTAAAAAACTCTAGAAGGGAAATCTAGATCTCCTAGCTGCTCACCAACACTTGACATTTAATAATAGCAAAGACAACAACTGTAGGTTAGGCCAAAAAGTTTCTCAGTCAAGTTGGCTTTGATGTACTTGTCTTCAATAATAAACTCATTTGCTGTTCAAGTTTTCATGCTGGGGCCTTATCCAGAAGGAATACTGCCTCTCTGTTTTTCCCAAAGCATCTTTCATTTATGTCAAGAAACATATCAAGCTAGTTTTTTTCATCTAATTTAATTTAGGGTCCTGGCTTGTCCTAGCACCAAAATATTTCTTCAGTGTGTTGTTAAAGATCATAGATACATTCATATGAGCTTCAACTAACTATTGTGGACAGGGAAGTTTTTGGGGAAATTGCTTGGAGAGGTTTAAAAGAAATTAGTGCTCTTTTATTATTAGGACTGGTAGAACATGAATACAGCTCCCAGACATTTTTCCTTTTTCAAAAAATTCTGTACTCTAGGAAAAGCTTTGAAGCTACCACAAACTGGCAAACTGCAGACCCAAGGATTATTTTGTAGAAAAGAGTATGAAAATATTTTTATTGCATGCATTCAGAGCTACAGTGCTCTTGAATTATGCCGGATGTCTAAAACAGACCTGAATGTAAATAGGATGCACCAGTATGGCATGTGTTGAAATTAAATACCAAACACATGAAAGGAAAGTTTGCTTCAAGACTGTGCACTGCTTTACTGCACCAGGATTACAGTATTTTATGTGCATTCTCTCTTTGCAATGCTTCCATGAGCCAGGGAAACTGAAGACAGTAAGTACAGAGAGCATCAGAACAGAGAGCTCAGAGGTCCCTGGCTGCCCAGAAATCCCTGCACTTCCATTCTGCAAGGCTTGGTCTCTGTGTACCCAGGGCAGCACCTGCCAGCAGCCCCACTAAACCAGCCTCTTGGAGGCAGTTCTTCGTTGGGAGAAGCAGAACTCTGATTCTAAGTATAAATGACTTCCAGGCTAAGATAGTATGAAAATAGTAGTAAGCAAAATTTCTCCAAGTCAGCTGTTATCGACCTTAAAACAGTATTATGTTCTTTAGTGTGTACGGGTACACAGACTTAATTCAGGACCACCTGAACTAAGAAGGTGAGAAGGGCTTCAGAACCTAAGGACCTGAATTTTTCCTAAAGAGTTTGTTTAAGGGATTTTGGCTGGCAAGCAGGTGAAGGAAGAAAAACTTCGGACGGATAACATTAGTTGATTTAAAAGATTTTGTTTTTCAGTCATGGTCAGAAATCAATCTACTATAGAATCATAGAATATACTGAGTTGGAAGGGGTACATCTGGATCATCAAAAGTCCAATTTTGGGGTACCTCTGGGGTGCTGGGCAAAACTGAGAGAAGAAATGAGTGTGAAACAGAACTAGCTAGAAGAATTATCCAAGAATGAACTACTGAGATGCACAAGTAATGCATTATCTCCAGGAAGAGGGGTGTGGCATTAAAAATGGTGTGGGAAAGAAACCAGGAGAAGTGATGAGTCAGCAAATAATCGGTTAAAACATCTAGCTTTAGCTGTGAGGCACTGGCCTGCTCAAAATCACACTTGGAGCAGAGCCTAATACTCTCCAGCTGCTCCTTTCCACCATAAATTCAGGGGCACTGATTTTGACTAAAAAGGCTGGGGCAGACCCAGGAGAGTCCTATGACAGTCCTAGAAATATTCCCATGAGAAAGAAGCCGAACAAGGCCTGCAGCTACTCCTTCATTCCCCAGCTCACCAGGTGACATGGACAGCGCTGGCTCTGCTGGGAACCAGCGCAGCACCGCAATTATTTCTGTTCTCTAAACAAAACTCTGCTGGGCTTGGGTGATTAGATGCTTAGAGCCAAGAAGCAGGTGGAATAATTTTGTTTGGCAGCGATTCAGATCTGGCAGAGCCTCAAGGGACAATAAACCCAAGCAATGCTCAAGGCTTTAACAACACACAGTCCTAGGCAAATTATGAAGACCACAGAGAGGCGTGAATTGAGAAGCCCCCATTAGGCAGCAGATGTGTGAGGGGTTCTCCTGGTAGGGCACAGGCAGGCACAGCAGGTCCTGAGAGGAGGGTGAGGGACAGAGAAAACTGTGCTGGCCAACTCTGCCCCAGCCACCAGCATCACAAAGCCATCCTGCCACATGTCCGCTTGGTGCTGGCAGTGAAGTACAACTGATCTAAGCTGACAAAAGCAGTTTCTTTATTAGTACAACCAAAAAGTCAGCTCTAGGCAGCCTAACTCAAAACATCAAATAAAGCTGATATCAACACCAAAGTGTTGAATTTGTCTATGCAACCAGAAAAAAAGGAATAAAGAGAGCAGCCTCCAAAGAAATTAAGTTGCCTGTAACCCTGTTTATTGCCAATTACAGCATTTGATGGCTCATTCAACAAAGGTCTAAGTATCATTCTGCCCTAACCTTAAATTCCCACACGAAGTATCACATGTGCTTGGCCCACAACTTCAGCCTTTGCTAACAGCTGTTCCTGCTGCATGGATTGTACCCATAGGAGGAAATTATTTTGGGTGGGAGGTACTCAAATCCAGAACAATGGTGCTGAGGCTGTTTGGCCCTCTTCATTCTGCACCTTGCTTTGCTGAACTCTTCATGGACATTGAAGAAGACATTGACAGGAAAGTAGGGAGAACTACATTTACAAGAATTCCTTGTAAGCACCAGCCCCTGAAAAACAGAGTGGGATACTGCTGCTTCTAGGAAAGTAGAAATTAATGATTTAGTATATTTCTTTCTGAAAGGATTAGAGTAACTTTCTTTTCATTCCACATGAAGATTTATGGTGGGCTCTAATCCCCTGCAAAGGAGCAGGGAGTTCTCCATAAAGGATGGACATGGAAACTATGCAGACAAGACTGCTGTTGGGTTAACGTTTACTTTAACTCTAATTTTCTGGTGACACATACAAGTGTTGGAAAATAATAAAGGTTGTCAAAATATTTTCCATAATAAACTCCTACGCACAGCACATGTACAAGACCAGCACAGTTTCCTACCCAGCTGGTGCACTAGCTGCTACCAAGATATTATCTGATTACTAAGATGCCATTGCAGCCTGTGTGGGAGCTTGCCTTCTCACGTTGGGCTGCAGCGTTGCCCCTCCTTGTCCTTCCATCTCTCAGCACGTACAGTGTCCTGCATTCTCACTGGTGGTGGCATTGGGGAACAGGAGCATTTCTCATGTAAGGGTTACTAGTGATCCCAAAGTTATCAACTAGCCCAAAACCAAGGCAGGGCAAGGCAGTATAGCTCTGTAATAAAGGTTGATGTATAATGCCTCTGGGCAGGCTGTGGAAGACAACAAGAAGTCACAGCTCCCCTGCTTTACTCCACACTCACACGGTTACACTTGCAGGATGCAAGGGAGTATGAGGGATTTCCAGTTTTGCTAAACAGAGCAGCAAGACAGAAAAAAAAAAAAAAAAAAAAAAGAATTGAAGATGTACTCTCAATTTGAGAATGGCAGATTCATTTCCACTACCTCCTATATCTGTCTTGGGATACAAGCTCTGGAACAGGGATCCTGAGGCTCTTTATTTCAGACCTTCATTTTATGCCTTAGTAAAGCTTCTTTCCTCCTCCTTCTCCCCAGCCACCACCCCCCCCACCCCCCTTTTATTAATTGGAGATATAAAAAGAGAAACAAACAAAAAAGTCCTCAAAAACCCATAACAGGGTGAGGCGCCCATGCTTTCTGCCATAATAACATTCTCTAATTAAAACACAAAGCAGCCAGGGCTACAGGATTAATGGACATGGTTTCCTCTTTTCAAGTCTTGCCTGCTGACAGATCGCCTCATTCCTTCCTTGCTCTTGAACCTCTCAGGAAAAAAAATAATCCAGTTTGCTTATCTTACAGTGTGGGGTTGCCATGGAAACCGCATCCCCCTGTGAGATGCTCTGTCATAACATTTCAGCACTGTATGGAAGGCTTAAAGACACAGCATCCTCTACTCTGAGGGATCCTGAGCTAGCCAGAGTCTTTGCAGATGAGCAGCTGTCAAACCCAGTGGAAGTCTAAAGTTGGGAGGGAGAGATAGAGAAGTAGCAGTAGGAAGACTCAGTTGCCTGGCTCTTTGCAAAAATCCTCTTCTTGCACTGGCAGTTAATATTGACCAAGAAGTCCTTCAGTGTGGTGTAAGACACATTTTGCTCTTTGGAGAACCTGTCCCCTGACAGCCTGTTGAAAAAAAGAGTGCTGGCACCAAAACATAACCCATCATTCTACCATGGGGTAGCACAAAGCACCTCTTTAGTCAGGGTTTTATGTCAGATTAGTCTTTGAGCCCTATTTTCTCAGTCTTTTTGTAAGAAAGAAGGGGAAAAGTAGTAAGCACAATAATTGCCCATAATGGGAACAGGCCTCCTATAGCCTGCTCCTTAATTACAGGGATGGCTTCCAGGCTGTAATCACTAGGGGTCCAGATGGAAGTTCTCCAAGCTCTTTGAGGGACAGAATGTGTCAGTTATTAATTAAACATATGAGGCAATTAGCCTCAAAACTTCATAGTAAATCACTACAGCTGTGTTACTTTCACTTTTTCCTTTGGTGAGTGCAAGTCAAATGCACAGTGCATTTCCCAGGGGGGTCGCAAAGACTGCAGCCAAAAAGCATTCCCAAACAAGACCTTTGTTGTTGGGTGGAAAAAAGTATCTGCAGAAAGCTTGTTTTCAGAAGTCAGCTACTTCACAGTCACATCCCTCACGAGGGACGATGGATTCTGCGTACGAAAGCTATTCACCACTCAAGCTGTCTGGTGTGAGAGCTGAACTCTCTCTGTCACCCCAAACATCAGCCTGGAGCTGTTCTGGTACAGCAGCAGGAGGAAAACATTCCTGTGATTGACATGGCCCATATTCCAGCATCAGCTATCAACTGTAATTAATTGGTTTGGGCCTTTTCAAGATTTGTAGACTCCAGCCCATATCGGACCCTGTTGCTGGTTGGTCAAATCAGTTTGAAAATGAGATGCTGTGTTGCAATTCTTTGTCTGTCCCCAAGTTCAGAAACCAGGCCAAAACCACCACAGTTTTTAAAACCCAGAGAGTGATTTATTCCAGTATTTGTCTTCACAGACAAAAACTCTCTCAGTCACATCAAGGCAGCCTGACGTCAGTGCATTGTTAGTCGGCTTTTTACTCCGTGGTTCAGTGCCACAGTTGGAGATTCTATCAACTACAAAAACCTTAGTTAGTTTCCCTACACTTTTCTCACATGTAGCTGACAAAAGATGCAGTAAGTCATAATTGACAACACTAAGAATTGGGTGGTGACCTCAGCCCTGTTTTACTCTAAAAGAAAAAGGACTTCAACCCAATTTTACTCTAATATATAAAGAACTTTGACCCTTTCCTTAGACATTTTAGCATGCTTGGAGAAAACACTTTGCAAAAACTCATAGGAAAAGTGGAGAAGAGCAACACATGCAGGCTGTAAACACATGCTGCAAGCTCCCCCTGGTACTTGACAAAACACAGCAAGAGCTGTCAAGGAGGCTTTTTTGGAGTGAGCAGCCACTGGATTCTCAAGAAGGGCCAGTGATGATTGCATGCCCAGCTCAGAGAGCACAGCAGCCTGAAGGAGACTTGAGCCCACCGAAGGTTATGTAAGTTGGAGGAGGACACACAGATCCTGTTGCCATGGAAGAGGATAGAAGTGAGCCAAGAGCACGCCAAGCAGACCTCTAGTACACTTGAATTTAACAAGATGATGAATGACTGATGGGCAGAATAGTAAATATTTTGCGTGCAAGACCTTCTCATTTATGAATTTATTTCCCACCTTTGCTCAACAGGCCAGATACGAACAAAATAAAGGGGCTTTCTCTGGCAAACCAGATTACTGTGTTGAGCTTTTTATGACAAAAACTGGATGCAGCTTCCCATGTCTACCTCATCTTTGTCCTGGCATTATAATTCATGTTTGACTGCCATATAAGCAGAGAGACATTTTTGCAGATTTCCTGAAATTATTTCTATCAAATTCAAACTGAAATACTAAACATAGCTCAAAGTAAAACCTTTCAGAATGCTTGCACTGAACAGAAACCAAAGCAAAATATTATCGTCTTTGATTTTAAAAGTCTGAGTAAAGTTAAGTTGAATGACTTTATAGGGGATTTGCAATATCTCTAAAGCTTTACACTTAGAAAAGGGTAGATAATACTCAATACTTGTAGCCACACACATATGGGACTTTTAATAGGGCACTCTCCCTACTGTACATTGGAACAAACTTCTCACTTCTCTGCAGAGCCCGTGCCATTCTCAATGTAAACTTGGTAGCATTTGCTCAGCTCTCCAAAGGAAACAATCAGGAACTAAGAGAGCTTGTGTTCCCCAAGAATAGAAACCTTAATATATTTAAGGATTATTCCAGAAGGGGAAAAAACCCAAAACAAACAAAATAAAAATAACCCAAACAACAAGAAAAAAAACCAAAAAGCCCAAATAAACAACACAAAAACCAACCAAACAAATGAACAAAACTCCAAAAAACAAAACAAAACCAAGAAACAAAAAACAAACAAACAAAAAAAAGCCAACAAACCTCACCCCCAGGAACTAATGCACTTATCATCTCCCTGTAAAAAGCAGGAAGAAGGAACTTTCAGCAGACATAAATGTTAAGCTTAGGGTTTCTTAACTGGGTATAAGAAGTCCATCATTTTACAGCCCTACCCAGAGTAGTCAGAATGTTATGGTAAAGGGGTATTTTCATTTCACCTAACCAAAAAGAATTTAACATGAAATTTAAAAAATGAAAGCGATTTAACCACACCAGTACATTCAAACCTTGAGGGTCTTTGACATTCATGAAAGCAGGGAAGTTGTTCTGAATACAGAGGGTTACCCAAGAGTAACCTGATGAAAAACAAGCCTCAAAATCAACCCAAACATCAAAAGAATAGTTTCTAATTAAATATGCTGGGGATTTTTTCAGCCTGTTACTAAGGTCTTGATGATCTTTTCTGAATTCCCAGGACTCAGGCAGGAATAATGACATTAAACATTCAGTGTGTTTTTGGAAGAAAAAAATAAGGGAGAACTGACACAAATTGCTTCAAATTCCTTTTAAGATCCTACACCTTGCACTTACAAAAAAGTGGAACTCGATTCTGGTCAACTCAGAACATAATTTTCACTGCCAAACAAGCCCCAAGAACACTGTGGCCAAGGAGCTTCTGTTTTCTGGAGGTTGCTGGCAAGGTGTTATATCATTTCGTGATGCACAGGCAGACTGTTTTTGTCCTTCAGAGCTTTTTTCCTTTGGTAATGGTTCTGGACCTCTCTGCCTAATTGCACCCACTTCATTTGTGGAGAGAGATTTATAATGGAACATAATTTTGAGGGATTAACTTTGATGCTGGTACATGGCCCATGCAGAAGTGACAGCAGAAAATTTATATTAGCTGTTGCTCCTGCCAAAGAATAACAGAGAAGCTTATTACACAGGCAATCTAACTCCCAAATTAGTGCTGATTTTCACCCCATGGCACTTTACTGCTGTTGATGATGGGAAGCAGAAGCAAATATGAAGCAAAAAACCATCAGGAACCTACCTGCCAATTTTTATTATTGAACAGGGTGACCGAAGTCTTTGTTCAGGTATAAATCTCAGAGACAGCAAGGGCTGAAGACAGAGCACAAAAATTACTGGAGGAATCAGGGTCCTTACCAAAAGGTTCTTGGGGAACTTTTACTCCAGCATTTCTAACACAGAAGCCTAACAGAGCATCAGTCTTCTCCCTTCCTCCCTGCTACTGAAGGATTCTCCTAGAAGTTGCCCTGAGGCAAAGATGAATGCTTTTGGGACCCACAGCCACATTTTACCAGCACTCCTAGCTCTGGGAAGCCAGGGCTTCTCTTGAAACTTGTCTGTATGTTCTTTAACCTATGGAGACCTCAGTACTAATTATAGCAGCAGCAGTCATGATCCCACCTGCACAAGGATACAGTAGGAAGATGGGCCTGCATCTAGACTTTGGCTGCCACAATTCTCTTGGAACAGAGCTCAGGCATTCACTAGGAACAACCTGTGAACTGTGGGGCTTCAAATATTGCCAGTGCTGTGATTCACCACTGGTGTGATACTACTAACAGACCTAGTGCGAGCAATGGAACAGAAATAAATCTGGAAAAACAAGATAAACTGGGCCCCTTTCTAGTATTCAACAGAATAAAGGAGGGCTCTCTAGCATCTGTCATTTGAGAAATACCCAAAGGCACAAGCCAGCCTTAAATATTCACAACGTGATGTGCTTAATAGGAAGCAAGGCTAGAAACTCTGCCCTGGAAAGACCGTGACACGTTTTAAGCAGAAAGTTTACATTTGGCTTCACTTCAAAGGAATCCTGACTTCCCAGATCACCTGAACCATTTTCTGTTAGGTGTGTTTTCCCATGTGCTGTTGATGCCTCCTTTAATTAGTTAAAAACTTATTTCCTCTCTCCTGACCTTTATGCTTTAAGGGCAAAAGGCAATTTCTGTGGTGGAAGTGTCCCGTAGGACTCAAGTGCCCATCTACACAAAATAATTTCTGCTGGAGTTCTCTTTCAAAAGCAGGCTAGTGCCTTCCACATCTCTCACTGAAATCAGCTGTAGTTCTTCTACCAATTTCCAAGCTAGAGCCATCTTAACTGAAATGGTGTGTATGTATGTAAAGTTTGTCCATAGTTTGCACAGAGCTTCTGAGGATTAATCCAACCAAATAAACATCATTATCATAGATAATTGAAGACCGATAAAAAAATTGAGACAAATCTTGCAACCCATCTAAGACGTTACAAGTAAAATATTTCTTCTTTTTCTTTTATTTTTTGCCCTTTGATACTATGCTTCCCACATGGATTTGTTGTTGGCCTCAACAATACATCTCTCTATGTGATCTCTCTTAAAACTATTGACTTGTTACCCATGTTCACACTATGCATGGTTATTCTTATAGCTGAGCAGAACTAGTTTATGGTGAATTCTCAACTACCTCAACCTCTCCAACTGCTACTGAAAGGCAGCATAGCAGTTGGAGGCGTCAAAGAGGAGATTTGTCCTCAGATCAACTCTGATAGAGGAACTCCTCAGTCACATCATGTACTCCTGAGCATGGCAAGACCAGGCTGACAGTCTGGGCCTGACAGCTTGGTGACATCTCTTGTGCTCACTTGTTAATAGAGTCTAGAAAAGCTTTTTATGGTAGCTGACGAAAGCCATAGTAGTAACTTGTGATAGATTGATGCTATACTTATTTTGCTAGTGTTTGGTTTAATTAAGTACTTCCATAAATTTTCAAGGTAGACCCCACTCATCAGAGAATGGCCAGATTAGACAGGGACAGGTACCTTAAAGGAGTCAAAGACCAGCCTTGCAATTTTGCTGAAGAGTAACTGTGACTTATCACTCTGAAAACTGGTGGGCCAGTCCAAGGTCCAGCATGAGTGGGTTACAGACAGATATTTAGAGTTATGGCTTCAAAAACTCATTGCTGTGGACTGAACAAGCAGAACTGTGGGTGCAAGATGGGAGGGTAGCATTAAACGGGGCAGATGGAGCCATGAGCTGAGGGAGGTGAGGGAGCAGAGCCAGGGTGATATCCTGCACCTCTGGCACTGCACAGGGCTAACGCTGGAGAAAGGGAGCAGGCAGGGACTACAGCTCACCAGCCCCTCCAGAGAAATCTGCTCCCAGCCTCCAAAAGCATGCTTTCCATAAATCAGCCAACAGCTCCTTAATGTGCAACTTCACCCTCAGAACCACAATATGGGGAGAGGTGCATCCTATCAGGGATGGCTCTGGAGGTCTATGCCAGCAGAAGTAGCTGAGTAAATTACAACACCCTCCTCAGGATCATTACAGAGAAAGAACAGCTGGAGACAAGATCCTGGAATATGAATGGTTCACAAAGAAATCCAGATAACAAAGCACAGTTAATGTATGTAGAGCTGTGATGTCTGATAACATGTGAGCCCATTAAAAGACCAAGGGGTGCCAAAAATATGCTTCAAGTGAAAAAAATAAAACATAATCACAACAAAAACCATAAGAAGCAACACATGTAATGGAGAAAGGGTAAAAAAAACAACAAAAAAATTCCTTTGCATGAGGCCACAAACCATATGAAGGGGCCTTCAAGACCACAAGTTCTCCTGCTGGGTACTGATATCTGTGGCACATGCAGCAAGCCCAAATCAAACACACCACAGCTAGGTCTGAGTAAGGTGATATTGCAGCTTTGTGTGGAGATGAACTCGACTTCTGCAGGCAGCAGGATGGCAACACCATCCTGCATATCTAAGGCTCTATTTACTGCTTGTCCTGATGTCGTTGTATTACTTCCAGTTCCAGAAACACTTTTCTAAACCTTGTCTCTGGCACCTCTTCAGTGCAATATAGGCAAAGGTAAAAACAGCTTTTCTATTTCTCTTCCTCTCTTTCTGCAAGTCTCTCTCTTTGTACAGAAAGCAACATCAGTTAAGTCATCCAGCAAATGGAAAGTGGTGCCAGTTTCTGCTAAAAGGGACACTGTAACCATTAAACTACCACTACAATTAGTGATTTGAAGTCTAATGGAGCAGGAAGCAGCAAAATATGCAATAAAACTTTTAGAGAATATCCACACTAAGCACACCAAGCACACATTAGGCTAGAAGCAGCTGTGGCTGTACCAAATTCAAGGTCCCCAAGATGACATTTGCCTGTGCCTGAAAGAACCTGCTTCATTCGACATCCTTCAAGCCTGATTGAATCAGACAGTCTCAGCGGTTCTCACACAGAAGCCATGCAAGTTCAGCAGCTCTGAGCTCTCTCTTCAGCTGTATGCCCTTTCCCTTTGAGCTTGCTTTAGGTATCACACTCAAAAGCCCTAGAGATCCCTCAGACTATCCAGGGATACAGGTCTGATCACGCCAGACAGCATCTCTACAGCACCAACACCACTAAGGGCAGGACTATGTCTTGCTTTTCATACAGTGCTGGTGGCTGGAGCTGGGTAATGCTAATCCAGAACAGAAATCACTAGCAATGCTGGCTCTGGCACAGACCCTACCTACACAGCTTTGGCAATTCCCACAGCAGCCCATGGTACATCAGTGTCTCACTTTTGTCACCTGTTTAACATGGGCAGCACACATCATTTCTGTCTCACTGGAGTGCTGCATTACCTGTGCTGTGCTCACTTCTACAAAGACACCAAAAAGCACAGTTCCTCAGGTAAGCACATCAAGAGACAAGTTCTAGCCACAACTTGAAAGATACATGAAAAGTTAATATCTTTACGTCTCCTTTATACCCACCAGCAAAATCCACCCACTCCTGCAATTTGCTTTGAAATAAGGCAAAAAAGCATTAATTGTTCAGATTTATTTGCTGGCTGGAGCACCTAAGAGTATGTATTCTCTGCAGACATGAACTTGCTCTATCCCAGGGCTTGAGAAAATACCAGTTTTGCTGGTGCACAGCATTATCTTTTGAAAAACTCACCACAGCATGCACTACATGCACTTGCCTGACTAAACCTAGACTTTAAACAAGAGCAAATATGTTGCTATGAAAAGCCCAAGACACATCTGAGCAAGTTATTTCCAGATGATTTTCCTGTGAACATGTAACAAAACCGAAGTTTACATTAAATATACACTGAGGATTTTCTCTTTCTTTTGAGGGCAATCAACATCCAAGTTCCTCTGCACCAGGAGGTATTGGCACAATCCACTCTGATTAGACTCAGAAGGGGGAGCAAACAGACAATTACTCTGATAACAATCTTATCTGAGGACAGAAATGAGATTAGCAGCCTAACTGCAGTGATTCTTACCCAGATACACTGTAAATTCAGTAAAACCCAGCATGGAACTGAGAAGGAATTTCCCCACAGAGGCTGTTGGCACATAAAATGAGGTGCAATTCTTCCCCTAGTTCTAGTCCTTTTGCAGAAAACAGAATTATCTGTCAGGACACGGTGGCCATGAGCAGCACATGTTCCAGGCTAGACATGTTCCTGATATTGCAGCAGCTGAGCAATTTCTTCCTTCTAGTATCCAACTGCTACACAGAATTCTTGTAAGCAAAAAACAGCAAAATTGGCCGGGACCCTTCCCTGCCAATAAGGAACAATTCCATCATGCTGGCTATCCTATTATTTAATTTTTGCAAGTCTACTCTCAAAATTCTCAGATAGTTAACCTCTCATGAACCTCATGACCAGTGCTGCTGTGAAGTCCTCCATAAACAGTTTTGATTGTACTTCTGTAACTTGATCTCATTGTTTTTAGTTATTCCATTTAAAATAGCCAAATTAACTCCTGTCCCCTGGGTGCTTTACAGCCTTCATAACTCTGGAACAACGGCCAGTAATAGACAGGGCAACATGATGGGATATTTACAGAACTTCTCCAAAACAAGGATCCCAAATAAGTCTGCACTTCAATCTTTCACAAAGATAATTAATGCAGTAACAGGACAGAAGCCTAGGTGCTCAGAAGGTTGCCTGCACCATGCCTACACCAGCAGGCTTACACAGGGGTCTTGGAAGTGCTGCCTGCAGTGGACACAGCACACCAGTCTTGAGATGTCAGCGCTAGTGCTGATAAATCCAGATGCTGTGGGCTCTGCTCTGCAGCTGGGGGAATGTCCCTGTGGAGGGGTGGGGATGCCTTCAGCAACTGAGCCACAAATTTTGTATCTCTGATACTGTTTAATGAGCTCTTTACATTGCACAATTGCAGGAAGAAGTCAAAGACAAAAAACCCCACAAATTCACCAGAAATGCCATACCCAAAAGGAATAGCAATTCCAACAGTCTGCGTAAATCAAGCTGATGGTGATTTGAAAACTGATAAAAGGCAGAGGGTTAAACTTTCTTCATACAGTATATGACAACATCATGCTTCATTATTTGCAGTTTTCTTTACACATCTATTTAGACTAAGATGAATAACCTTATAAAAATACATAAGTAAGCAGCAGAAGAAATGGGCCAACTGCTGTACTTCTGCTTTGCTGCTCTGAATTCATGGCATTTAGTTTTAATCCTTCATATAGGAAGTTTATTTATACAGACAGGGATTTTGGGAATTCTGCAGGATTAGTCAATCTACAGCATTCTCAGGGCATGAATTTTAGCATCAGAATTAAACTGCCTGGATATTCAATGCCTAGAGTAAGTAAATATTTGGGTTGATGAAGGTTAAACAGATTAGACAAGATGAAGCCAGGATTCTCTGCTTATTTACACAGAAGCTTAAATATTGCTGCTCTTCATTTAAGAAGCCCAACTTAAAGGAAAATCCTACAAAAGCAACAAACAAAATATACTTACCCAACCTGAAGTGAGACAGCACCAAGATATCTATCATTTTCAGCCTGGGTAGGCATGTGACAAAGCCACACACTGAATCACAAATCTCACACTCCTTGGCCTCCTTATGGGAAACATGCAGAGGAAACAACAGCTTCAGCACAAGCTTGCTGCTCTGAGTTTCAGCTGCACCAGGGAAATGGGATAAACAACCCCCCTCCCGGTTCTATTCAAAAACAAGAGGGAAATAATTGGTGTGAAAACCATTTACAGTTCAGTTACACTTTTGTGATGTGAAGAGGCAGTTATGCACAAGGCTGTCTGGGACCTGATCATGTCCATAAATCCTACTGTGGAGAGGATTTCCAAATGTTCCCAGCAAAGCCACACATCAGCTTTCATCAAAATCAGCAATAAATTTCCATCCATTTCAGGCAAAGCAGTGTTAAAATAATTCCAGTTCCTACACCCACCTGCTGTATCCTCCAAGCTTACACTGACATTTTTCTGTGTCATACCAAATGCCTGCTCCAAAGCCCCTCCACCACCGAGAGGTTTTGGATCAGCTGGTAAAGGACCAGTAGGTAAGCACTAGACACAAAAAGCAAAATTTTGATTTCAGTCTTTGATAGACACAGATTAAGACTGAAAGCAAAAGGACAAGGCAGGTATGCCAGCAGGTAGACAGCTAGCACGATCTAGAAGTTTGAGGAGGACGGCCAAGCATTAGCTCACACTTCAGTCCATTCAGTTTCAATTTCTGAAACAATTTTATTGAAAGGAACTGACATTAAACCGTTTGAAAAAGAAACCAACACACTTCTGTCTAAATTAAATGCCTCTGCAGAACACTACTCTCACTTGCTGGAATTCCACCCTTCACTACTGTGCATCACTCAGCCCTGAGCCCACTGAGGTGGTGTTTGGCTTACCACAATCTCGAGAAAATTCGTGTACAAATTTCAGACACTTTGGAGGAAGAATTTCCACCAATCCATGTTTGCTCTGAACAGATGTAACATTCCTAAGAAGATCTCAGCTGACTGCCTTTGAAGTCTGAAGAAAAAGGGAGGGGTGGGAGGGGTTGGGGAAGCATATTAAAAAAAAAAAAAAAAAAGCTCGACCTTGAAAGCTGCATTTCTTCCCTTAAAAGAAGAAGTCTCCAGGGACTCTTGAGCAAAATAAAAAGCAAATTCTCCAGATCCTTATCTCATGTTATTTTTGAGAGCGTTTTCTTTTGTTCCTTTGCTCTTGTCATATTTGGGATTAAAGGACTTTCACAGTAGCACAGTTCAAGCAGACCATTCACCATCCCAGATCTGTGCCCCCCGTGCCAGGCCAGGGCATCTCCTCCCACTGCAGCTTTTCCTTTTCACAAAAAGCACAGCCCAGCCTCAGACCCAAGCATGACAAGAAAAATTTCATGACAGGCAGCTTGCTAAGAAGAGTTCTGCGAAGGTCAAGCATTGTCCCAGAGTGAATTCCCACCACAAAAGCACTCCCGCAGTCACACCTTGCGCTGGGTCCGTGTCTGGACAGCCCTTACACAGCACTCAGACTTGCACACCGACAGCTCTCGGAGCTGCACTCTGACCTCTCTCATGGCTGAAAATATTATTTCATCAGACACAGCTCGCACTTACCCCAAAAATGACACTGGGGACTAAGTTAACTTTAACATGGCAAAAAAGGGGCTGCTTCTCCTGTTTTGCTTCTCTCTGTCTGCTGCCATGTCTTCGGCGTTCCTCCCCTCCTCTCTCAAACTCAGCTCCTCCTCTGTTAGCCTGCCCTATTAACCTTCTCCATATCCCACCCACCCAAATTTGCACATTATTAAGCATCCAGAGGCTTTTGTTCATTTAAACAAAAGCATGGCTACTGCATTTCCTGGCAAGAGGTGTCTCATACCCAGCAATCACTTAGGGCAGCTCTAATAGACTCATTACTCCCAAACACAAAATCTGGGCACGCCAGACAGGCGAATTCAAGGACGTGTCCTTCCCCGAATTCCACAGAGCAAGATAAGCCCGTGAGCCTTGCGCTTACTTTATCTCAACTAAGAGGCTTCCCCCGTTTTCTCACTCGGTAAGAAACTAATTATTTGCCACTGAGGCATGGAATAGGTTAAAGTTTCCTCTGTCTTGTCTCAGTTCCCTTTGCAGATTAGGGGAAAACAATGAAGTCTCCACACTTTGTGATATTGCTAATGCTTCCTGTGGGGATAGCAGCGCCGGCTGCAAAGAGGATTATGATCACAGTTTAAAAGGAGTGTGTACTGTACTGCCGCAAGAGGCACAGGCTTATCAGGAAAGAAACCGAGCTGCCCCCAAACTATGCACTTGGGACTCCAGCCTGCCTTCGCTTCTGGCTGATGGCTCTGCCTCAGATCACACACCAGCTTATCAGGAGTGATAAGGCAGAAGCTGATCTTGGAGGGGCTGGGGGATAAATGAGTAACGCTGCTCAAACAGCTCGCAAACATTCAGCACCAGGACACACAGCAATGTTTACAGAACATCCCACCACATTCATCTGCAACAAAACACCGGGCTGGCCAGGGCACGGCAGAGTGCAGGGGCTGCACATTCCTGGCCACGGTTGGGGAATTTGAAAGAAAAAGCGGTGGTGATGTTGGCTGGCCTTCCACAAGCAAGGCTGCAAATGCTTTGAAAAGCACAGCACCATCAGTGAGATAGGTGCTGAGCAGATTCAGCTTCGAGGTGCTGCTTCAGTGCTGGTGAAGGGCCTCTGTCAGTCTCAGTGCTGAGCACAGAGTGGACTCATTGAAGGAATAATAAGAAATTGATACTGTGGAGTCATAAAGTGCATTTCTGTCACTGGGCCCTCTAAGGTACCAGGAGCAGGACACAAGTTTATTCACACCCATTCATCTCTACCAGCACAATTGCTTTATTATAATGCCAAGGCATTGGCCAAAACAGCAATCAAAAATTCCTTGGCTTCAAATAGTGGCAGGATGCAACTACAGGTCAGCATGGCACATTTTTTCCCCCCTTGCATAGTTCAGCCAGCATAAAAACCTGTATCATCTCGGTAGACACATCCTGACAGTGTCAAGAGGATTTTGTTGTTCCTGTTGGCATGATATTTTTTTTTTTTGATTGTTGTTTGTTTCTTTTTTCTTTTTTTTAAACACTGTGCCTGTGCTTGCTCTTCTCCAAGTAATTTGTACAACTGATAAAAAGCTAAAGTTATCAGATATTCCCCTTCACCCCTGTTTCTATTCAGAGGGGTTTAATGCTTGCTAGAGGCTACAACAACAAGCAATAGCATTAATGCATGTTCTCCTGAATTTTTACAGGCTTAAAAATCCCCAGGCTTTGCCCAGCATGGCACTGTCTGATTACACACTGCTGCTCTAAGCAGTCTTTGCCACCTCCCACCACACACCAGAAAAACTACAGACCAAACCTTCTAACCAGTGAAAACAAAACAAAACCAAACAAAATAGCAGTTTTAAGATGCTCACAAGGCACTTCTATGAATTGCTGCATGCTTTAAAACAAGCTGTTTCACTTCTGCAGAGGGATAAGGTCTCTTACAGTCAGTGAAAGCTGGTTGCTTTTTGCCAACCAAAACAAACCTTCTTGTGATGGTTCATGCATCTCTACTAATCTTTGCTGCTCAATGCCAGGCTTGCCTAGGTTTCCTCTCTATCCACTGTTCCTTACCTTTAATCTCTGTTGAAGAGTAAAGAGAATAGAGCTGAAAGACCAAAGACTTTCCTGGCTTATGGCTATTATAAAACAGAACAGACATTTTCCCAACATGACCTCAACCAGCTTGTTCTTTAAGGGACTTGAGAGCCCCTGCAGAGACCTGAATTCCAGTTGGCCTAATGTTTGAGATGCTCCCTTTAACTGAGAACAATGGGGACAGAGATATGCATTATTAAATTCAATAAAGTCACTGTCTTTCAAATTTTAATCAGGTCATCATGTAGGCCCGGAGCCTTGGAAAAGACAACCTTCAGTGCATTCCTCAATTTCACATGCTGAGAGCCAGGTGACTTAAGGTGTGCAAGGAAACTGCATACCTCAGAAAAATGTCCTGCTTGATGGTAAGTGTTTTACAGATTACTAAAAAGATTAATAGGATTATTTGATAAGAGGTTCTACACAAGGCAACAGTCAGAGGAAAAGCAACCTAAGCAAGGAGGACCAACACAGAAAGAAAGAGAAGCAATCCAAAGAAATCTGTCTAGGTGGAGTTTGAATAAGTAGGCTTGAGAAAAAACAAACTGATAAGGCTGGAATCAAGTATAGTTAAAGGCACTTCATCACCATCTCTGCAGAAAAGTAATTCTTGTTAGCAACATGGATATTGAATCATATCAGCAGCATTCCACAAGCCTTCCACTCAAATCTAGTCAATGTGTCTCTGCTCCTTCCACCCTCAGTGGCTCAGAGCTCCACTGACAGTGGTGTCCATGATCATACTGTAGAGATCTCTGACACCCCCTGTAAAGGGGACCCATCTGCAGCATGGGCTGTTGATTTAAAAAAAAGGGAAAGGAGACACACTTTGCCAGGCTATCACTAGCAGCAATACAGATAGAAAAGCATTTTGCAAAGGGCAGCTCCCAGTGGTTGGGCAGAGCCAATCAAAACGGCTACCAAGGAGAAAACTGGAAACAAGGAATCAGAAGTAGCTATTCAGGCAATCTTTACACACCTCTGTCCTGTTTGACTATGCAGGACTAAGCCTACATAAAGTCTACCTTAAGATTTAACTGAAAACCAAATTATTTAGATAACCAAATGTTTGACTTTTGGAAAAACTAGGTACACAGAAAAATTGCAGCCACAATAAACAGGAGAAGCATCAACACTTCAGGTTAAAACATGTTATTTTCCAACATGGGCCTTAATGTCAAATGCAGTGATTCATTTTAGGACATGTGCAGACTCAGCAATGCATTTCTCAGCAGTCATCTCTACCTCAGCAAAAAACAAACCAGGCTGGACTGAACTGACCACATCACACCCAGGAGCTCCATACTTCTGTGGCCTCCTGAGCCTGCTTACCTGAAAGACATTTGACACTCTCAACACTTTAAACTGGAAAGTGTTTGCTGCCCTGCTTGGATTTATCTCACTCTGCCTATACAGAGGCTTTGGTATATCAACTTTCAGAATGCAATTTATACACTTCTAAAATCAATCAGAATCCCTAAGCTTTTACAAAAGGAAATGAGAAATATTACTGTCAAACGTCCATCAGACCTAGAAGCCTAGGTGACTGTCACACATTAAAGAAATTAAAAGGCTGCATTTGAGATAGAATACTCTCTTCCCATCTCTGTCGTGAAAGGCTACGATTAAAGTGCTCTAGGAATCAAAATTCAATTTCTTTCAGGTCTTGCAAACAACATTGGCCTTGAGCTGAATGCTGCCAGCCTGCTGCAGCCTTTGAGGAGATTAGGCTTTTACCAGCCAACTACGAGAATCTTAAATCCAGTATTAATCCTAATTCCCATTTAACCACATCTTCATTGTGAAGCAAAAGCAGGCTGTGCGTGAACTTGCACGTTCATTCTCCCATGTGCAATGATCTGTGTCACCAACAACAGATGCTAAACTTCATGTATGTTTAAGAAACACATTCCAACCCTGGTTTACAGAAAATCATAGCAAAAGAGAGACTGGAGCTGGAAAGAGAGTTTGTCACACTGGGATGACTTCTGAGAGATTATGTGAATGGGAAATTTTCAGCACAAAAGCTTCTATCTGTCAATAACAGGAGATTTCAGTCCTGGCTTGGAAGAAAACAGGATGAACAACAGTGTCACAAGGACACAGAAGCACCTGTGATCCAACTCCATCATCACGGTGCAGAGGTGCTGCCAGCATCACCCCATCAGCACCAAACCACCCAGATGACAACCACTGGGACTGCAGAAAGCACTGCCCATCATCACCATGCTCGTGGCCACTGCCAGGATAAGTTTCTGGGGACAAGAGACTCAGCATTCCCTCTGAGCAAGCCCTTGTTCCCCTCTCCTCCCAGAGGTTCTGAAGCTGCATGGCCCACCTTGCCACCCTCACGCTACAAGCTCCAGGGGATCAGGTCAGACTGAGGTGAGGTCCTCCCACTGCCCCCCAGAACAAAGGCATCACCTGCAATTCTTAATCTCCTGAGGCTGAGCTGGCACAGACTGGCTACAGAGGCTTTTGCTGAAGTTGTCTCTTCCTACTGTAAAGGCCAAGGAGCCAAAGTGGATATTCCTATGTCCTTTCTAACATCTCTTTACACCAATTCCCTTTCAAATCCCATTATGGCAGTCAAATTGGACACATCTCTGAACTGCCAAGCTTTCTGCATCATCCATGGCAAGGTCAGATCATTCACTGCCCCTTGGCATTCCTAGACAAGGAATACCAATCTCAGAGACAAAGCAACTGAAAGTGAGGACAGACTGCTGCTTGGTCTGCTATCAAGTGAGACAATTTCAATTCATTTACAAAGAAGTTCTCGCAGATACTTGGGGGGAAAACCATTTATATTTCCTTTGTTTAAAGCACAGAATTCATTGCAGATGAAAGGAATCTTTCAGGAAACACATTCCCAAGAGAACAAAAATGTGTTTGGCACCACTGCCTGTTAGAAGCAAAAGGACCTCCCTACAGGCAAGGGAGCCAACATCTCCTGGAAAATGGCAAATTTATTTATTTTTAGTAAGTACAGTAATTGCTGAAAACCTCTATTTCCACCAATCAGTCACCTGAACTTCCCAAACTAAAAATGTGATGAGACTTTGGGACTACTTTCTCTAAATGGAGGCACAGCTGTATTTCCTTCTCCTTGGAACTGGCTTTACTTGTTGCTTGCTCACTGGGACTCTCCAGTGGAGATCCCAATGAAGTCGTGGTACACAGCACTAGCAGTAGGCTGAGCATCAGCTGAGCTGTGGTAACACTCCCTGTGCATGCTCATCCCCTGCAGATGATGTGAGGTAATTTAATTTAGCAGGGACAGAGCTTAGTTAAATTGCATTACCTTTCTTTTGCCATGGGCTAAGACCACACACATGGACAACAACCACAGCTCATCCAACAAGTAATTTGACTGAGTGCCTGGCTCCTGGAATACTGCAAACTGGGTCATATAGACTTTTTGCCTAAAGTTCAAGCCAATATTTGAACTGAGAACTTTCTCTTTCCCAGAAGGTGTTCTACCCATCATGCTGCTACATGTCCTGGGGTAAGGTATCTTCAGTCTTGGGAATCTGGAAGCACAAAGATTCTTGGTGGAAATAATTACTGCTACACTGAAGATTCAAATCTTTCAGAGCACAACTACTCCAATGTTTTAAACCTCAGTTTCTCTGACAGGAGAGCACAGATATGTCCAGTATGAGCAAATGGGGAACTTTGCCTCTTTATTGTCATGGCTACATCTCCTACAACTTTCCTCATCTCAGAAACACAGACTAGTGCATGCAGAGAATCCACAGCCAACTTCTGAAAGATGGCAACTTGCAAGATTTAGACTGTGGTTGCTGTTAACCAGCACTTCCACACCCCTTCTTTCCTCATGCAGCCAAAAGAAAGGAGAATTCTAGTTTTTTAAAACTATGCAGGCATGTAAAAGAAAAAAAAGTAAAAAAAAAAAAAAAAAAAAAAGGCAGAAGCCATCTATCAAAGAGAGTGACACATTCCCTTCTAATAAATACCCTTTACAGACCATGCCTGCATATCCCACTGTCCCTTTGGCTAGCCCACCTGCTTCACTGGCTCATCCAAAAGCCTGACTCTGCATGGCACATTTCTTCAGGCATAACAGAGGATTTTGTTTTGCATTTGTGCTTAGCAGAGATTACCCACATACTTAATCAGAAAAGTGACGTTGACATGTCATGTACTTACACCCCACTGTAAATCCTACTTCTCCCACTGCCAACACCTTCATCTTCTAGCATGGAAGGAGGGATTGTGGTAGAAAAATGTGGCTCAAGCTCCCTTCTCTTTGCACACACAAAAACCCAAATGGAAAATGCAAAGAAGTAGCACAGTTTAAAATTCATGTCTGCAAAGCAACTATGGACACATTAAGAGCCACCTGTTTATTCATGCAATCTTAAATTTTCAAGATTGAGCAAAAAGCACTTTTTGTGAAAAATAAGAATTAGAAAAAAGCAGAGTTGTTTTTTTTTCACAGTGATCACAAAAATATCAGGGGGAATCATTTCTGAGCAAAAAATATTGTTTGCAATTTCTAAAGCCACCCACTGAGAAATGTAAGAATTGGAGAGGAAAGAGTCCACTGAAAACAGCCTTTAGATATACATGAGATTGGCAAGTGAACTGAAACTGTCCATGATGGGAAAAAATACAAGGGGGTGGAGTAGATAGCTATTTTTTTCTCACATATACACAAACTAAAGTAGTAAATTTGCTGAAAGCCCAACAGGAAACCATGGTCAACATGATGCTTAGTGCACCATGCACCAGCCATATCTTCATCTTATTTAGAACAATCCACATTAAAAAAGCTTTCCCTAAAGCTGACTTCCCAAGTGTTCTATCCAATCCATTTTAGCTACCCCAAGCTATACAACACCTCAACAAACTCATATCAAATGAGAAAGGACAAACCTATTCCACAGTGTCTCACTGCTATCCAGCCTCTTTACCCTGCTCCATCCTTAGTCCCAGCCCCAAACAAATCCCTGCAGCAATCCTTTCCATACTGCCTGCCCTCGCTCCTGCCCCCAGGTGATACATGTTGGCAACCAAACACTTCAGCTGCAATATGGAAAAGACTGATGCTTTGAAGATTTCAAATAAGCTGGCAGCTCGTATTTAACAGTAAATATGCCTTAAAAATAATAAATAAGCCGCATTACAGGTTCACAGAAACCTGAAAGCCATAAGCTTAATGGCCTAGATAGCCCTGCAGCTCAGTGATTTGGGCTCTCCTGAGGGCTAAAATTGCCTGGATAGTCCTGATTAAAAAGATAAGCACAGACAGACCCATTGCTCTAGCATATTTCAGAGACAGCTAAAGAAACAACTGAGTCTCATGGGTCTAATAATACACAATTTCAGTTATTTATATCATTGGCTAGCCAAGTATTTACCTGGTTCTAAAGCAGAACATTAACAGAATCTCTATAGAGTTGAATGAGATATTCCTAACACGTCAAAAACTTCAGCCAAAAACCTAAATAAATGGAACAGCAGTTCCTCAGAGATACAGATAGTATCCCCAGAGGAATATGCCTGCCTGCCTCCTGCACAGACTGAATCAGCCCAGCCACTTAGGGCAGCAACAGCAGAGCAGCCACTGCACACACAGAACCTGCTCAGTGTCTCAGACAAGCCTTGCTGCCCAGCTCACGGCAGCCGTGGAGAAAACATTCCCAGCCTGTGTCCACACGGAGCCCACGTCCTGCCTGGCTTAGGATGGCGAGGCAAGGCACCCAGGAGAATCAGTCTCCTTGGTGAAACACTGGTGTCCCGTGCTCCTGTAGGACACTGGTGCTCTGTGTGTGCAGGGAGGACAGGCCATCCCGTGCCAGGGCCCTCGGGTACCGACACATCTGGGCGAGCAGCTCTGGCAGGGACAGACCTCCTCCACAACAGAGGCACCCTTAGCACTACGGGCATGTCCCACACAGTGGGGTACGGGGAGGAGGGGCACCAATCTGTGCTCTTCAGCCATGTGCTTATCTTTCCTGCAGGCTGCTGGTTTCATGGAGAACCTGGCCTACCACACCTGCAGATGGGCTCAACTGCTCATACAGAATTGTTCTATCCAAATGATGGGTGCATCGGTCCTCCTTGTCACTGGGAGAAGTGGCTAGAAGATGAAAAGCTGCTCAAAAGCTTAATTTCTGACCAAACTGTCCTTTCAGAGTTGAATAGCATCATTCTCACTTCCCCTCCATCAGCTCCATACCTTGGAAGGGTTAAAAAAGACAGCAGAACCATTAGCATTTTGATAGCTTTCCGAACATGTATAGCAAAAAGTCTTTAAAATTCATTGCTCTGAGATAATCCTTCAAGTCTAGCATTTCCTCCTCAGCTTGAGGCAACCAACTGGTTTTCCTCCCCTTAATGCCTTAATAGAAAGCTCCAAGGAGTTGCCAGGCTAGAAGTCTCAAATATGCTCGAGAAAAGCAGAGTCCTGAAGTTCAAGAGAAGCCATGTAAGGTGTCTGGGGCTTAATTAAGAAGCAACTATAGGGGGCACCTTATTAGATACTGCAAACCCCTAGAGATCCTGCCTGCTGTAAATCACAGCTCACAACACATGCACACGCTGTTTTCCTTCCAAAATGCTGAGTACACACAGCTCCCACTAATTTCAGCTGCCACAGAAGGTGCTCAGTATTTCTGAAGAATGAACAAATTAAAAACCTTGACCCTGATTCCACTCAAGCTCAGGAACTTGAGCTCTCATCAAGATCAAGGCTGAATTTTTTAACACTATTACAATCTTGAGAACAAAGCTGTGATTTTGAACCGCACAACTGGCATTAATACTGAGCAGCTCCGCACCTGTGCCTGGGAAGTTATTTTTTTTTTACAGCATGTGCTGTTTTAATAACTCCAAAGCAAATTGCTTTCTCAAGGAAGCGCCCAGGAATGCCTCAGGGCAGAGGAAGAGGCCATCTCACTTTGTGGCTTTGATTAGGTTTGTTGCAGTGGAAATAGGCAGATACTTCAGGACCACATCACTCCTCAGACACCACTAAAGGGTAAGACTCAAGGAGTCACTAACTTGTTAAGGGCTATTAGGCCTGATTATATGCTCTTCCTAAACACTATTTCTGGGGGAAAGCAGTTTGCAAAAACCAGTCTGTTCAAAGGAAAATGAACTTCTGCTTCTAAATTTCTAAGGAAATTTAACTGGCAAGAAGTTGGCATTCAGCAGGAAGGCAGAGTAGCAGTGAATGCACTGCAGTACTACGTGGAAAAGAAGGTTCAGATCTCAGTGTCACCACCTGTAGTCTCCCACACTCTAATGCATATCCCAAACCATGAAATATTGATTATTTTGGCTGAGGTAAAAATTTTCCCACCCCAACCCCATTCCTTCCAAAACTTCAGAAGGTCTTTATTTTCTATGAGAAAAAACCAACCAAGCCTTGCCCCTAACCTCCCCCTGCAAAAAAAAACTCCAAACACCTCACAAATAGAGTTTAATTTACAGAGAAAAAGTTCTTATCCAAATTTAACAAATGCACAATTAACACAACCAAAAGAAGAAAAGGCCTTAGCAACATATCATCAAGTTACTTGGGACATTTGGCTCCAAGAGCACAGAGAGCACAAGAGCATGTCATTTATTTAGCTGGGAAAAATCTTCTTATGATACAGGAAATACTCCCTCCCCATTTTTCAAACCTGAGCTATCTTTCCTAGGAGAAAAAATTGGGTAGGTACTATTCTCTTATTTCCTAGTGTGCTACAAGTTTTCCATGGTACCCTCAGCGAGTTATTTATATTCCACTTACATCAGTAAAATGGGAATGCTCCGCCTCAAAAAAGGTGCTACAAAGATACAATCCATTTGCAACTGTGAGATGCCCAGATAACGTGGACCACACAGACACTCAATAAACAAGTGGTAGATAATTACTGTGACATGAAACAGAGAGGCTGCATCTGCCAGAAAAATTCTGAGCAACTGACTCATTCTGGTGGGCCAGTCCAGGGATAGTTCAGATGCCTGCCCAATCTGTTCCTTCAGGCACAGTGCACTGTTTCATTATCCATCAGTCAATCTCAGATTTCTAGCTCAGGGTGTACACACAACAGCAAATGCTACCAGCACTGCAAATCCTCTTTCAAATGCATTTGCAGTTATTGGAAGGGTGAGAAAATTACCTTATCATCAGTTCCAACAACTGCATCTGTTTCATCTCCTTGCTAGGCAATAGTGTATCTGGACAGAAGATATTCTGCCTTTACTTAGGCAGAGTTCATCACAAGGAATAAAGCTCAGGGACAGTAGAACAGAAAGGTGAAAGGGAGAAACAAATCTTGTCTATGAGGAGTTACCTATGAAGCTACAAGACAGCCAGACTCAGGCAGTTTTACATTTAATTATATTCCGTTTTAAAAAATCAGTGCTTGGTCCTGCTCCACACTGCTCCACTCCATAAAGAATCAAGGATTACAGCTGAAGATTGTAGTTTCACGTTAAAGCACGGTCTACAGATGTAATCATGTGGGATGTTAAGGGAAAATAGATCCACTACATGGCTTCTCCTGGCCTCCTTCAGCTTTGCATCAATCCTACAGTAACATTGAAGTCCAGGAGAATACAGCTCCAGCCACAAAAAGGATTCTGCAAGGCAGTCTCAGGGAGCAGCTGGAGCATGCAGCCCTGCTCTGTGTTATGGAAAACCCTTTGCAAGACTATCCTAGTGCAGCCTGACTTTATTTCAACAGGACAAACGTAGAGTGCAGCTCAATCATACATCTTAGACCTCAGCTTACTGAAGCTATTTTCAGACTAACCTAATTCATTATTTTTTTCAATTCATCATCCCAGATTCAGAAGAAAAGAGTGAACTCTTACATCAATAGCTTGCTTTTCCCAATAATGTAGGTATACTTAAAAAATGGGCAGAATTAAGACATGACATGGATACAAAGCAGATCATTCTGTGATTAGAAGATGCAAAATTACTTTTTAGGGCAAAAGGTGCAGTTCTTAAAAAGGCCTCATATAACTCTGAAATTACAGTTATCATTGAGAGCACAATTGAAGACTCTGAAGAAAGGTAGCAGCTTACCTTTGTCTTCCTGGGGATCTAGGGAACCTTAGCAATCAGCCTCCTAGAGGTTCCTTTAAAGGTTCCTTTGATGCCTGTAACCATAAGCAATACTAGAAATCTGCTGTCATTTCAGTGCTAGAGGTCTTAGACTTGACTAATATAAGAGAAATATTTTCTTAGGTAAATTTTTTGCAAAACCATATTAAGATGTTAGTGTCATCTTTTATTTTAAGATCAGTATTGCCTGTTTATTACAAAAAATACCCCATAAAAGCAAGGTTTATGATGTTTTAATTTGTTCTTTCAAACACTGTGTAACTGGGCTCTGCATCTCTGCAGACAGACAGACAGACACAGTGGAGCTCATCTCACATCCAGGACTGCTTTGACATTATATGATTTCCAGACCTGATTGTTGTGGATCCAAATAAGCTGTATGGTAATCCTGGTTCTGATTTCCACTAGGTCAGGCCTCCCACTGCTGCCTCTGTGTGCTGTAAACACACCTTATGCCTCCTTATTTAACTGGAAGGAAAAGGAGGGGTGATACCAAAAGGGCAAGCTCAGACTCCTCGTCTACCACAAGATGAACACGTCTTCTTAGAACAGGTTAGTGGAGGCCATCTGAGGATGAATTTGGCTTCCCTGAAAGAGGAAATTCCCCTTATTTAAACCTCAAATACACAGTAAGGGCTTGGAAGTTTTTGCCTTTAAAAGGAGTGTACTGTCTTTGTCTGAGCACTGATGAAGCTTCAACCCTCAGCCTTTTCCCCCCACTTTTCTAAAAACGGCAAAAACAAAATACAAAGCAAAGGCAGAGTGGCATTCCCATATAATCAGAACTGGAGTGAGCACCTCAGTTTTGCAATCCCACCTTTTATAACAGAGGGATCCTCTGAAAGGTCCCCTTGGCAGCCAAGCAGCACAGAACACATCACAGCTCAGGGGGCTGAGCTGCACTGGAATAACCAGAATGAGGGTCTTTGGTGATGCAGAGCACAACCACAGAGAACAAACACCCTCACTAAGCACACACCCAGCTTAGCTGAGATCCCCTCTTGACTTCCTTCTTCTTATCTCCTTACTCTCCTAGGAGAACTAAGAAAGGATCAAGACTTTCTCCTCCTCTCCATAAAACACCAGGAAAGAAGAAATTACTGGATCCATGTGGTAGCCTTGTCTATGCTGAGCTCGCTGCAATCAAACCAGCACAAGAGTGTTTCATTCTGTTCCAAGCAGCTCCTCTCTTGCCCTAAGCACTATTTTTCCCATCCTGCCCAACAACAATGGCCCAGGCACCAACATATCAGCAGTGTTCAGCTATATTTTCCTTGGCGGCTTAAGGTGATTTTCTAATAATATTCCTCAGAGGAAGCAATGGTTTAGGAATTATATATCCTTGTACAGCCTTGACCCTGACAAAATACACCATCAGTGCTTCAGTGTCAGTCTTTCCCCTGATGTCACTGACAAGCTGATTGTTTTGCCAAGGTCTTCAGAGACTTTTTGCTCCACTCCGTAAGAGCACATCCAGGGGAGACACAAACCTGCAGAACCAGTGAGGAAAGACAGCAAGAACACTGAAGGAGACACAAGGACACCTGGATGGGAACTCAGTTTTTGAGGGAGCCACATTTTTTGAGACATGATATATTTTTTTTATTTCACATAGGGGTAAAAATCTGGAACACACCTTGGAATCCTTCATGCATAAACACACGTGCTCTAGAACAGCAGTTCTGTGGTTAGGGCAGGAATTTCTGGCAATTTCAGGAATTTCTAGGAAACCTGCTTTAAGGACCCTGTTTTGGATTTGTGACAGCATAGGTGAAAAACCCAAACCATTTGGCTCCTATCTGTTTTGGTTAAGAAATTCTATCCTATGTGCAAGAAATTCACCCAACGAGAAGGAAGTGGAGACCAACCCTTTCTTACAAAGCAGGAATGGTTTCAATAAATCAGCATTTTCTGCAGGCATGTTGTTTCCTTGAAGGCTCCTAGCCAGTCCTAGCCTAAAGTAGCAACCAGTGTGGTTTCTGCTGAAGACATAAGCCTAGAAGCAACCCACCCAATAGAGGTTCTGCTTAGGAACAGCTTATCTCCCCCAGGTAGAGTCACTGCAACATGGCGTAGAAGAAACAAACAAGGTTTCGTTAAATTTGCCCTGAAAACTCAGGATTCTGACTTCTTGTATTCCAGTAGTTTACATTGTTAAACAGAGGAAAGGAGGTATGGTGGGAAAACCTCACTCTCTCCTTTCATGTTTACTTTATTCATTCCTTAGTCTGGGACAGTAAAAATGTTGCTGATATCCAAAAGAGGGTGTACATGTGTGTGTGTGGCAAAAGCTTTGGAGCCTGGGCTGTGCATTATGTGGTCAATTTTACACACAGGGGTGGACAGCATCTTTTTCTTCTGTAGTAAGGAGAGGTAAAACTGTCCCCACAAGGAATTAAAAGAAAACACAGTTATACCACAGATGTAAGTCAGAGCTAGTCTTGCTGATTTAAGACACTTCCCATGAAGTGGCTTGAAAGAATTTCCAAAAGTACAGTCTTCTTAAACTGTGTTCTCCAGAAAGAATGTTTTTCTACTTCTAAACACAGCAATTTTTATGTGCAGTACAGGATTACCCTATATAGGTCACTGACACTCCATGGAAACCTAGATAAATAGCTCTATTCCCACACTAAATTTTGTTGGCTTCTCTTCCTTTATTGCTAAGAATATTTCAACTGGAACAACATATTTGTGCCTTTGAGGTTCTCTATTCCTGCTGCCGCTTCCCCACCTGGAGCTATAATCCTACGCTTGTCACAAACCCAGCCACTGCTTCAGAAGTTATTACAGCTACAATCTGCAGATTATAGCAACTTCTAATAGGGGATAAGCAGCAGGAAAAGGTGAGTTTAAGCTGCAAAGAGCCTGCTGGTTCAAAAAGCCCTATTATTAATATTTATTATTTTTAAGCATTCATTGAGGGCTGTAGAAGATAAAAGAATGAATTGAAAGCAAGAACCAAGGAACCAAGTTTATATAAGACAAGACAACGTGAAAGCTTAAAGAATAAGTGCAGTGTCTGGGGAGGAGGGGAGCCAAAGAAAAAGTAGTAACAGCAATGGGAAAAAAACCCACACCTTTTATCAGCACAATGCTCCTAACATTAATAAGTATGAAGAGAATTAAAGAATTCTTCAGTGTCTAATCAGAGCTGTTGTCCATAGGGGATCTTCTAACACTATTACAAGTCATTGGAATATCTTTAAAGAATGGAGCTTTGATCATAAAAAGCAAGTGTGTGGAGGAGGGCAAGGGGGGGGCTGGAAAAACAGCAAAAGGAAATGCAACTGGTGTTAGGGAAAAATCCAGCCCTGGACAGGTGCTTTACAAAGCTCCAAATAAATCCATTTAGATTTTGTGTAAAGAGAATGAGGCATAATTCTCACTCAGGTCCCTCCATTACAGGCAAATTTCTCCTCTTTCCCACAAACCCTTTGTGCCTGTTGTCAAAGGTCTCCCAGTTGACACTCCCCTTCCCTAACCAAGATGCAAACTCATGGCTTACACCATTTTAAACCTTCACACTTTCAAACAACAACCCACAATGCTTCACAGTTCCAATGCACTTTAGCAAGATTAGCTAACAAGAACCTTCATCATACCCACATGCTGAGGGTACTATCTTCATTTTCACAGCTGGTGAAACAGATGCTCAGAAAAGCAATGCAACTTTCCCAGAGCTAAGGAGTGTCTACAGCAGGCTGATGTTAGGACTGCTGGCACTCACCCACCTCAGTTCTGAGCAGTAAAATCAGTGATAGAACTTGGGAGTGAGAGTCCAATCCCCCTCCCAAAGCCCTCTGCTCCCCAAGGCTAGTGCAGAACTTCAAAGCACTTCCCAAAGAGCATCACATTACAGAAATACTGTAAGAAATCCACTGCAAACTGAAAACTTGGAACTATCTGCAGCAGCATTAACAAAGAAAATTAATGTTTTTCAACTAACGCCGACTCTTCTCCTGCCAAACCTTCCCCGCTGCAGTATCAAAATATGAACACACAAAATGTGAAGCCTGAAACCTTCTGCTCCCTTAAGCACAGTGAAGAGATAGAATAAGACTTCCAAGAGACTGGCTGGATTAAGTAGCTTTTTTTTCTTTTGTCTTGTGTCTTCTCTGTTTTTTCTTTCTTAATCGCATCAGAATGTTGTTCCTGACTGATGCTTCCCCTAACATTTAAAATAAGAAAAACACTTCTTAATTAACAAAGCATCACTGTAAGCTGAAATCCTTATCAGTTTTGAAGGGTTTTTTTCAATCCTATGAACCCAGAGTGATTTGTCACATCAGCAAGGTATTATATTGTCAATTCTCAGGCTGCCAAAGCAAAGAGATCTTTTGGTGCTTCCAGCATTGTGTCTCAAGCACTTCCAGAATTATCTCTCGGTTTTTCCTGTATCTTATTCTGAAAAACAGCTTGGTGTAACTCTAGAGGAACCCTGTTACATGCCACATTCCCATCAGAAGGGAAAGTTTTGTTGATTAACACAAAATAAGCGCCTCATCCTAAGCAGCTTTGAGAATCCCCTCTGACATTAACAGGAAAAAAGGGCAGTCAGCAGTTCAAAAATACATCATATCCAAAATTCACCCCTCTCAATAATATTCTGAGACATTCAATCCTTTATTTGCCATTATTTCTCATACATATCCATGTTGTACCCACCACAGTATCGCCATTAAGCTCCATCAATTTTTATCAGCAAGACTGACATTAAAACATTCTGGTTTCAAATAAGTGCATAAATAAGCACATCAACAACAGTGACAGTGACTCCCATCCAAAAATCCACTGAATTTCCAGTCAGTGGGGATGCCATTATCATATTTATGCTGGCAACAGGTTTTAGGGACTTCATCTGAAAGGTGCCCACCAGTCCCAAAGACTTCCATGGGAAACAGGTTCTCAGCGGGCCTGAGAAAGCAGTCCAGTACAGGCACAAGCTCCCTCTGTACAAGAAGATCTGGTTTATTTTCACTCCACAAGAAAATGAGATGTGCCATCAAGCAAGCCAAGAACAAACTCTATCATTGCTTTCCCAGCATAGAGTGTTCCAGTTCAGTGCCCTGTGAGGTCCATGTCTCAGGAACAGGCAAACTGCCAGTCAGTTCATTTAGACCATTTTTCCTGAAGAAGTGTAGACACCATAATTTAGTGCAATATTTATTACTCTAGAACGCTCTCTTCAGAGACTGTCTTACACTGAGCTTTCTGTAAGGAGTAAATATAGTAACTGTTTCCATAATAATGTTAAAAATACCCCAACAAATTAAATTCAACAGATGAAACAGGGCCATAAATACGTATGTCTAGCAACATGACCAAAATCACCCTTCTTCAAACTGGGCACTGGGCCATGAAAAGAAAGCTGCTAGCGTTACAATTTCAGTGCTGAGCCTCAGGAGCAGCACAGAACAGCAGAAACAGTCAGAACAGTAATCATGCACAATATACATAACCCTAACTGCAGCCAGGGCCTCTAAGCTCCTGAGCCCCTGCCAAGCTGTGCCACTGACCCACAGTCGACAAGTCACCATACAGTCCCAAACCCCATTCCACTCATCTGCCTTGTGGGCTTTCCTGACATCTGGGATGGCAAAAGATGTATTTAAAGCTGTTTACAATGCAAATGAGAAGTCTGAGAAAATATAAGAGCTGTTATTATCTCTGCTTTACTACCTGACTTTTCACATTAGCAGTTTGGTTTAGTTGCACTTCCTTGGAATCAACAACCACTGTAAGTTTTTTATTCCTGACAGTAACACCACAGCACCAGCAGTAAAGAGGGTACTGGTTATACTGCTTCCAGGAGACTAATCAGGGAAAATTCCAGATCACATTAGGCACTACAGATGACCCAACAAATTCCTTCTCTAACATGGCCATGTACCAACTAAAAATGGGGGCAAGAAAGGCAGGAATAGAGTTGAACTAAAATCAAAAGCTGAGCTACACTAAACAAACTCAGACCTGAACCCTAATTCACGTAATAATGAAGCCCTTTGATAACCAAGCAATATCAAGCACATGGATGAGATTCAGTTTCAGCACTATTTATTTCATCAAAAGCATCGTCTCTTTCTGCCTGAAGTGATAGACTGGACTAAAAAATCTGAACTGCATTTGAATTTAAAAATGGACTCTTCTACCGTGATTTTAAATTTATTTCTCAAGAAATATGAAACTTCCATTTTAGACCAGGTTTATTTAGTAAATACATAGCAAAGGTATGATCCTTATAGCAATCAATAAATCAATCAATCCCAAAGCACAAGGAGCCCCAGAGACTTAGCAGTCATTGGAATCCTTATTGGAAGGACTACATAGTCAGGAAGATTCCTGTGCAGGAACAAGATCCATACAAAAATCTGTGACAGTCAAAACCCCAGGGGACAATGGCAAGATACTGGTTATGGTTTTCTTTTAAATTAATTTGGTAGGGATAAATTTGCACTACATGACTACTCTCAATTGTCATGCAATATTTGCTGCATATTGCAGAAAAGCAGCATTCAGATTAGGCACTCAGTCATCCAGAGCTTCCTGTATCAAGACACCTGCAGAGACAATTCAAATCCAAAACAGCCCACACGTGTACAACTCACCAGGATGGTGAGACTCTCTGCCTCTAGCTCCGAGGAAGACCAATGAAGGACAGCCCATTGGTAAAGAACAGAAGGTGGCAGAAGTGCAGAAGCAAATCCCATTGTAAGAGCAAAACATCTTTATCATAGACTGTTTCTTTAATTTATATCTGTGCAAAAATAAATACAAACATGCTGACAAACTGGTTTAGCAGATGGTGTGGATAACAGAAAAAGATCAACACACTTCTTTCCTATAGCCACTTCTTTCAGCCTCAGAAAATTCATACTAAATTAGCCCATGACAGATCTTCACCAATGCAGAAATGATAAACAGCAAAGCAGCTGTTAAATGCTCCAAGACAAGAGGTTGGGTAGGGAGGACAATCGACAGTTTGTTTGGTGGGCACTGAATTCACCCTAATCCCCTGAGACTAGGGGATGGATTAACTCATTCACCACTTTGGAAGCTCCAAACTGAAAGAACTGTGAAAAGAAAATAAGAAATGTAGGTGTAGGGGAAGCAATGGACACAAGAGGAGTGCTGAACTGCACAGTCATGAGCTGAGGTAGGACCAAATGCAGCCTGGCTGCCGTATCAGTTACCAGTGAGGCAGCAGTGACCATCAAAAAGCTAAACTCTGGCCATCTGGAATATATCCTCACATGAAATACAATTAAAGTCCAATCATCTTCCCACTGCTGAGAAGTGGATAGTGTGAAGGGAAGGGACAACACAAAACAATAAAGTTTTAGAAGGAATAAGCAGCAGGAGAAAGAATGGAGTTGTCTGTTCTGTTTTCTTCCTTCATTTGCCACTTCCAATTAAAATTAATTATTATTTCCAGGGGGGAAAAAAAAAGAAGAGAACACATAAACATCTTAAAAGGGAATGAGCACTTTCAGATCTGAAAGAGCTCATTTCTATGCACCTTGAGGGACAAACACACAGGCTTTGTCCTCTCATGCAAATACACTGCTTGGTTTTGAGTCATTATTTTAAAGTGACAACCGAAGACCACTCCTTCCCAAAACAAATTACTTTACAACTCTCACTGTACCACCAGTGGGGGCTTTTTTTTCCCCCATAAAAACCAAGAAAAATGGATCCATTTTATTGAAAAGTCACTTTAAATTAAACAGATGAACAAATCATGCTGAAATTAGTCAAAAATTCATGAGAAAGTAAAAGCAGGGATTGTCTTGCCACAGTATTCCCAGAGAAGGACTGCTTCAGCAGCCTCACAGGGTTAGCAAGGAGTATAGATATCCATCTGTTTCAATTAAAACTCCCAAACAGACCTAGGACCTACTACCACCTCGTGCAATGACTCATCTTCAAGATGTCAAGAACTATGCACTACCCCAGGAAACTCTCTAAATACAACTTGGACCACCATCCACTTTTTCAGATACCTTAGGCCCCTTAGGCCTCAATTTTGTAGCTTCTGAACTATTCTTTCCAAGTCCTTCCTGTCCTCTAAGACCTACAGGCCCATAAATCCAGTAGCTTCTGTCCCCAGAGCAGTTGTGCCTGTTTTCCTGCAGCCTGGTGAGAACAGACAGGACTCAAGATAATTAAATAAAAACACAGGAACTTCATTATTTATTTTAAAGGAAAATGTGTTTTCTAGGAAGAAAGTCCTTTAGTTGGGCAAATCTGTAAGCTGTTTATCAGCTTAAACTCATTATCTGTCCATATGGTCTTAGCACTGTGGCTTAAAAAAAAATGGGCAGCACTAGCTGATGAAATGTCATCTGCCCTTTGCCAGAAACTACTATTTTTTTCACTGACGTCAAATTAGGATCCTTGCCACAAGTGAAGGGCTACCATAAGCATAGTCATAATATTTTAATTATGAAAGGATCTTACAGAAGGCAGCAAGGAAGGCAGGGGCAATGCAAGAAAACCCATTCACAAAAATACAAAGTCACTTCATTCACATTCTGCCTCTGCTCTAATTATTTTTGTTTGGGGAAGTGGGGTGGAAAGAGAGCAACCCAATGCAAAAAATAAAAAGAAAAAAAAAAAGAAAAAAAAAAAAGGAATGAGATGCTAAAGCCAATAAACACACATCAAAGCATGAGATGGCTCTGCTTCAACTGCCTACAGTATTCAACCTGGGATAGATTAAGGCAAGACAAGAGGTGCTAGGAGGGAAAACACTGCCCCTACAGCAGTGCAGACCATCTCCCTCCCTCACTCAGCTAACAGTGAGACCCCAGCCAGCTCTGCTGCAGTGAAAGAGGCAGGGGCACATGATAGGCCCAGCTTTGTAGAAACCCAAATTTGTCCCCCATCGTCTGCTGCTGTGATTTGAAGCCCTTCCCACTCCCCTGCTGAGTCTCAGCAGAGAAGCAGGAGCTGGGTTTATTGATTCTGTGAGTCACAATTAGCCGTGGGACACACGACCAAAGGTTCAGCACAGGACGCTAAACCTGACTGAGCTGTCAACTCGGTTATTCCAAGGAGAGAGAAACAAATTGAAGTCACAGTAACAGATGTTTCTCATGTTTTATGAACTGCAATATTATTACTAGTTACAGGCACACTTTCTGCCTTTAAAAGCAGACCTGCAACGCTGTACGCGTGAAATTATTTGAACTAACACACAGACAACTTGGCAAAGGACTTATAGATAGCATATCCGTGCTCTCACAATGATTCCTGTTTCCCTTTTGCCCAGCCCCACCCTGAGAAGTAGAATACATGTTAAAGCAGCCAAAAATGAGATCACGCCAGGATAGAGCATTTCGTTGCCTTCATCTGCGCTGAGAATGCAAGCACCCTAACCCCTCTCCTCTTCTGTGAGAAACACACTCGGCCTCTTCTCCGTTTCCACTGTGGGGAAATTAAGTTGCAGGGATCGTTCTGAGTTTTGAGGGAGCCTGGAAACTGAAGACTGCTGTTCTTCCCAGGATGTCTTATCCTTACACCTCAGGGGCAATAAAGGGATTTCCCCGTAATTTACAAAGGAAATCTGAAACACCCTGCGGACGCAAACCACCCCCGAGCCCATCCTGCGCCTCCGTAGCGAGGAGCGAGCCGAGGGGCGGCGGGCACTCGGTGAGAAAGCCCTCTCGTGGAAAACACCAGCATCAGCCAGCCGAGCCCTCCCCTCGGAGCAGCCCCGGCTCTGCGCAGGGCCCGGCTCCACCGCGGGCTGACAGCCGTCCCTCGCCCAAGCACTAACTCCCCGCTCACCTGAGCATCCCACCGCCTTAAACACACACCGCTCTACCGCCTGTGGCACAGGTCCGCCTCGCACAAAGGGTGGAAATTTTGTGCGGATTTTGCAACATCTCAGAGAAGTTAAAGCGCTTCCTTTTCTCCTCACCCCGCTCCACTTGAATTCGTGGCAACTGTATCACATGGTATTATAGCTGGAGCCAACAAAAGCTGTACCTCGGCCACAACAAATACAGAAATATTAACTGCCTTCCAAGGAGGCTCAAACATTCGAATCATTATAACGTACTATAAAAATACTTTGGTGAAAGCAGACGATAAAGAAGCGCATCTGTACATTATGTTACACGGTCGAATTTGAAAGATTCCCCCCCAAACTAGGAAAAAAAAAAATACAGAATGTACCTATGTCTCCAGATCACATCCCTATCATTTGCTCTCAGTTTCTATACTTTTGTGATGGAATAACTACTGCTCCTTACAAAAACCACTGAGTATCACAATAAGCATTTTACTGGTAGAATCCATCAAACACTGGCATACATCCTGTTGAATTAAGAAAACTCTTTTAACAATTCCAACTTTTTACCCACTAGCAAAAGTCCAAGGCGAGCCTATGGTCACAATTAGCATATATCCTGCCAGGCACACAACCATCTCCAGCACACTTCTGCCCAACCAGCTTTGGTAGCCACTGGCGATTCAGTGAATTATGCGCCTAAAGTCTATTAATTGTGTCCAAATTTGCTCTTATTATAGAAATACAAGCAGTAATCAGGCCGAGCTTACTAATTGCTGAGAGAAGTGCTAGAGAAAAAAAGGAAATTATGATTATCAAACATACTTCATCCAAGTACACCACACATGAAAACGCTATTTACTCACTCACTGTAACCTTTAAATACAAAAGTTACGATAAAACTTGAAATGCCCAGTTCGGCTTACAAAACCCCCATGTGGTCCCTCGCTAACATGCTGCTGCAGCTATAAATCTCTATTAAAGAGCGGGCACTGACCCAGGGTAGCGGGATGGAAGATCAGCAAAGTGTGAAAGAGAAAATTCCTCCCAGCCCGGGCTGAAGTAAGAAGCACGGGTAACTCTCCTACCTTCCTCACCCGAATTTCAGGGGTGGTGGCGCACCCCAACACGCGACAGCCGCAGTGCGGGGCGCTCCGGGCACAGCCTCGGGGCTCCCCGGCTCCTCCGCCTGTCTTGCTGTGAGAGCGATCCCGGAGGGAGGGGTGACGGGGCGGAGGCAACAGAATACAGAAATACCGAGGACAGGCTCTGAGGCTCCCGAAGACGCTCCCGGAGCCCGACCCCGGAGAGGTGTTACCAGCGGGGCGAGTTCAGCTGGCTCGGGCAGCCGGGGCGCCCTCCCCCAGCTCCCGTGCCGGCGCTACCGGCGGGCAGGCTGGCTTCTCAGCCCCACAAACTTGCACGCCCAGCAGCCCGGGGAGTCAGGGCGCTCCCGCACATCCTCCCCTGTCCTCTCCCGAGGGAACAGCGCGGCAGAGGGGTAGGCGAGCCGCCCCCCGTGGTGCCCCCTTCCGCACCCCCGGGCGTCCCGGGGCAGCGGCAGGGCGGCGGTGAGCCGAGCCGGAGCGGCACCGCCGGCCGGGGAAGGGCTGGGCGGAGGGAACCCTCCCGTTACCTGGCGGCTCCGGCGGCGGCTCCCGCGGCGGCGGCTCCCGGGCACGGACCGGGCGGACCGAGCGGCGGCGGCTCCCGGCGGCGCTGGGCTCCCACTGCCGTGCGCGCCCCGTGCCCGGCAGCCGCGGAGCGCCGGAGCCGCCAGCGCAGCCGGCTCCACCTCCCGGCCGTGCCCCCTCCTCCGCCCCCGCCCGGCCCGGCCCGGCCCGGCTCGGCCCCGGCCCCTCCGGCTGGGCGCGCCTCTGCCCCTGCTTCTCGGCTGCCTTCGCCTCCCCGGAAAACTTCCCGGCTGCAGGAGCCGCCAAGCCCAGCGCGGGGTGACTCGTCCCTCCCGTACCGTGCCTCGGCCGTTCGGGCTGCGGGAATGGCAGAACGGCAAGGGCGGCCCGGGGACAGCCTAAGCTGGGACCCGAGAGCAGCCCTGAGCCCGCAGCGGGCGGGTGCGAAGGAGAGCTGCCTCCTCCCCGTCTGCAGGGTGTCCCCGGTAACATCCAACGGGCTTCTGATGCACCGGGGGGATCCTCGGGACGCAAAAGGAGGAGACCAGGGAGGTGGGAGAGAGGTTGACCCGTACCTCAGTGGGAGCTGCTGAAATGCCTTCGAAGATCTGCCAGAGAAACTTCAAAGGATGACACTGCGGGACTGGGAAGCCCTTCCAAAATGCATGCCAAACCGCAGGAAGAGCCCATGTTTGCGACATGGGAAAAGCCTAAGGAAATAAGGCTTGTGCCGTTGTGCTGTGTGTGCGTACCAGTAACTTCTGAGCCGGTTAAAAAATTTCAATAGCATTTGACAGCTACAAATTCCACAAAAATAGATAACCGTGTAGAAGAGCTCATCTTTTTACTGCTCTTGCACATAGAGCGGCTATGGTATTTCCAGTCCAACAGCATCTGACAAGGGAATCCACAAGGGGGGTCATTTCAATTATCCCTTAGGAAAACTGCTCATCACTGTTCCTAACACTTTCAAAGTCCTTACCGGCTCGGAGCAAAAGAAACTGAGAGAGTAAAAAGAGTGCAGAAGTAATGCTGTTACTCTCACTAACAATCAACAGCTCAGGATTAGTAAATCGGGCTTTAGTAAATTGGACATTACGTCCTCATGTAACAGAGAGAACAATCCTACAAGGGCCAGATCGTGCAAGTGATACAAAGATGTGTCCTGGTGCTGATAAGGAGTCCTGCTTATTTCATGACGTTTTGCAAGATGGGGGATGCAGATTGGGACCCTCGAAGCTTAGTAGAAGAACAAGAGACAACAGGAATGTCTAACAGTGCAATGCAAAGGAAAAATAGATGTGCCAGCATTTCTGCATAATCTCTGCTAATGCCTCATATATCTGGTAATGAACAGTTACAAGGCTCCCCAGGTGCAGATATTTGTTGGCGTTGGTTTTCTTTTATTTCCTAATGTGAAATAAAAATAGGGAGATACACATAGAATTTAACAGTTATGGTCCCAAATCTATTTCTGTGTAATAGCAAAACTAGATTACACAACCAGACTGTATTTGAAGCGTATGTTTTGTTATAGTCTGTTGCTTAAGACAGGCAATCATTTCAGGGTCTGATATTTCCTTGTAATATTTGGGCCCATGTTTTTCCATTTCTGTTTTGCTATTCATTTATTTGTGTCACACAGCATGATCCTAGTTCTGCTTGGTCTTTGTGGCAGAGTAGGGGATTTCCATTTCTTTATTAGACACAGTTTGACACGAGGTAATAGCCTTGTTCCTTATTTGATTCCTTTGCAAAGGACTCAGAGTGCTATTTTCCAGGAGGCTGGCTTGTCACACCCCTTAGGCAGCAGATCATAGCTCTTTCAGGCAAAGATTACATTTTTGCTCTACAGACTTGCCAAACTGGGTCCATTGGTCCTCCTCCTTCACCTTCTATAACAATCTCACACGTGCACCCCTGCACTGTCCAGGAGTGTTGCAGGACCCCACATGCCAAGCAATTTTGCTGTACCAGTGAATAAACCATGAAAGTGTGTGTGTGTATCTGTCTGGCTGCCCAACCCTACCCTTGTCTTAGAGCCCAATGCACAGATCTCACATGGAGGGTTTCCAGTAAACTGACTGGGCTTAGTCCTGATGGAAACACCACCATTTTAAACAGCCCCAGATTCTACAGACAAGATCCTCTCCTTGTCAGGGACACTCTTGGCATTTTTTCCAACAACTGCCACCCCTTTCCCCTCCAGTGACATCATTATTCTGATATTTTGTAAAAAAAAATGCAGGGTGATGTATCCAAAGACTTGTATGTGTTTTCTGTTTTCCATCCCGATTCTCTGAAACTGTTTTGTAAATGAACAAAAGTCAACTATATGTGACCCCAGCTTTCAAATCTTCCACATGCTAGCATAGACACAATAGTGCTCTTACATGCTCAACTGTGCAATTTAAGGGGCCACTATTGAAAATTAGCTTCCCGAGTTCATAGTGCTTTCACCGTCATGAAGGAATTGCTTTGTGAATCCCAGCCAGCACTGAACTGAGTTTTGCATTTAAAGCTGGGGCTTACTTCCTTTGTTATGTGTAAAGAATATAGTACATCCTCTGAGAACTTAAAGCATAACAATCTTGAATAAAGCAAATTTTATGATAGATCAACATGTGAGGGGGATGTCTTACTTGTTTTCTGATAAATAGGTTATTGAATTGAAATCAGAACAAGAAAAGTTCCATGGTTTAGCTTAGAACACTAAAGCTGTTCTCCCATTTCAGAAGAGCCCAGAGCTGCAGCCCTCCCACTGTCTGAAGGACCTGTCCCTTGAATATTACTTCATAGATATCACAATCCAAATAGCCTCTCTGATACACTTCTGAGGCTTGAGTTTTCAGAAGCAGAAACTGCAATACTGGGAAACCATGAACAAATCATGGCAGGTTCCTCCTAGGTGTAACTGTGTGGATTTTGAGATAAATTTAACTCCACAGAACTTACCCATTATTTATGAACGCTTTCTTGTCTGTGCTTCCCATCTTAGTTCTCAACTTCACAGGTTCCCTGTTCCTTCCTTCCCTGGCCTCCCCAGCTTTCCTCCCACTTCCTTTGCCTCCAGACTGCTCTCTTTCTTTTCTGATTATTCTCTCTCTCAGTATTTCTACTAATACCTTTCTCAATTTGCTGTGAAGGCAGATAAAGCAGGAGTACAAGCCCAATCCAGCTTGGCTGTTTTTCCTGGAGCTGGACTGACACACAGCCCAGCTCATTGCCTAGACAGATGGGCAGAAGGAAACTCTCTGGCATCTGCATGCTGGAACCTGAATACCAGTCTATTTCCAGATAACCATAGCACATTCCAGGAGCAATCTGTGCTCAGTAGAAATCACACAGTGTTATTAACTCTGCCACGAAGCTGAATGGCACTTCTGAGAGCACAAAACAAACAAGGTCTCAGCCACAAAGAGCTTAGGATGACAAACTGACTGTCTGAACCCCATCACCTGCTCCCAGATAAAGACAGAGAAGTAAGAGATCTTGTTTTTCCGAAATGTCAAGCACTTATAGTGCTGACTGAAGTTACACTGATCAGTATGTTCTCTCATCTGCTATCAGACTGCTTTTCCAGGGCCCCTCCATCAGGCTTGGGAAAACAGCATGAGGGGACAGTTGATGTACTGGTAGCGAGAGGTTTGTTCAAGCTTCATTATTAAAATCATAATTAAAACCTTGCCAGTGTATTTTTTTTCAACCCAGTTTTGCTTTCCCAGGCTCAGCTGGGAAAACTGAAGCTAAATTGTTTATGAGTTGGTTTCTTTGTCAATATCAGCATTTCCCAATCATTTTCATCCAAGCAACAGCTAAAATTTTGGAGGAAAAAAATAATATCACAGGCCCTCCCTTTGCCATTTTTTGTTTCTGTTTTTGTTTCTTAAATCAAGAACTAAGCTGCATTTTGAATATTCATTTACAGATTTATTTTTCCCAGCTTTGTTTTCATATTCACTTGATCACATGGTAACATACATGCATGTTTTTCTGAAGTGAAAAATCATGTTTTGTCATTATTTCACATATCACTTCCTCATGTCTTTTTGACCTACAGACCACAAGATTGGAAGCAGGCTTCCAGGGCAAGAGACATGCTTTTCTCAAGATTATCCAACCTATGAAGAACACTTCATGCTCACTGAGATACTCGAATAGGTAGACATAATTTTCCTAAAAGCTTTCATGCTCACCTCCCTCTTTCCTGTCTTTGAAGTTGTAAGATTACACAAAGGAACTGGCAGTAGTGCCTAAACCCAAAACTGTAGCAGCAATGACTGAACAAACCCTTGGACTCTGCCCAGAAAAATCTCAATCAAGAGAATTCTTTGTAATAATTTTAATATGTAGCATTGAAGGGATACCTAAAAGGCAAAATGAACATATTTAAGATGACAGCCATTTCCACAGCTAGCAGCAGGTAAAGCTGTATATTAGTGGGAAAAAAAAAAAGAACACAACCCTAGAAAATATCCTGTCCTCTGTTTACTTTTTTTTTTCCCCCAGAAGTTTACTAAAAGGGAGATTAAACCAAAACATCAAAATTTACAACTATGTATATTTTGAGAAAATTCTCAGTATTCATATTTCCTCTGAAATGTGCAGCTGAGATTTTCCTGTACTCCTTGAAACCCTTATGGAAATTAGCTTTCACTAAGAAAGAAAAAGTAAAATGGAGATCCCCATTGTACCAGGAACCTCGCAGTTCCTTACATGTTTAAATATGACAAAAGACACAAACACAGAGAAACAGTTATCCCCATTTACAAACACGAAATTGAAGCAGGAAGAATGACTGCTGAAGAAGTATTAGAGGTCTGTGTCATCTCCAGGACATGAGCTAGGAGATCCTGGATCACAGACAAACCCCTTACTCATCCAAATATCTATCCTCAAATGTTCTGACCCTTCTTGGCATTTGCATCTCTCTTATAACACAAAGGGAGGAGGCTCAAATGCATTTTTAAAACTCTGGACGACACTGAATTATTGAAGCTATTTTTATTCTCATAAGATTTTACAAAGCACCTTTCTCCTTTAAAAAAAGAAAAGAAGAAAAAAAAGGAAAACTAACAAACATAGCTTCAGGGTTTGTTGTTCCTTGAGACGTTCCAATTAAAAAACACCTTATTGGACAGTTAAAGTTCTTCACAATTTCTCTGTCAAAAATGTGGTATGTAGTTCACAGGTATCTACAGAAAACATCAGTAACTGCCGGGGGGAGATGGAGGTGTTGAAAACTTCACTTCTGACAACAGTTAGATGGTCACTCTGCAAATTGTTTCAACACAGCCAGTTGTGTTGCCATAACGTGTTAAACATCTGCTAAAAACATATGGAATCCTCCTTGGGGGGTGTAAGTTAGATGCCATTCATCAAACAATTTCACTGCTTCCCTTCTCCCCAAATGACTCCCTCCAGAGAGCCAAGTGAAGGAAAGGATTCCAGTGTCTATATGCAGAAAAGGTTCCCTAGCCAGAAACGTGGTGATAGCTCCTCTTGGAACTGGGAGAAGGTCCTATCCAAGTAAATTCTGCTGAAGCACATGGTGTTTAAGGAGAAAAATAAAACAGCACATCATCAGAACTCCAAATCAGGCATCTCCCTCCTTAGGTGGAAGGAGGTAGCATGGGGTTCTGCAGCAAAAATAATCCCCATTCAGCAGAACTCAGTTTACATGGGCACCACCAGGTTAGAAATGCTGCACCCAGGTGGGAGACTGCTGAAATAATGACCTTGGGCATAGAAGGATCTAATGTTTTTCCTGGTATCACACAAAATAGAATGTTATTAAGTCCAGAAAATTGAACTGTCTGGTGCCTAAACACTGGCATGAACATTCATGGCTGTGTAAAATTTTTCAGGAAGGCTGTAAAATGTAATGAGAGCATCAATGACTTAGAGTGGTGACAGTCAATTTTCAAGGTGTGAAGATTGCCGGACATCACACATGATCCCAGGATTTTTTCATTATCAAATTCAGTGTCTTAAGTGGGACGTAGCTTTTTGCAGATCTGAACTGGTCTCTGGTGACAAATGGAGATGGCATATCCTTACAAGTCCACAAAGCAATGGTTGGATGGTGATGCAACCTCATTGGGATAGCTGTCGAAAACTACACAGCTTTTTTGTTTCCTGAGGCTCCTGTTGTTTTTCTCAGATATGATACTCTCTACAGTAAAAGATAGTACTTTGCAGACCTCTTTTCACTTGTCGTTCACACCCCTTCCAAACACACACACAGTGAGGGCAGGAGCAAAACTGCACAAGTTTTTCTTCTTTTTTCCTCAGTCTCAGGAGTCCCTTTGTGCCTTTGTGTGTAAGGCAGCCCTGCTCATCTGTCAACAAACAGGAACTGGTAAGTGAGCAGAGCAGCGTGCTGGGTATGGGAGCTGTGAAATTCCTGAGTGCTGTATGGTGGGATTGGGGCTGACTTGATACTAGGGCAAGATTAGTTATTTTTAAAAATGTAGTCATAAAATTAATGGTCCTTGCGAACCCTTCACCAGGCACTAATTAATCAGCCTTCCATTTCCACAAGTGAGAGCAAATGAATGTCAGGAATATGCAGTGATTTTGCCTAGTGGGCAGTAGGATTAGTTTTATTAGAATTTAGGGCTCCTAACCTGTGATCGAAACATGATTGCACTTCTCTCAGTTACTTAAAATGTGTGTTTTCTTTATCTGACGATAAAAATCCTTTCATTGGCTGTACCCTCATTAGTCAGAACAATTGCTATACAAATTACGTTATTTTGCAGCATAAAAATTATGGATTTTTGTAGACCACCATGGAACACAGGTTGGAACTATGAGAGTCACTTATCTGAGTGATTCCTGCTATGAATGTTTTAAACAACACTGTGAGTTATTAGCTGCTGCTTCCTATCAGGAAGAGATAAACTGTGGATTTATTTAATGTTGGAGCTGATTTCACCCCTGGTTTTACTGGACTGGTGTCAATGAAACAATGCCAAGGATACATTCTCTTAGCTAAGTAGCCCATAGCCACCTATTGCATTTAACTTCTTGTACACACATCACAAAAGCTTACAAAGCAAGAAGAAAGAACCATCTTCTTGATTCCTGAATCCTGAGCTACCCTCAGTGAAGGACCCAGAACCCAGATTCTGTTTGAAAGACCCCCAAGACTAGTCCTGTAGACTTACAGCCCACCAAAAGGTTGAATCCAACAAGCCCCTGAAACCTGAGAATTGTGGAAAGCCTGGCAAAGGCTCTAAGGCTTCCTGCACTTCCCTCTTGTTGTAACCAGCTCCTCTGTGCAACCTTTCATGCCATGTTTGGCACTTTCTCATCCCCCTGGCTGTGATACCAAATTGCAGACGTGGCTGTGAAAGTTAAAGACTTTAAGAAGAAATTGTCGACTGGATTTTCCTGAAATCCTGTACAGAAGAGTCAAGACTAGGAAATTTAGAGGGAAACAAGGAGTTTGCCCAATCCACTTCTGTGGCGCTTCTTTTAAGATGATTTCAGTTGCTCTAGAAGAGGTGTAGAGGGGAAGAGGTGGTACAAGCCCTCGAGTTAGCTCCTTCTGTGCAGTATACAACCCAGTCTGTACATTCCTATCTTCCTCCTTTTCAGTACATCTCACTCTCCTGCTCTCATCTCCACTTCTCTCTGCTCATTTTCTCTCACTATCTCCAGCCTGTTGTGCTCTCTGAAGCACTTTACTTCTTTGCTTTCCCCTGTGTATCCCTATGATGATCAGTCCCTCCCTCCCTCACTATCAGGTCTCTATGTTGCCTTCCAGGAGATCTCATTTTGGTTCTGCAGATAAGGACACAAAGCAGAGAGTGAGTAGAGGAACAGGGGTCACAGAAAGTCAGAAGAGGTTTTTCTCTTTAAACTTAAAAATGGGGGCAAATCCCTCTGTTGCAAGCAAAAATAATGACATGTTAGAAAGGATGAGAATGGAAACTCTGCCTTTCTTGGAAACAGCAACTGAAAATGAAGCAATAGTTTTGGGAAGCCCAGGGTATTGGTAGAGCAGCTGGTCTCCTTCCAACTGGGATTTGCTGTGTTCCAGGGCTATAATCAAGCAAATAGAGAAATTGCCAACCAAGGCTTTATTCAATGTGCCAGGTAGCAGCCATCCCTTCACATGAGCTAGAAATGTCTTCACTAATGTGCAGCATGTGCACAAGTCGCTAAAGAGCCTTTACCCTTCATCAGTCACACAAGTGCAGTTGTGTGTGCAGCAGGAAGAGCAGAGGCAAGGGGATGGCAAGCTATTAAGAATGAAGCCTAATGGCCCCTTGAGAGCCCTGGGAGGGGGGAAATAAAATAAAATTTAAAAAACCCTTCACCTGAATTTTAATCATTCCCAAGGGAAGACATGAGATTTAATACAAAACATTACACAGCTGCTTTGCTACACGAGATTAACTTCATGTAACAGGATGAATAAAAAATATTCCCACTCCAACTTTCTGAAACATTCTGCCCTGAGGCAGTGAGAGAAATGGCACAGAATGCAGAATGAGGCAGGGGGATGAGCTAGAGATGCTTTTAAGCTCTGTGCAAGTCACCCATCCAAAGCTGGGCTCTGACACAAATCTCCTTCAACGTCTCAAATTAATAATTCATCCTTAGTTGGGCGATCATTACAAGATCTCTTTCTGTAGACAGACAGTCAGAGAGAACAAATGTAAGAGTTAATGCTGGCTGGCAATACTGTGAACCTCTGAGAGCAACAGGCTATGACAGCACTGCTTAAGTTCTCCTAGTGCTGTGCTGAGCGCCTGGGCATCTGCTAAAGACTGTAAATGTGCACGGATGAGGACTGACCCACTTCTGCAATTGAAAGTTGGAAAGCCTCCCAGATGCACACATGATGTTTTGGCAACACAGAGAGAGAGAAGTTCAAGGAAACTAGGAAAAGAGTTCAGAAGAGGAGTGTGAACAAAAATACACAAACAGAAAAACATCTCGTTCTAAACTCTTTGTTATCAGTCATCCAAGATCAGTTGCTGTCAAGGTCAGTAGAGATTTTTGTGGTAGAAATGAGGCAACTTCCCTCAGCCACCAAGATAAGGTGTAGGTTCACATCACAGCCTGTCAAAGTCAGCAGGGACTTGGTCACAAATTGATTTACAAGAACATCGGCTGGAGATATAACCTTTTTACTTTCCCAGCTGTAGAGTAAATGCATGTCCCTTGACAAGTAACTTTTCTTGGTAGCTCCATCAACCATTTATGGAGCAAGAGTAGTATTTGCTTAGTGCTTAGCATGACAGGCAGTGTGCATTTCATAAAATACCACCTTCCATAATCAACAATTTGGAAAACTATTTACTATTCTTGCTAAAAATTATCAGAAGCAACCAAGTGATCATTATGCACATTTTGTACTTGTCCTTTGGAGATAGCAGTCCCATTAAATCCTGGAAGTCAAGGAGCTTCTAGCACTGTCTAGGCTTTGGAAAATAAATCCAGATCTCAACAACTGCTGTGAGTCAGATGTGATTTTCTTCTTTTATGCCAGAAGAGAATTCATAACTTGAGCATGATGCCAGTCAAGGAAATATGAAAACAGAGAGTTGCCCAGGACAGCAGTGTGCTGAGGGACATCATGGTGCCTGCTTAGTCTCCGTGGGAACTCGGCAAAGGCAGGCTGGTTGTGGCTGTGGCTGCTCAGACAGAAGTCAGGGTTATTCAGAACAGATGCAGCTGTCACCTACCTGATCTCTCTCAGGTGTCTGGCAGCAGTGGTTGTAGCAACCCCAGTTCCCTTGTGCTCACCTCTTCAGCCTGCAATTATGATTGCAGTCCTTCCTGCTACTCTTCTCTTGCCTGTGGAAACAGCAGACTCACACCAGTCCCTCATCTTGGGGGCTAAAAAACTCAACTTTCTGTATGCTGTGGAGAAGCCTGGAGTCACCCCCAGGCACTGGTGATGCTCTGCAGCTGGAGGTGTTCTGAGTGAGATGTAAATCAAGATACATGGTCGTAAAGCGGCAAGTGACAAGACTTAGAGGGAAAAAAAGGTGTTATCTTTAGTAACCAGGCCAAATGCCAGCTCCAGCTAAGATAACAGACATTCTACTGACTTCCTGCAATTTTCCTTCAGTGAAATATTATCCTCTTTACTTCCTGCCAGAGTGTCATTTAACACTGCTTTGCCAGTCTACTGTGATTTGCTCAAAGAAAGCTGCATTTCAGTGAGGACTAAACTCCACTACACTAGAGTTGTGCCCAAACTGTGTGATTCGAAATGAGATTTATATATATGTTCAAGAGGCTACATGGATTCGGTAGTTCAGTTTAATTTTGGTCAATTAACTTAGCAATAATCTTTTATTACAGGAAAAAAGGCAACAAACCAGTTACGTACACGGATGACATGAGAATTCTTGTTTGTATCTGGAGAGCACACGTCACTAAAATAAATTTCTCAGAACAATAGCGAGACCCTCTTCCTGCAGCACCCTGAGCTCACATTCCAGCAACCACTAATCCTATCACCTGGAAATGACTGCTGCTCCTAGAGACAGCACTGAAGTGCCCTCCGAACTGGAGGTACCAGCCCAGTTCTGCTGCCTTGTTTGGACTTGATGACCTTAAAAGTCTTTTCCATCTTAAACAATTCTGTGATTCTGTGATAGATACTGGGCTATTACATGCAGCTACATTTGCTGCACATATTGAAGTGTTCAGCACCAGGTGGGATGGGGCTTTGAGCAACCTGGTCTGGTGGGTGGTGGTGGCAACCCCATGGCAGTGGGGTTGGAATGAGATGATCTTTAATATCCCTTCCAACCCAAACCATTCTATGATTCTGTAAGAGTGCAGTTTTGCCTCAACAATGACTTGCAGACACCATTAGGTGATACAAATGTTTTCTGATAACATATTACTTGAACTCAAGATAAAACTACAGCAAAGCAATTTATTGCTACCTGTATATTTGTACTGGACTATGTCAGTGTACCTGAGGAAGATGTAACAGCTCCCAAAGTAGGCAGGAGGAAATGTTGCTTTTCTGTTCACAATGGGTTTCCTCATCAATCAGGCATGTTCATTAAAGCTTGCTTCCTTTAGGAGGATGACAATAAAGGGCAGTTGTGGAGGAGGAAAAGGAATACAGACTTATTGCATGCCATTTTCCAGGATTTGTCCTGAAGATTAATTTAATCCACCACCACTTTAATGAGGCTGAGTCCTCAGGAATGGGTGACCAACACCTTCACATTCTAGTGTGATAGTACAATAACAAGACATCCTCTCAACACGTGTGAGGCCATGCCTTTCACAGGAGCATTAGGTACTGAGCACAAATCACAGGCCAAGTAGGAAAGGCACAGCTATTCACCACAAATCAGGTGGTGTCAGAGCCTCAGGATCCATAAGGTCAGAACTGCTATAGCTAATAGGCAATTTCTCCATCAAGTGTCACGCTGTTCACATGTTCCTGCTTTGCCCTTTCCTCCTGGGGTGTTGATGGTGCTGGTGATGAAGGTGGGACTACAGCCAGCTGTTCTCTGACATGAGGTGTGCCAGGCAGTGGGATACTGCCCTCAGCTCCAGAAGCTGTCAAAACCATCATGGATTTATATTCCGTGGAAGTAATTAGGGACTCCCCGTTGCTTCTCCACTCGCCTCCCATTTGTAGGGCAATCACATCAGACAAGAGCTGTGCTCAGTGAACACTGCCAGCCTCCCCTGAAGCCAGTGGGGACTATTAAGAGAGGTTACTGGGGCAGATGGAATATTCCCCACTAGAATGCACACGCAGAGCTATAGATTTTGCCTTTGAACATAGCCTGTGGCAATTTCCAGCAGATAAATGAAAGATGCTATTGCCATTTGTTTGGGTTTTTTAAATAACGATTTGCATCACTTGTTGCTTTTAGTCATAGTAATCACATCTCCAGTCTGTGGTAGAGACACAAAATAATTTTTTCTTCCCTATTTGCCTGATTTTTTTCTATTCACTTCTTCACTCTCTTCACAACTAGTGCAGGCATACAGGGCCTTTGTGCTAAGGGAGTCTGGAAAGGGAGCTGCTGCTGCTCACCAGACTCCTTTTGTTAAGATTTGCAAGAGGAAGGGACTGGCCCTGAAACACTTAAGGAGCTTTTTTCAGCCAGCTTCGGTCCTTTCCTCCTTTCCTAGTGGCTCAGAGGCACAACCTGAGCTCATTTTATCCTCCTGCATCAGGAAAAGGCCTTTATAATGCAGCGAGTTTCTGAGGCCTTGGGCTTCCCACTGTTACATGAGGCTCACCAGGGGATGACACCCATGAGTTTTACCAGGATGAAAAGCCAAGCTTGTGCAGTTTCCTGTCTAACAGCAGATCCCTCCATCAGAGTCCTTGCCCTCCCCCTCGGGTGAACTGCCATTGACCCAGTGAATTCAATTAGTATGGTTCTTCCTTTATCAAACAAACCCCACATGGCCCAAACCAAACATGGTGCATTTGAAAACAAATGGATTGAAACGGCCCTAATCTAGTCAGACACTGTCCTCTGCATATGTTCCCTCCATTTCAGCCTACCCACAAACACAATCAGGCCATCATCAGGATCCCATCTGGTCTGCAAGGGGAGCCTGACACCCTGCAGAACAGAGAGCATCTCTGATTTGGGCCAGTATCAAACAGACCTCCACAGTGCTTTTTGGACCAGTTTTCTCACTGTCTCCACTGCTGAGCCCTAAAGGAAAGGGGAAGAATGCCTCAGATTAAGTCCTAGGAAGAAAGCTTGTGAGCTTAACTTGATTCATTCCATTTTTAACCTTGACTCATTCCATTTTTGCCATGCACAGTGGTGATACAGTATACTGCCATATGCAGTCTGGACAAACCCCACTGCCTAAAGCACTTGTGTAAATCACTAGAGCAGAAGGCACTGCACCTTGACTGGAAGGCTCTGAATCACTTCAGCCACTCCATATGTGAAGATTTTTCCTTTATACCATAGGGAAGTTGTCAGTGCTCCCATTTCTGGGGCCCACTGATCAGCTACATCTGCCCTAGAATGCACACCAGCAAAAAGAAATCCCACATCAAAGTGGGATTCCCCACCTGACTTGTCCAGAAGAAGAATCCAGCTATGATGAGGAGAAGGGAGCTTTCTTTGCTGGCAAATTGGCACAGACACAGATGCTGCTCATATTATTGCCATCATAAACAGCACAGACTTGTTTAGGAACCCTCCTCTAACACAGTGCACCAAGCATTGAGTTGTCAGAAATTCCTGAGCACCCCTGACACCTGTTCAAGCACATCTCTCATGCCCTACCTTCTCTGAGCCAGAAGACACCAGGCAGGATCTCTGCTAGCTCACAGGACACAGAGGGAGGCTGGGGGCTGTTCCTTCCCAGCAGAGATGCCCTTTCTCTTTGGAACACAGACGGAGAGCAGCTTGAGTCAGGCAGCACATCTTAGGCAGACTCCCTTGGGTGGTTCCCAGGAAAAGCCTGGTAGAAGAGGATCAGAGACAGGGTGTGAGAGGGCTCAAACAGCACTGCCATCAGATCTGGAGGAATGGTGACTTGCCTGAAGAGAGCTCTTGTGTACTACACTGAGGACATGTTCCAGAGAAGTGCTGTAGGACCATTTACACACACAGGCATTAAAAATCAGGGCTGTGCAACTGGGTATCCATCAGGGCTGCAAAGACACTAAGGAAAAAAAAAAATCAGTATTTCTTAGCAGAGCCCATCCCAAAAGACTTCCTCCATGTGGTCTTTCAGACAGCAGGACACTCGAGCCATCTCCTGTGGCAATGCCCAGGGTGGGCAGTCTCTCCTGACCCACTGGGCAGACCTTCTCATTTAGCCTTATCCCTCTAAGAGCAGGAAGGAGGCAAGCCAGGGGCAACTATTAATTCCAGGAAGAGTCAAAGGCAGTGAACACATTCCCTTTACACAGCCTTTATACATCTCTTTTCAGTGTATAACACATGCCTTAGGTAAGTTTAACAAAACTGTGAAAAGAGAAATCTTGTGAAACTAGACCAGAAATCTTAGCAGAATATACTTGAAGAAACTGCTGAAAAACATAAATTAGAAGTTACCACGTTTTCTATTCCAGGCTGCCTAAAAGGCATAACATACATATCCCTGTGTGGTAGATGTGAATTGTCCCACTGGAACCAGTAGCCAGCACTCCAAACTTCTGAGATGAGCCATTCTTTTGAACCATTTCCTGTGCCCCAAAAACCCTTGACAGGTTTTCTATATTCTCTAAAATACATGTTCACTTTTTTCTTTTTGTTTTTTTACTGTCAGACTTCCCAAAGATGAAAAAGAGCAAAAACCGAAGAGGAATTTCTGTTGCACTACCCAATCCCATCGTAAGTAAGGAACAACTGGAAATGATTGCAGAGCTAGATGCTTCCCCAGGGCTCCCTAGGAGCACTTATGGGCAGAATTCCACCCACTCCTGCTTCTTTTTCCCTGCAAACACAACATTCCCTACAGAGCACTCTCACAACAGTGCAGCTGCCTCACTGGGAACAAACTAAAATATATCTGAGGAGACCTCTGGAAAGGCCTTTAAGGGAGCTGGAAAAAGCAGAACTATCAGTAGTACAAGTGCCCAGCACAACAGAATTCTCTTGAAAAATATATTGATCTAGCTCTTCTGATTCTGAGATTTGAAAAAGTCACAAGAATACTTGAAGTTGCTCATTTGCATTTTGTTTCCCAGAAAGCAGTTCCAACTCATGTATTTCCCACAGGCACCAACATCAAAGCTGTGGAAACAAGCTATCTTTGCATGAAAGTTTTCTTTTTAATTAAACATTATAAACTAAGGCCAGAAATTCCTTCTTCTTTCACAGCTGGAGAAAGCATAAAGGCGTAGTGAGGCTAGAGAAACAGAATCCATCAGTCACTGTACGGAGGGAGATCGCTCGGCCATGGATGCTGACAATTTCCTCCTAACTGCTTGGCTCATTCGTGCAACATATGGCGAGGTATGGAAAGTGCACCTATAGCCCAAAGGTCACTGTGCCACCTGCAGACCCCAGACAACATGCAGCCTTGCACAAATACACATGGAAGTAATTAGGCAGGCAAGGGAGCTGGGATTTGAAGCGGAACCCCCTCAAGTCTGCTGCATTAATCCTTCCAGCTGAGCTGGAGAAGAAGTCTGAATTCCCAGGGGTCTGATTGCTGCAGCTTGTAGCTCAGGGTGGAAAAAAAAGTAGTTTACTGTTTCCTTGCCGCAAACATACCATTATGTTTTTGGGGTTTGGATGGAGAGAAGAGCATAAGGGAGTTCTGAAGGGGCCAGGTTCGCTTCCCTCATTATCTGCACAGTCACAGCTTGGCAGGCTGCTTTCTTAGTGTTGCTCTTCCATGAGCTTTCAATTTAGAAACTACATTTGGATTTTATGAATTTTCACTTGAAGATGACAAGTTGTTTGGGACTAGAGTGATAGATCCCGGTGAGTGGATATGGGGATGCAGAATGACAGGAAGTTTGGATTCAGTCTCCTCTTTATAATGTTGCATCCTCTGGAAGTGTTAAGCTGTGGATTGTGCCACCCTTCCCTGCAGTGCACTGATAAAAACAATGTCCTCTGACCCCAAGGATCTTATCTTATAGCTGCAGCACCAGCCAAGAGATAAGAGTGACAAGGATACGGCATGACAAGGAAATAATAGTGGTTACAGGGATGTGATAGGTTTGGACTGAAAACTGGTTAAAAGGAAGTGGGATTGAAGAAGGGTGAGAGGATAACTGTACCCACCAGGGATCCAAGGCTCAGATGTCAGTAAATCTTCAATCTTCTGCCTCAGTAAATCCAAACACGTGTTCATCCTACACATTTGCCAATAAGAAACTTGGGAAAAGTTTGCCAGTCATCATTCCCTTCATGATACTGGCATATTCCTCTTGTCTCCACCCTACTTTGATTCCCTGGATTTATCATCTCTTGCACACAGCTCCCTGTGCTTTTTCTCTCAGAGGTTCACTGCTCACGCCACTTCTCACACAAAATTATGACTCCACATAATGAAAATATCACCCAGCAAACAGTGAGGGTGGATGGAGAAAAAACCTCCACAAAAAACCTCATGATCAAGACTTCACTTCAGTCCCAGGACCAGCTTCTCAGTTCTGGAGTTGTCCTTTTACATGCAACTCTATGAGACAGGACTAAGAGGCAAAGTATGAGGCAAAAATGAGCAACAGGAAGAAGTCACTACATAACTCCAATCCCCTTTGTGCTGCCTGGGGAGAGTAAAGGAGTGAGCTGAAAGAGTGGAGTTGAGCCTGAGCAAGAACAGATGAAGGTGTTGCTTTAATGTTTGGTATTTTTTGTTTTCCACTATGCAAATTAATAAATAAATTTAAATTTAATAAGTTAATAAATTTAATTAGATAAGTTAATTTCCCAAAGTTATAGAATCATGCGACCATTTGGGCAGGACTGAACCTTAAGGAAGATCATCTGCTTCCAACCTCCACTCAGTTGGGCAGGGACACTGGAGGGTGCAGTCTCAGCAGGCTGCTGGCAAGTGGCACATCATCCTCATGTCACTTCATCAAGTTGTTCACATACACTTAGTGAGTGATAAACAAGCCACTGCATTCATCTTTGTGCCTCTTTTACTAAGTGAACATATATCATAAGTGCAGCCATCTACAATGTTTCTATTTCATCATTCCCCCAGAGATTTTCTATCTAATTTTAAACTCGCTGTTTACATTTTCTGGATTGTGTCAAATAAACAGACACCACTATATGGAAGCTAAGGATACAGGAAGAGGCAGGGATGGGGAGCACTGCTAAGCAAGTTGCTCTTCTCAACTATTCCTGGAACATAAATAGTGGGCCTGCAATTCCTAGTGCAATTGTCTCTGTTCTTGTGTAATTGTATGGGTAAATTCTCAAGCATCACACGGAGCTGTCTCTGCATTTTGAAAAAGCCAGTTGAAAGCATGGAGAGCAGTTCTGAGTGAGCAGCAGGAATGTTTCCATGCCACCTTTCTGCTGCTGCTTGGCCAAGGATTTCCAGTCACTTTTCATGATGCAGCCACTCTTCTATGGGATCAAGTTTATTTCCTTTTCATGGTGCTTATCAGAGAGGAAAAGGCTTGGTGCCTGCTGTTCCTGCTGAATCTTCCAACTCTGCATTTTCTACCCACCCCTCAATGGTAAAAAAAACCCAAACTCCATTTGACAAAATGTTCTGCCTCCTGGTGAGAGAAAAGAAAGCAAAATATGCTGAGACAGCATCAAAGTCAGAACTATGGGAGCTGCTAGGAGAAAATCAAGGTACAAGCTACCCAACAAATCCCCTTACAGAATAAGAATTGAGAAGCTGATCCTAAGTTTAATCTTGGACTACCATCTTCAGCTGCTTGTTGCTGGTTTTTTCTACATTTGAAAATGAAGAGAAAACTCTAAAACTGCTCTGGAAAGCTTTTACTTTGCATATAGTTGGCAGAGTCACACGTTGCACGAAGTAGAAAAAAAAATAATTGTGTGGGGACAATGGACCTAAACCTTTCTCTTGCTGATTCAAGCATCAGAGCACAGCACACTCAGTTCCATAACCCAGACTAAGCCTTTTGCTGAATGTCCCCAGACTGCCATTTCAGGGAATGTTTGCAGAAAGTTAATGCCACGTTAGCATCCTCATGTGGGAAATGGCAAATATCTAGGCGCTGGGAATATAGAAATGTATGTGTCCAGAGGCTGCCTTAACAGACTTCCATTTTCACTGAATGCAGTGCTTTCCAAAACCAAATGTAATTCACCACTGGAAAGCTAGATAACTGCAATTCAGTGCTGCTTAATTTCTGTGTGAGCTGCATGGATGTAGCTCAGTTCTGTCTTAACACAGAAGTCTGACATTTGAGGAATCAGTTTTCCCCAGAAAGCGATTTTCCATTCTACTCTGAAAGATGCCATCTCCCTGGTGAAAAGCAAAATTCTCTTGCTAAGGGTCAAGCACATGGTCCATGTAAGAGAATGGTGTTTTTCCTGCATTATCAGTCCAATACAACAAATATTAGATAATCATGGAATGGCAGAGTGGATGCACAGCTCTCAAAGAAAGATGCCTCATATTTGAGTCTCTGACTGCCATGGTTAAGATGTATATCTGACCATCTAGTTTAGGGATTTAAAGCACCTTACCAGGGTGATCTGAAGTCAAACCCTCTCTCATTCTTGTTTCACAGGCAGTTCAGTTTTTGTGGTGCCATCAGGAAATAAAACAAGGCGGTGCCTGTTTTCTCCACACACTTTCTCTACTTCACTCGAAGGGGAGAACGGCAGCTCTGAATCACTTCCCATCAGTGCAAAGAAAGAGCTGTAAGTGGTTAATCATACCCAGCCAGGCTGGTGCCTCAGTGACAGCAGACTGGCTGAGATGGGTCTGAACAAGCCACTCCACCTGCTCTTCAGTCCCTTCTTAGCCCTTGTGTGTTAGAATCATTATCCAAGTAGCTGGAGTCATTGCTGCAATGCTGATTTGTACTCCCAGGTCTGGCTATATGCCTGTTTCTTGCCCACTCTGGGGTGGTGAGGAACCAGATAAGCTGTCTGGTCTTTGTCAAGATGCCTGGTCCTACTTCTTACTAAACAGTAAAGGTTTTCACTGTTACAAAGCCCATCTTACAACAAATGTAATTTCAGCCTAGGCACAAAAAAAGAACATAGGATTCCTTCTGGAGGAGAAATACTTAAGGGGACTTTGTCCAGTGAACCATCACCAAGGATTATGTCTAACACAGAGAGAAAAACTTGGAAAGTATATTTTGACCCCATGAACTAAATTTTGTATGAACTCAATTCCTGTTTGGGTTGAGAAAAAGCTGAAATGCCTAGTTGTGACCTAAGGTGTGCTTTTAAATGCAGATTTTAGCCAAGGCTCTTTTTCCTGTCTCTGATAAATTGGTGTCTTAGCTCTTCCTTCTATGCCAGGGAAAGGAAGGTGTGGCACTCGTACAGTTTGCAAGCCTCTTATTTAGTGCTTGGAGAAACAATTGTAAGTAAATTAGTCACTACAGCTTAATGAGTGTCTATCAGCTGAACTGAAGTAAGCGTGCACACTCTGCTCACAGTGAATGCCTTTACTTAATACACAGATATAACAGCTAAGCTGATGAGTCTTTTTATTGCTGATAGAAATAAGAACCTGCCTTTAAACTCCTTTCTTCTGGTGACCACAGTTATATTTTCAGAATCAGAATCACAGAATATTTTCCTTCTGCTAAATAAATCTCTTTCAAAAGCAAATGTTCATGAAGAGGAATCCAGCCAAGCAAAGCAGCAGCCTGAGGCTTTGGAAACATCTAACCATTGAGCACACCACCACAGTGGCTGTTGCCATCTGCTGTACCAGGGAGCTGAGGGGTACAGCTATAACCTCTCCCAGGCTGTAGGTGTGCCTGGGCTGGCTTCCATGCCTGCAGGGTTCTGAGCAGCACTGTGCATGTGACAGGGTTGCTGTGTTCCCCAGAAGTCCTGGATACTGGCTGTTTGCCACCAGAAGGGTGCAAGGAGGCAGGGTGTGATGGGGGGTTGTCAGAGACAAGATCCCAGACTATTTAGGCCAAGCACTCGTCCGGGTTTTGCAGGTTCTTGAACATGTTCACCTAGAACGAGTTTGTAACTCTCAGTACAGCAAAGCAGTATTAGTAGGAACAAAAGGTGCAAAGTTTAGAAGAGAGTAGATAGCAGGAGGTAACACTGCATTCATAGTTTCTCAGCCCTTCTCACATCTGCTTAGATTCTACACTCTCAAGGAGCTTAAACCCTAAGTAGGATAATTATTTGAAAATATTACAGCAAAAGATGAATCACTCAACTTTATTAAACTTTAATGACTCTTTTGATTGCTCTGACTGAGATGACAGAACTAATTCCACTGTATTTACAAGACTGCTTTAAAATCATATCAATAATTTCAATGTTTCAATGCTGATTTTCTCCTTGTTCAACACTTGGCCAGCAACCCAGAGCCTTTGTGTTTGCAGGCTGGCTTATGGAAAATGAGATGGCATAATGCCACAGTCCAGGGAAGCATCATCACCCAGATGAGAATGATTTATTCAAGAAATGAAAGTCAGCACTGCTAGTTAGTAGATCAGCAGCTGGAGAAGGAGCCCTTTACAGCCCTCTCCCACATAAAACATTTTGGAAACACTGTGGAGTTTAGTGCACGGGCATTTTCTTTGCACAGAGGAGAAAATCCCACTCAATTTTGCCAGATGGCTTTAAACATTCTGCTACTGGACCAGTAGTGGCAACTTCATCACCTTGAAGGGATTTACAAATGGGATAAGAAGAGATGCTTATCTCTGAGTCTCACTACAGTTATGCTCAGCCCAGTTCTCTGTTGTGACGAACTGAGATTGCCCGTGCTGCGTGTCACACTCTCCTCTGGCAACAGTGGAAGCTCTTGTCATGGAGTATTACATTACACAAGATCAAACCTCATGGGCTACTTCGAGTGGTTACTGACTCTTTTTTGTTCCATTTCAAACCTTGAGTTACTGAGGTCAAATACAGTGACCCTAGCCTTCATTTGGCATCAAAGGGAGGGATACAGCCTTTATGCACTGTGGGAACTGCAGCTTCAAAGGACATAGCATCAATACATACAGGAAAGTGCCTCCAGCACTTACTCATTACTGGCAGGGGGAAGGCAGGATTTTCCTAGAGGTTCCCTGTGGGCCCAGGCATGGAGCACACCCCCCAGCAGAACAGTTGCTCTGGCTGAGGTCTGCAGGGGCTGAATGGGAAGGGCTCTTTTGTAAACCTTTCAGACAGTCAATTCCTTTAGGATGTGGGGGATTCCTAGGAGGCACATGAGAGGACACACATGAGACTTCTGGCATCCCAGATCTTTACAGGTGCACTCTAAAGTAATCTTAAGTATCACCATGCAGGAATTCCTGAGATATCTGCCACCCACTCACTACACTGAGTCAAGGGCAGCACTCTGACATATTTGTCTTCCTTTGAAAATCTTTCACATTGGCTGCAGCTGAAGGCACATGGCAAAAGAAAAAAAAAATTAAAAAAGAAAACTAAAAAATTGCTTTACCAGATGATTCTAACTTTGTAGGTCTGGCTTCAGTTCACATTTCATGGACTTCACCTTTCACATTATACCAAATCACAGGTACAAGCCTGGTCTCCAGACAGCAGATGCCATTAAATATAAATAAAGCACATTTGTCCTAATAAACATGCTCCTGCCTCCATTGTCAAACAGCTGGGTCAGCCTTTGGATTTCTGAGTTTTCAAAACTGAAGAAAAGCTGTTGCCAGCAAACCTCAAAGTGCTACAAATTTACACAGTTGCTGGGGCTATGAGCCTACTACACCGAAGGGTTTTTCCTCTAGTTCACTCTGGGGAAAATGTACCATTTTAAAGGATTTTCTTAATATTCTCTCCTTCCTTTCTCATATCATAGTTCTTTGCTTTGTGACATTTCTGTTCTCTGTTAAATTATACAGTATATTTCTCTAAAAATTGCTGAGATGACCTATCTTTAAACACAGATATGTTAATGCAGAAACTCCTGTGACTGTGGGACAGCTTCTCCTGGAAGCTGCATGTGTGAATTAACGCAGCTGCCCATTTAATTTAATACAGAAAGTATCTCAATAAAATATAAAGCAAAGATTAAAAAAAATATATAAATCCAAACCCTGCAGAAAAGCTCAAAGTTTTTCAGCCGCAGCTTGAAGACTGCAGTCCTCTTACCGAACTCAGATGCTCATTTCAAGTACATCTGTGCATCTCTGCATCCCCCTCAGTCACTCACTGGAAAACTCCTTTTACTCTGTTATGAAAGGATTGGTCTGATAGCAGCAGATATAAAGGATACCCACAGACTCCTCACTCACAGGAACTGTGATCTGGAGACACCCAGACTTGCTTAGAACATCCCTGTGTTGTATCACTGAAAGGTTTTTGGCATACAGAGTAATCATGGGTAGAATATATCAGAATAGTAGAATGTATCACTGTTCTGGAAGGAGAAATAGCAGAAAAAGGGAAATAAAGGGATAGCAGGGTAGCTGATCACACATGCTTGGTTTTGAGAGGGCCAAAGAGGGCCCAAACTCATTACTTTACAATATATCCCAATAAACAATATACATCGCTATCTAAAAGCAGCTCTTTCCAGCTCTACTGTACTGCCAAAAATTACTGCTGAATGTTCTTTTTTAACTCTCCAAGCCTTTGTCCACGGCTGCTTCAAACAATGGCCGTTCACAAGGATGTGGAACAAACAACCACAATTCCTTTCTGAACGCTTGCTATGGTGGGAACAAATAGGGAGGGCTTAAAGGAAACACTGGTTGCAAATAGCACAGGTGAGGCAAGAACTGGCACGGAAAGGCTTCTGCAATTACATGCCAACATTCTGTGCTCTGCAGCGGAAAGGAGGGAATCTTCTCAGCTGGGACTGTGGCTAAAACGGGAGACTCTTTTAGGTCCCAGTCCGAGGCAATGTGAGGATTTCCATGTCTATTTAGAGGACACCAAAGGTTGTAGGAGAGAGGGGGGAAAAAGACAGTCTTTTCCAAAGAAGTGTTCTTTAAAATGTCTCTGGAGTAAAGTAGATAATTGAGGTGGGCAAATCCTAAGCAACAAGAGAAGAAACTTGCAGACTGCAGAAATTCCTCTAACAATGCCTTGGGATCACATAAACAAGGTTATTAATAGAAGCCTGCCTCTCCAGCAGCCCTCAAAGACTGCTTCCTCCCATTCTTCTATATGCACCAATTCAAGGCAGAGAAGCCCTGGCTTGAGAAAACCTCACTTGCTCTCTTGTTGTTTTATATCTTTCCCTCCACCGTATTTCCTGCCAAGACTGCAGGCCAGAAAAGCCGGAAATCTCTTTGTACCTCCGTGGCTGCCATGGTGTGGCCAAGGAAGGTGTCTGAGATGTGCCCCTCCACTCTGGTGCAGGGCTGTGTGGGGAAGAGAGTGCTGGAGAAGTGGAGAGTGAAGTGTGGCTGGGCATTCCAGACTAACACAAGAGAGGGTGGGGCACAGACTGCTTTTCCAATTACTTCAGAAAATCCAGCATTCCTGCTTCACAGCCACAGGACACATGGAGGACTTGACCTTGCCTTTCCTGAGCTTTCCAGTCCCAGCAGACAACCTCAAAACATTGGGGGTTTTTTCTGGCTTCACAAATCCCAGGCATCTCTTTAGTGATTTTGCTGGCAAAAAGCAGAATTTTATGCACCCCTGGGATTTTCTGAGGAATTGACAATCTCTGAGAAAATGAAGTATTTTATACTTTTCAATCATTTTTTCTGTTCTGTTGTTACAGAGGTTGCAGCCATACTTTCTCTAAAAGTTAATTTTCTCAGCTTCTAGAGTTACAAGAGGGCTGGGGAATAAAGTGAAAAAAAGGTTGCAGAAACTCTAGGATTAACACACAACACCAGCAAATGTACCTACCACAGAGAACATAGAGACAGTCAGACTCACATTTGTACACACAGCAAAGAAGAAACCATTATTAATACTGCAAAACCACAAAAGGTCAGGCCAAATTTATCTACATCTACAGACAAAATATTCAATAAGACTTGCTCTTCCTGGGTGCTGATTTATTCAGAAGGTGTTAACAAACAGAGAACAAACTGAAGTACTGCACCCACTTGACCTGATCGCTCTTCCAAATTCAAACCAAGCAAGGTGTCAAAATGAATGCTTCCCCCAGGATCAGACTACAAATAAAACACAGAGAAGTAGGCATATGCTCCCTGCCACTCTCTCTTTCCATACACCATCTAGACTACTCTGGGTTTCAAGTTCTGGTGTCATGCACAGGTTGTTTTAACTCACAGGAAAACTCATAGCACAAAAAAAGCCTCTTCCAGTACACATAGAGAAGCAAGAGCTGCTGTTGTCTTTGCCACTAGTACTTCAGCAAAATACATCTAAGGATTCTGTTCTAAAATCTGTACCACTTTGCATAATGAAACAGATTTTGCATAGAATTTACATGGTCCTCAAGGACTCAATCTTTCTTTCTCCAGCTTCAGTAAGCCCTTCTGAGTTAAAACAACCAGTGTGGGTCTTCAGCTTTCTTTTGGAGACCCTGACATATTTCAAGTGAAGGCAGGGGAATAGAGAGAACTCCTTTCCCAGTCTAAAGTTTTGGCTCCTTTGTTACTTTTGAAAATCCATCTGGGTTATTCAATGACAATGTAGTGCATGAGAATGTCTGTGGAACAGGGTGTCTGCTGTGGCTGTGTGTGAAATAACACAGCCCTACTATCTGCAGAACAGAAGAACTGGCATTATTTCTGTCGCTAAAGAATATTCAGCTGGAGGAGCTGGTGCTGTTTGGCTGTCACGACCACAGAGCAGCCACCAGCAGGATATCAGTGCACCATGGGCATGGTGACACCCAGCCCACACCTTGTCCTTGGAGCTGAAAAACGAGAGCACAGCATGCTGAGGCATCAAAGCTGTGAATTAGCTTGGGTTCAGGAGGAGCACAGCCACAGCACTCAGGGCTGCTGGTAAGCAAATAAACAGGGAAACCATCACAGTGCTCCGCTGCAGAGACCTGTGGGTTCAGAACTCAGGGCTGCTTCTTCGCCTCTTTCCCCACAGATGCTACAGGCATGCCTCAGCAGCTTTGCTGAAAGCTGAACAGTGTGTAAGCACAGAAGGAAATCTTACAAATTGAGAAATAGGAAGCCAAAAGCAGTACATTTATGATCAGAAAATATTTTGACCATCATATTATTAGCTGTTGGGATTGACTTCTACAATTAACACAGAAGTCAACAGATTGAAAGTACTCAGAAGACTACAGGATGCTTGCATGGATAATGAGACATGCAAGGTTATTGTAAACAGCATAAAATGGATAAAGAAGTTATAATCCTATAAACCAACCTATAATTGCTTACAGGAAAATGGAAATTGCCCTGCCCTAGTCATGATTGGTGATCCTACATTTTTTGCATTCTTCCTTGAATCTCTGCTTTTGGGTACTCTACGAGACAAGCTTATTTTCACATATGTATATCTTATTTTCATATCTCACTCTGGGTAGTTATTGCATGATCCCCCGTAATCCCTGGTTTCTGTCTGTATGGAATGGCAAAAAGACAGGAAGATTTGATTATAGAGGAAGCAGGGAGAAGACCCTGAAAGGGACTGAACTTTTAAGGAGAAATATTCCTGGATTTTTTTTCACTTTTCCTTTTTTTTTCCAACTCTTGTACTGCCGACAGAAGCTGGGAGAGAACAGGGAGGAAGTATGCTGGAACAGGGAGCAGACCAGTTGTGATGCCAATCTGCAGTTGGGCTTAATCCTGTCAAACTGCAATCAAGAAGATACATAGCTAAACAAACAGGCCAGAACCTCTCTCCTGTTAAACATTCAAAGCTCAAAGGACTGCTCTCCAGGCACCACTAATGATAAAATGGGTGAAGAGCAGCCCACAGATTTGCAGTGACTGTTCTCTACAGACAGCGTTACTTACGGCAAGCAGTACCACGAACAGTCACGCTGATGGCACTCTTCCAGCAAAATGTTATCAACACTCTACTTCTGTACACAGCTAATTATACCATGCTTAAATGCCACAGGGAGATGGCTGCTCTATCAGGAAATGCACAGAAACATATGCTGCCATATGGAGGAGATAGTCTTCACTGGGACCAATCTCTGTGTGTATAAGGCCTCACAGCCCTATTATATCATTGTTTATAAAGCAGGTCCCCTAGAAGGTAAGCAGGAAAAGGGAAAAAAAATAAAAAAAAAGTGGCAAAACATTTCTGTTCAGCTTTTGGTACAACAGCAGTGAGTAGGAAGGAAGGTTATCCCTTCTCTTTAGAAGGAATAAAAAAGCTCTATGAAAATGTTGCCGAGTCCTGTTCCCTAAACAGGAACTTTGCTTTGTGGCTAAAAAGCGTTGAGCTGATATATCCCATTTAGGAAATTTAACCCAACTCAGAACGTATACACCTCCTAAAGACCGCTTAAAATGCAGCAAGGCAAAATTAAAATGCAATTGTACCAAACTAAATGCCTTGATTTCTAGTAGTGTGTTTGTAACTAGCCAATAAATCTTAATTAGAAATAAGCAACCTCATTCTCACCAGAATCCATTTTGATTTTTGTCCTCAAGGAGGATTACCAAATATTCAGTGAGGCCGATTTTATTTGCAGATCAAGTGTCTCTGTCCATCTTCTACACTCCTCCAGGCAGAAGAAAACAAAGGGAATCTTTTGTTACTTGCCTACACACTCTTACTAACCTCATACTTGGATGGCTGGTGTGACTATCAATTGTCAGCAGTCATTTACATCAGGTGCAAAGTGACTGTAAGATGATACTAAGTAAGAATGGTAGCAGCTTGCATCGATGTAAAAATCACAAGGTGTTAAATCATGAAGCTGTCCCAGTCTTCATCTCTGCTTGCAGTGCCAGAGAAGAGTTTGCCTTTTACCTTTGAGCCTGTTAAATTATATCTTCGATGTTGCTGGGTCTTGATGCTTTTAACACTAAAGTCTCTCGGTTCTCTGCACCAGTGAGGAATCAATATGTCACTGGTAACTGGTGCAGCACAAAATCAGAGTAGTAGAATAAAACCAGTTTCATTACACACACGCAATTTAGTTTGAGGCCCTTCTCATAAGCCCTTCCTCACATGTCTTGCATCCACTTCACATTCAATGTTCCATCAATCAGGATGAAATGGATTAAGAAATCTCTCAAAGTTGTAATCTGTAGAGCAGTAGCTACCAACAAGAAGCACTTAAATCAGCCAGTGATAGAAGTGCTGAGTGGGATGTCAACAGGAGCTACGTGCTCAATCTTTCCTGTTTCCTATTCAAATTCTTGCCCTGGGCCTATCACAAAAAAAGTGTGTGATCCAGTTCCACTGGAGGGTGTAAAGACAGCAAACAATGACAGAAGCAGCTGAGGGAATCAGACGGGAGAGTTGCTGCGGAAATGTGATTCACATGGAAAGTGTGTGACAAACAATTTCAGCCCTGAGTAAAGGGGATGAGGCAAGAATTTCTGAATATCACTACCAAAAAAACCCAAAAAATCTTAGTCCCCTGACAAGTCTTCCTGAAGAGCCTTTAAAGGAAAGGGGCTCTTTTTCTAAAAACAATCAGGACTGGATGCTTTTGTGGAGTTTCCACTGACACGCTTTAAAGACCAAGATACTCTGTGCCCTATCACAGTCCTGTCTCTGTCTGCTAATGGGAGCAGTAATCCCTTTCTAACAGGGGTCTTGTAAGATTTAATATCTGCAGAAAAAAAATTAAACTGCTAAAAAGCAACCAGACACTGAAGTGTTAGTCTGTTCTGCTTTTGATGGAAGGGATTTAGGCATTTCAATTATTGGTCTCTAGCATAACCTACCTTTTGTTCATGGATGGATGCACTAATGAGCAAAGCTGGACATAAGCTTTCAGATAGAACAGTTTTCCATTTGAAAAATGCCAGTTTAACAGAATCAAACTATTTCATGGGAATGTACTTGCTTAATTGAATTTTCTGGCAAAAATCTGCCTGTTTCCTCACAGGTTCTCTCGTCTACCTGATCGGTGGGCAGAATTGAGAGCCTGGCAAACCTAGCTCCAGCTGGGATACTAAAGATTTTCCTGGCAGGAAGCCTGGAAGCCAAGGACCTCTGACTGAGCTAGAGCAACCAGAACTGCTAGGATTCCAGCTGTGTAGCAGCAGGCCTGAAAGGAAACTCACGGCAACTTTGAGCCTCTTGGACAAGTCCGCTTCACAAAAAAAAAACCAAAACAACAACAAAACCCAAAAACAAAAACTCAAAGAATGGCATTTGGATGGCATTTTTCAAGTTGAACCACTGCAAGTTACAGCTTTTGATCTAATGCAAGACAAACAGTTTTGCTGTTCAACATTTTCCCAGGGTGGGATGCTGGGCTGCAGGCAAGTCAAGCCTCTGTCTTTCTTCCCCTCTTGGATCATGTTCACACCTTAATGGGAGAGAGGAAACAAGACCAGTTCAGCAGGAGGAGTGAAAATACCTCTGAACATGTTCATGCTGACAGAAGCCCATCTGGGCTTTTTTCAAGGACAGGTGGTAAGGGAGGGCCACATTGACCTTCTCAGAGATTTTTCACTGCTCAGTCCACTGGTGTTGATAGAGTATGTGAAGAACCAAAGCAGAAGGTCAAAAGCCACCAATTACCTTAAAAAAATAAATTCAAAGCGATAAACAGCCAACTGGTCAGCTAAGCAGCAGACAACATCAGACAGCCAATATAATAGAGCCATGCTCCTTAGTGATCTCCTGAGGGAGTCAGGAGGCCAGCAGAGGGGTTTCTGTGGAGGCAGATGTATGCCTTGATAGACCTGGTATGCACCTTGCTCAACTGCAGCTCCCTACTTAAATTCTGTCTTCTTTTCCATGACTTCCAGTGGAGCTTGCATCAGACTCTCAGCTGCTGGTGCCATCAAATGCATGTGTTCCCTTCTCTCTACACATTTCTAGAGCTGTTCATCCAGCTGCTCCCACAAGTATTCCAGCTGGGTAAAGGACAGATGAAGAAGAGACAGTGGGAGGAGAGGAAGAAGTTCATAAAGAGCAACTATAAAGCACTCCAAATGAAAAACGCAACTCAATAAATAACTGAAAAGGCCATGCTTCCTGGTGTGTGTCTGATCTCTGTTCTCAAGCTCTGAAGCCTGTACTTTCATTCTATTTATAAAGAAACAGTCATTTTAAAAGCCTCAAAACTTTTACTAAGTTTCTCCTTTTAGAGGGCAAATTGTCTGCTGACAATTTCAATCTGTGACCCCTTAAAAATGCACATCTCCCTGCCAAGATACCCAACGCTCTGTGTAGACTTGGAACATTCAATGCCAGAAGAACCTCCCCTCTTTTCCTCACAAACACACAGTTAAAATTAAAATATTGCTAAAAACATTGGTGGTAGCTCTGACTACACATGTGGAGTGGAGAAAGATGAATGGAGAATCAGAAGGTCATATTGATTCTCCACTCCTGACTCCAAGTCTTCTTGTAAAAACAATTGCTAATGACTTGCTAGTACAGCTAATTACAAAGAGGTCAAGAGGGTGAGAATTTGGCAAAGAATGTTCTTGTCTTTAGAAGATTAAAACATGCAATGTTTTCTACAGTCTATCAAGAAGAGGGTAAATAACCTAGAACACCCTTACAAAGAAAGGCAAAGCTTTTTTGGATAGTCTTCATTTTTTTCACAGATTTTTGCTTTAATTTCCAAATTGAAGCAGCTCTTGTTGCTAATATGCCTTTAAACACTTCAATAAAGTACATCCATTTGAGGAGCTCCTGCCAGTGCCGTCTTGAAGAACAGGACGCTAGAATGAATAATACAGAAAATGCAGGGGAACAGGCACATTTACAGAGCTCTGGAGAGAAGGGATGCAAGACACAGAGGCAAATTAGCCTCTGGTGTTCTTTTTTCATCTCTCTCCCTTTCACGCTCTTTGATTCTTTAGCAAGTGCTGCCTGTGTCTGTGTTTTGGAACTTCCTGCAGAGGGAAGCTGGGGCTTTGCTTCAGAGAGGGGAGCTGCCAAAGGGAGCAGCGCTGTCCAGGCATGGATGACATCAGTCTCTGGGGAGAAAGAATGACAGCAAGAGGAACAGGAAGCTGAAGACTCAGGAGCAGATGGTGCCCTCTTTCTTTCACCTCTTCTTCTCCCCTCCTCCCACTTGGACACTTGGATGGTTTAGCCCGGATAGCCACTGCTAGGGTAAATACCCTTTCACTACCCTACTGTCATGGCAAAAAAATGCCTCTCTCCACCCTTTTCTTGCTGTAAGAGCAGTGGTAGTCTATGTTTGAGATACCAAAAGCTTCTGGAAGACTCAGACTAGGAAATACATACAGAAATGTGGAAGTGAGGAGAGAAAGTCAGGATTGTGGTAGCTGGAGACTGCAGCGTTCAGAGCAGCCTGACATGCTGCTGTGCATCAGGCCTACCTCAAAGCAGCTGCCAGCTCTTTTCACCCCCAGCCTTTTCATAGAAATTACAATGCAAAGCAAGAAAATCTAAAGAGCACCTACAAAATTCTTAGAGTACCATGACAGAACAGAGATGTGTTACCTTTCAAAGAGAGTTGAAAAGCTGTCACAGACTTAGAGGCAGTGTCTGAGGAATAGTTTGGTCAAACTGACAGTCCCAAATCTCACCTTTGATAGAGCCTAGCTCAACCCAGACCCACACTGAGCACTTTTTCCTGAGCAAAAAGCATAATGTCGTGTTAATAATGAATAGCCCTGTGTCTCCTGTACTTAACACTGGAGCTTTGAGCGGATCCACAGCACTTTATAAATTATCTATTGCAGCTGATTCAAGGCCCGCTGGGAGTGTTCTTGCAGCAAGCATCTTGCTCGGCTGTAATGGAATCATACCATTAATGCAATTTCAATTAGATCTACATTATAGTGCACAGGTGTCTAAGCAAACAGTCTACAGGAAGCCTCCCCCAGGGACTCATATCCTAGGGAAAAGGTGTGTAAATGGGACACTTTCCAAAGGATCCTACAATAGTAAAGGCACTAAAGAAGTAAGAAGGCCACCAAGCTAAAGCAGAAGGAGGAATGTGCCTGTAAGAAACCAAAAGGATGGTCTTCACTTGCTGGTAGCTGATTCCAAACTTCCATCTTTTTGGTTATAAGGTGGACAACTCTCCCACGCTTCATTGAGTAAGCTCCAAGAACTAAAACCTGGCAACATTCTTATCAGCCTCTGAGTCTGTACTCATGTGCCCTGATAGGAATTCCTCATCTCCTTTGGAAATCGTGTAACTATCATCCATGGAAAAAGTATTTAGTGGCCCTGTGGTCTGGCTGAGACTTTGAGCCAGCTGGGTTCCTGGAGAAGAAAGAGATGCTCACCATCTACATACTTACTCTTGGATGAGGAGTTAGGACTCCCAGAGAGCTGGCACCAGTAGTAGGGGGCTGCACCTCTTGCCAGCTCTCTAGCCAAACATAACCTTTGGTGCATTACAAGCAATGCTAGTCTCCTTGCAGTGCAGGAAATCAAAATCTCATTTAACTCTACATCAGGATAAACTCTTCCAGGCTATTCTACCATTCTACACCAGCCTGACCTGCAAGGACTGAAGGTGCTGATAACTCGAGGGAAAATGAGAGAGGTCTCTGTCAGTTTTTGCTCTCCCTGCAAGACTGCCAGTGAGGCGTCTAATTAGTGCCAGTAATGGATGATGTTTTTCTGAGGGGCAACTGAATGAAGGATTTGCTAATTTATTTCATACAGGGCCTACCAAGAAATATAAGACACTAATAACCACCCATCACTGCTGAGCTGAACTGGATTTGAAATGGCAAGTTACAGATTAAAAACTTTCCCATCTCCACTGCTGTCCTGCCTCCTGCTGATAGCCTTTATTAACAAATTCTTATATCAATGGCAAAAATATGAGCTAGACTGCATCCATAAAATGATAATGCTGGCCTGAAAGAAGTGGTGTCATCAGTTAAGGCAGGATCTTTCTCAATGATTCAGTAAAACCCTCTCTGCTCCCATTTTCTGTGGGCCTGGATTCACCAGCCTGCAGCTTTCTCTCATGTCTGTGGCAACCAACACCTTAGGAACTTCCAGTTGCAAATAAACAATTGATTCTTGAACACGAAGGCAGGCTCCTAGTCATAGGGCCATTAACAACTCATACTCTCATAAACTGTTTCAGATTCTTATGGGGGGCATTCAGCAGTAGTGTGTTGCAGTTCCACATGATCATGGCTGGCACCCCTCCAAAGCCCTCATTCTTCTGTTTTATAAACACAAATACCCCAGATTCTCAAAAAATTGAGTAAGTGGGATGCCATAACACACAGACTTGTTCTCCCCTTAATGTTTATTGAGGAACAATCCAGAAAGCCAAAGAAAAGGAAGTTTTAATTTGCAGCCTGCTATCTAATTTCCCTACACATCAAGTGCCAGTCAGGCGGTTTGTTTTCTCAGTTAGCTTTCACTGACCATTTAAAAGTAACAACCCGATGATAGACAGCCCACAAGAAAACCGCTGTCACATCTTCACTGCACTCATAAAGGACATTTGATGCTGCCACCTGTTAAGCCTTTTCTTGACAAGTAAGTAACCAGAGTAGTCTTCCCTCACATATGTCCTCAGTCCTGGAGAAAGCAGGCCACTTTCGGCTTGTCTGATGTTGCTCCAGGCAGATTCTTGACAGCACTAGTCATGTGAAGGCTGGCTCCCAAAACAGCCTGCACAGATGGGGTGGCTACTGCCCAGGGCATGAAGGATAATAAAATGCTGCCACAGTGTCTGCCCCCTGACAGCAGTGGCACAGTGGTCATGGCCTTAAAAGGGGGCAGAGCATTAGGTCATACAAGACACCTTCCAGACCTCACATCACTCCAGAAATGACATTGCATACTGCAGAGCTGCAGGATGATGCTACCACTTCCAGAAGATTAAATACATTTCTCACAGCTGCCAGAAACTGCAAAGCATACAATAACTCACCTTCCTCTGCTTTTGGTGACATCTTAGATATATAAAAGGTGTCTTCCAAAACTACTTATTTCACCTTCATCATGATTGTCTTTGAATTGTGCTAATCCCTAACTCTTAGCATACAAAAGAAGAGTCTAAGCAGAAGGCACAATGCCTTAATCTGGGCTGCTGACTGCTCTTTGTCTTTTCTAAGTGTGGATCAGATGCACATTATTTTCACTTTGGACATACACAGGGAAGAAAACTTCTTTTAACTTGCATATCCTAAGTAACCCTGCAGATCCTTCCCTTAGTACCTGTGCTCTAAGAGAAATCCAGAGGCCTTGCACTTGAGCAAGATCATCTCTCAGTAATGCCTTCCCCCCTGACACTGCATCCTGCTGGCCCTGAAAGGATAATTCAGGTGCAAGGCCCCAGTTTTAATTAGAAGCTTCCCCTTTTAACACTACCAAAGGATTAAAATAATTGGAAAATGTAGGCAAGCTGTGCTCCCTTGAGCCTTGACAAGCAGCACAGGGGAAAGGGACACAGCCCAGGTGAGATGGAAAATGTCACTGGTTCTCAAGTTCTTCCCTTAACCTCAAATATTTTGCCAACTGTTAACCTGCAGCCTTCCCCCAGCTAACCTCAAGGCTCAAGAAGGGCTGAGGTTATCCTCATTTCCCAAAGTGCTTATGGAGGAAAACAGCTGGAGTTGTCCAGCTGTCCCCCCAAATAAAGGAAATTACAGAAAAGGAAGTCCTGTGAGTAAGTGTGAGGAGGGCAACTACAGAGGAGAAGGCTCCTCTGAAGGAAGTGCCTTTAGAGGAATATTTATTCTAATGGAGAAAAATAGGCTGGGAGCAATGAAATTGCCTGTGGTAATCCCACAGGATTTCTGAAGGAGGCTTGGAGGAAACAGCAGGGAGCTGAACCTCCTGAAGGAAAGATGGCAGTGGCTCCACAAGTTGTGGCCATAGCTTAAAGACTGTGAACCCCTCAAATGACCAAGACTTGAGATTAACATCCAAACAGAAAACCAGCTATGTTTCTTGGCCCAGAGTACTGTAAATCACGTGCAGAGGTTGAGCCACTGACTGCTCTAAGTCCATCCAGGAGCTGAGGCACCATGCACTCAGTTAAAAACCTTGCATCATGGAAAATGAATGAGAGGTGGTTTCAATGTGGTGCCCAGCTGAATCAGAGACCAGTTCTGTTCTGCAGCTCAACTTAGGTCCTTACAACTTTCCCTGCTCTAGCTCAGAGCCCACAGCACCCTGTGCCTCAGCTCAGCCGGTGCTCACAGACTGACCCTGTTCTTGACTGCACTTCCTGCTACCCCAGTCCTGTCTCATCTTGTTCAAGATTCAGCCCTGAGCCCTTTTGTTTCTGTTCCAGTCCAAATCTCAGTGGACTAAAAGTTACTGACTGTAGCAAAACAGTGTGAGTAAGTGTGCAGGGGAGTCTGCACCAGCAGGACATTTTGAGAGTATCAAATAAACAAACTCTCCTGCCATGAACTTGTCAAAGCCTAATCCCAAAGCTGCAGAGGTGAAATGCTATTTCACACTTCCACTACCTCCCTGGTTGCTGAACTTTCATGGCATCTTTGGTTTGGAAACAGGAGGCTTAAAACTTCCCTTCCTGTTGGCTGGTGAATTCAGACCCTGCTTCAGCCCATATGCAGTGTCCCTAAAGCACAGAGACAGACACAGTCACCTTTGCCCTGAACAATGTATAGGGCAGCTTGTGACCAAACTACTGTATTTCTCCTAGACTGACAGATTAAAGTTGCATTTAAAAAGGCTTGAAATGCTTTCAGGAACACCTTGGAAATTCAGAGAAAAAATAATATTTATCTCTGTCCAAAGTCTTTAATTCTCTGTGGCTATATTTAATCCACATTTCTTTTTGAAGCAAACTTATAATACAGGCACCTCACACAAGAAAATTCCCAAATCATGATTCAGAGAAATTGCATATAGACTGAATTCCAGTAAGAGTGCATTTCTTCCAAAAAAGGAATGAATAAAATAGTTAGCCTTTCCTCCCTTGATAACTGGACTCTTAGTCCTACTGGATGAAATAGTCAGGTAGGAGTCCCTTAAACAAAAAATGTGGATAGATTTCCCAATTCTATAAAAACATTAAAAGCTTAAAAAACTACCACTATAACATACTGAAAAGTCTCCCAAATTTTGAGTGACCCAGAGCAGTTGATTCAACTTTCAACACCTGACAGGAGTCACACAAAATTCCGTGCAGCATGTGAAGGTTGGGTTGTGAGAAACCTGCCTTTCCTCTGCTTGCAGACTGTATATCTTTTGTATAGCAAAGTATGCTACACAGATCTATCTCTTATAATGATGATCTCTAAATTCACTGAAAGGTTCACTACCCTTGAAAATTCCAGCACCCACAGCAGATAAAAGACTTGGTGAGGAACAACTGAAGGGTTTCCTTCAGGAATCAATGGTCAGCCAGGGAATCATCTAAGTATAAAGCCTTTTAAGCCTTTTTATTCTTCTTAAATAGGAATATGTTGTAGGGTCTTTCCAAGCATGCCTACCACCTGCAAACAGTAAGTATGAGTGCATGTCATTGATTCTCAGCAAGGCAGAAATCTGCCATGCCTGTTAGAGCCCCTCTTTGCCCTGCAGTCTGTCTGGTACTGCCCAGAGGTACTGGGAAGAGGCTGTACTGCACTCTCCAAAATATCCACCTCCTCCTGAGGGCCCCTCCTGGCCAAATCAGCATTTAGTCAGGGTGCCTAGTCTTGGGATAGTGCCAGACTGTCCCTTAAGGGGCATTGAGTTTGCCTTCACTTGCAAGAAGGCATACAAAAATCCTTGGTGAATAACAAACTGATCCCATCTTTGTATCAAGTGGTTCCTGGACAAGGATTGGGATGTCATGAGGCTTAGCTCACTCAGCTCACCGCAAACTAATGATGTGCAAGTAGCTCTTTCCTATGAAAGCTTGGACCTGCAAGCGAACATCTTACCTCTGAGATCCTCCTTTACCAAGCAAATCTTCATCAGGAGACCTGAGAGGAAAACCCACCATGTGTGAGACACACACAAGGCTTTGCTGCTGGAATTTGGGGTTGCTGCAGAATCTCACACTGAAAGGCACAGGCCCAGTCCATGACAAACCATCACCACATCCTCCCCACAAGCTGTGGTTAGTTATGGGTTTCACTCCTAACTTTACTGAAAATGTCAAAACTTCTAGTTTACCTTTACTGACTTGCTAACAAATTGCAGGTGTTTTTCTACATATCCAGGAATATTAAAAACCATAAAATTGCACCCTTCTTCCCCTCCCACCTTCATCCCAGCACACTAATAAAGACTCAGAAATATTCCCAGAAAAGCCTATTATCAGGTATTGTCTTTTTATTCTACTGTTGGTGACCCTGAAAAATATGAATCTGAGACAATATAGTCTATACAAGAGTAATGGCTTCAGTGTATTCTTTAGGCTTCATGAAGCCATGGTGTTTCTCCACAGCAGAACAACTTTTGATGATATGCCAAGTAGTGACTGGAGCTGGTTGGAATTTTTCATTCAAAGTTTTTTTTAGCCTGGTTTGCTAAGGAAACAAAGATTAAGAACCACAGTTCTCCTTTTGTCCATTTACCACCCCAGCAAAACTTTGATTCTGTTGGCCAGTTAATGCTAAATTGAAGAGAGGGTTTTGTCCCCATACTATGTAGCTTATACAAGTTCAGGATAAAAAAAATCATTGGCTGGGTATAGGAGAGAAACCCTGCTAAGTGCATCTCTCCTGTGCTGAAGTAAAACTGCAGTGTGAGCTTGGGACTTAGGAGATACCAGAGACTCCATGGGAGAGAACATTGTTGTAAATGCTCCCACCACGAGAACACCTTTGAAAACTACTTACCTGTTATCACACATCAGAGAACCTTGTCAATTTTGAGAGAATTGCAGAAAGCCAGGCATCACTAGCCCAATGTGGCTATTAGAGTTTTTTTTATTAGACTGTTTTGCAGAGCTGTAATGTTAACTAAAACCAGATTTTCACTGAACAACGTATTTTTAGCAATATTTTTTGTATGACTGATGTTCTTAGATTATTAGAGAAGCATGTAGGCATCTTTATTTGAAAAAAACAGAGAAATAGCACAATCAGATCTGAGACTGGGACCTAGACATCCTGGCTTCGACCCTTCTAGCACCCTGTACTGTCCTTTCTGCCTGTGGGAGACCCACCTGCATTCCTTCACAGCTAATGTTATTTACAACTGATTGTTTTTGACACATGCAGTCATTTTCACAGAACATAAAAGGACATGTGGGTGCTATTGCACTGAGGATCATAGTTCTGCTGAAAATGTTCAGAACATGAATTCAGTCCAGTTGGAAACTAACACCATGAACAGGCTGAAAACACTGATAGTTCATTTCAGCTTCCAGCTGGCTTTGACACCTACAGGTACAATCTAGTCCCAGTGATGCACCCACTTGTGACCCCAGCACTAGTGGTACCCTGGCACACAACTATTTCACAGACACAAGCACTGATGTGCCAAGTCTCAGATGCACTCCAGACCCACAGCAACAATTTGCTCTGGGCTTGCTGCCATTTTTGTGAATAGTTTCTATGTTAATCTTTGTACAAAGAACACTGCATCACTCTAGCCCTAGAGTGTGAAGGCTTCCATAACTGTTCCAGAGGAAATGTCATGATATTCCTGCCACCACAAGGTGAAGTTCATGATAAAAAGCAGTCAATGCATCGGCCACTGCTGGAGATGTGTCTGCCTCATGATTCATTTCTAGTCTGTACAGATACTAGAAATTGAACTTTTCTGCCTTCCACTCCTTGATTTTTGTTCCCTCTTCTTCCTGGCCTATGCAGAGATAGTCCAGTTTATGAATTGCTCCATTGTAAACCACTGCCCAAGAAGGCTGGAGGAAGACACAATGCCTGATCTTTAGGAACAACCCCTCTGTGTTAGAGGCTTGTAACATACACAGAGACTTCTTCAGGTGTCTCTGTCAAAGGGAAGAGCTCCAACTTGATCTACGTCTCCCTCCTTGTTGCCACCTTTACTCTGGGCAGCTTTTTCTTTCCTGCAAGTTGTTGAACCTCCCCCATAAAAAGAAACCCCCATAAGAGAAAGAAAATTGCTTCATACATGTAATGCTGCCCCTTCATCCATCAAAGTAAAGATTAAATATGAGAAGGATGGGTAGTTTGTCTAGGCAAACCCAGCCAGGACCTGCCAGGCTGTAACCACCTCCCTTTCAAGCTTTTGTCTTCTTAACATCTGTCAGTATCAAGCTGCTCTGCGTCCCTGACCTATATCCAGTACCCTTTCTAATCTGAACTCTGCTTAGCAAAAGAGTATTCAAAACACCTGGAAAGGCACACGGGTGGGAGCCACATATGAGAAGAGGATCATCAGACCCCGTCGTAAGAGAGGACTATCCTCCCACCTCCAGCAATAAGGCAGTGACCAACCAGCAGGCCCACACTGCCAGCTGTCAATTTGCTTTGCCAGTGACCCATTCCACTGTCACTAAAGACAAGGAATACTCACCCATGGGAAGGAGAAAGGGAAAAGGAGGGGAAAGAAAACCTACTTGAGCTACCTGAAAGTAATTTTATGTAAGAAGGCTTGAAAGACCTTCTCAATATTATGCAAAAGATGGGACCAAGTGACAACTGAGATACTCCGAGAGGTGTCCCGACTGCCAGAAAAGTCATCTCTCAGGAAGAAGCCCACTGAGAAGTTTGGTCCTTGGGCCAGCCCCAGAGCACACACAAAGGGGAGACGGGGAGATCAGAGCTGTTTTGGATGAGTTCATGCCAGTACTGCTGGCATCTCAGTTCGTCCCACCTGGAAACTGTAGCCTTACTTAATGGATTATTTTTTCAGATTGTCATGTTCCTTTCAGCTGGATGGGGGATCTAGTTCTCATGCACTTTAGAGTCATTGTTGTGCAGCTTGCAATAAGGAAAGGAGATGGTCAGGGCCTTTTGAAGGGATGGAAGAGGGAGATTCCTGCCTTTCAATCCGTGCAGTTACCAACACCCAAACACTGCCTTTGTGCATTGTCCATAGCTCCGTGCAGCGGGGCTTTGGAATGATAAGTGAGAATAAATACTGAAGTAATTCACATGCTTCCCTTCCCCCACACTCTGACCTTAATGGAAACCACATGAGGAACACAGGACACGGGGAAGATCACTGGGAAAGGCAAAGCTATGCAATTAGCCACTGAGCTGATGGCATGAAAGCCTGGCAGCTACTTCACACCTCTCTCCTGCCAGGGAGCCCCTCTGGCCCCAGCTTTCCTAAGCACAGACTGCACCTCCTGTCACTGCTCTGAGGTGGGAAGTTAGTGAGGACACAGAAGACCAGGAAGAGACACAGAAGGGGTAACTTGGCTCTCCTGCTCCCAATCCTTCCCCTGCTAGAGGGAATCTGCTACCTGCAAAACCCCAGTGGAATACTGTTATTACTCTTACTAGACTCTCAAACAGACATTCATTTTCTCATGACCTAAAAAAACCCAAAACCAAAAACAACAACAAAAAAGACCAGAAGAAAAGGATTTCTTCAAACTTTCCAAAACAATTAAGCTTCAAACAGACACCAAGCCTGAAGCGTTTCAAAAAGCAGATGTTTAAAAAACTCTGCACATACATCTAAATGGGGCTTAGAAAGTCCTGAAGGAAGTGTGTAACTACCTTTACAAAGCTATCACCCTCAAAAGAGTATTAACATCCATAAGAAGAGATAATCCACAGGGTGAAGCTGACCTACAATGATGAATAATATTCTCTAAAGACCGTGTATGAAGTGACCGAAGCAATGCTTGCCTCTCACAGAATTAAGTGGGTTAGCACAGTCCATTGAAGAAAGGCTGCCACCACCCTAAATAGTCTCCAATATCCTCTCTTCTTATATCATTCCCATTCACCTATTTTTCAAGGGAAGGTGATGCAAGGAATTGCTGTGTCTGAGTCACAGTTAGGTAGGGGGAAGCACTTCAGTGTGTGTATGGGGTGTGTGTGTATGTCTGCATACGAGCACACATGCCATATGGCTGCTCTTCCTGCAACTTTTTCATTGCATTCAGTGGGTTATTGACCTCAAAGGACATTCTTGCTGTGTTCTCTCAGTTCTCAGTAACCTGAAGAAACTCACACACCTTCTCTGGAATCTCTAATGAATTATGTAGGAAAGATGTTTCGTTATTAGTGCTACACTCTTAAATCCTGGGGCTTCAGGGCTCAGTTTACAGCTTAACCACTGCCCTTGTGTGTGCCACACAGGGAAACACCTAACCTCACTTTCCCTTCATCTTTCTTTAACATAGACACAATATCATACATGTCAGACACTTGAAAAGAATCTTGTCTGCAGATCCTGAGAGCTTTGAAATCCTCAAAATGAAGCAGATGAGAAAGAGGAATTTTTTTCAGCTATTTTGAAGGCTCAGCTAATAAAGATGATGTCAAAAGACAGGAATAGGAGCCAGTTTGTGAAAAATACTGTAAGGTGAAGAAAATGTGAATTTTATTAACTGAAACTCATCTATTCAAGTAACCTTGGAACTGAAACCACACTGGAAACAAGAAAGATGATTCTGTATCGATCATGGGATTCATTATAATTTTTCAGTGTATGCATTTGAAAGATGCAATGTCTACAGAAGTGCTCCCTAATGTATAAAATCCACTAGCTGCCACTCTCAATTAAATGTAGTTAATGAGATCTCTGTTCACCCTATAGAGAAGAGGGTTGTGTCTCCATAGTTTATTGAAAATGGAGTTAAAACATGGCTGGGATTTTAATTGGTTATTGTGGATATCACCACGACATGTCTCCTACGGTCTGTCTGGTGTATCTGAGGTTCATAAAATCCAATAAAGCATTTAAACAAAATCCAATAAATGCCTGAGGCTCTGGGCTTTAATACCAGAACATGAAGCAGACGTACATAGAAATGACAATTGACAGGATATCCCTTGCTGATCTATACATAACAAAGGAGAAGCAGCTCCCACAGCTGTATCCCCTGCCCGAGATGTAACAGGGCATGGCTTTATCCCATGTTGAGCAGGTGCAAGAAAAACAATTTAGAGCTGTGGTGCACTGATGTGTGCCAGAAGGAAGAAGTGTCGCCTGGGAGCTGCCAAAGGACAACAGCTCAGTTTTTCTTTTGGAGACTCATGGGAGACAAATGGCCTGGAGGAAGGACACAGCAATTGTGATTCTAGCAACTGGAGGCTGACAAGGATGGGTGCTGCTGCTGCTGACAATTTGTTGTCTCTCTGTTGTCTCCTACTGTTACCTGGTTAGAGGGCCTTATGGTCCAGTTTTAAATGGACAAGTGAAGTTCACCTCACTTCTCTGTGGAAGATTTTTTCCATAAGATGACAGAATGGAAGGTGGTCTTAGCTTAGGAAGGTGGTCCTCTTCATTTTATGCTTTGGCCCCCAGTTCATCCCAAAAAACATACTGAACCCCTTCCACTGACCTCTTTCCAAAGCTTACTGAGTGTTCCATTCTTTTCTGGAAAGGGAGCAGGAAGAAAGCTCAATTGGGCAACCCCTCCCTGACGTTCCTTGGAAAATTATTTTTCTTCTGGTCACCAGTTAAGAGGAAACAAAAAAACAAAGCAAAACAAACAAAACAAAACAAAAAAGCCAACATTGTAAATTCAGCACATTTTTTTTCATCTCAAAGGGCCTAAAAATACTCTGGAATTATTGAGCTGAAAATCACAGCTATAATAAAGTGGAAATGATCCCATCAGGCAAGACAGGCCAGCTGTATCATTACCATTGCTGGGCTGAATCCTCAGAGAGACCATTACAGCATCAGCTGAGCAATTACAAAGTCTGTAACTGCACTCCCTGCAATAACTATCCTTAAACAGGCACTGGCCCAACAGATCCAGCAGCAGCCAGGCAAAGAGCTGAGCCCAGCGGCTGCCGAGGGGAGCAGAGTGAGGATTGCAGGCCATGTACCAATAACCTGAGTGCTACTGCAGATTGAGCCTTAGCAATCCTCACTCACCCGTTTCTCTGCAGATTTCCTACGGACCCCTCATATTTGGGGCTGTCCTCAAAACACTGCTTTGATCCACATGTGACAGCAGCCCCCAAGCGCTCTCCATTAGGTAGGTGGCTCTTACGAGGTTCCAAACTTTTTGGCTGTGGCCTGAATATGGTTCCACAGGCTCTAAGTTCCCAGAGAGCTGTACTGGCTGGGGACACAGAAGGTGCCACGTTGGTTAGCAGCAGCTTTGTTAGCTGGTGGTGCTGAGCAGCTATGGCAGGAGCCACAGGGTGCAGGTGGCAGCAGCAGCACATCTCATCCTGCCACAGCTGAAAGGAACTTTCATTGTGATTAGCCCAGTTGGCTCTGCTTACAGCAAAGCCAAGTTTGGCCCTCTTCTTTTCAGTGTTTTCCTCTCCATTTTCCCTCCTGTTCTCTTTTTCTCCTGGAACAAGTCTTTGCAGCTCTTGTTAGGCCTCATCTGAAACCATCTCTTTCCTTACTGCCTAGTTTAAGGGCTGGTTCTGTCCTGCAGCGTGCTTCAGCTGCGCTGTGGTAGATTGCACTTTTTGGGATTTCTTTGTTTTCCTTGGCATAGCGGGGGCTGCTGTGCAGCAAGGGGAGGACTGGGGAAAGAGAGCTGCTGATTCATTGCAGCTGTTTAAACAATCCAAGCACCTTATCCTCTCCTTTCCTTCCAAAAGCCCCACTCAGCATTTCAAGGCCAGCTTGGTCTCCTGCTTGCTTTTGTTTTCCTGCCAACTAAGGTTGTGGCAGCAGCAGAGGCATGGTCTTGGGTCATTTTTTCTTCAGCTGGGATCCACCTCCAGGTCCTACAGAAGCCAAGCCCACGACTCAGAGTAAACATGCACCTCCAGCACTCCAGCTCCCCTTACTCAGGGTTCCATGGACACTAATTCAGTGGCTGAATGCAGGCTGCATTTATTGCCACATCCAGGGTGATTTTGTAGGGAAAATAGGAAGATATCCAGAGGGCACACCTCGGTAAAATGCTCCAGTGAATAATCACACTGTACCAGCAATAGTTTCAATTTTCCTTGAAGGAAATTTTGGCAGAATATGGTAATTTAAATTCCTGAAGGGGAGAAAAATGTACTGACAAGACCAACAAGAGAAGTCATTCTTCTGCAGGTAATGGAGGAATTGATCTCCCAAACACCAGAGGCTCCATACACATCAGCTTTTCTTGAGACCGGGGGACAAATATGGTATTTATAGCATAGAGATTCATGGCACTGAATCATAACACAGAAGTCTGAGAAGGGAAACAAAAGGACTCAGAGGTAAGACTTGGTATGCATAGGACCTGGGTTCTAGATATTGCTGGAGGAATGGGGATTTAGATTTATTTACACAAGTCCTGTGCTCTTCTGAGGTGAATTATATGACCTCATGTTTGGAAGATGTTGGGAAGGGCTGAATAACTTTGGAGCACAGACATAGGATTAAAGGAATATAAAAAGCATTCTGTCACCAGGACTAGCAACCCAGGCATGTGGACAACCACCACAGTGGATTTACAGAAACTGTGGTTTAGCAGATGATCAAACAGATTTTAAATCTGTGAGTTCTGGTTCTGGTCCTGATTTAAACAATATGATTCAAATTGCTTCACTGCTCTGATTTTGTCTTGCCTTTGTCATACTTGGCTAAAAAACCTTTGGCTAAAGTATGCTTGGTTACCACCTGCTATAGCAGCATCATGAACTTCATCAGCACATCCAGACACCTCAGTATTAACAATAATTGAATGTGTTCTGTAAAGATCACACTGATTAGCATGTTAGAGAAAAATGGGAGAGACACTTAACAGGATGCTAGGAGACAGAGGGAGGGAAGGAAAGGAACATCCCTAGTTGAGTGTGCAAAATAAGATGGGATTATCAGGTTGGCACAGAGCATTTATGCTTTGCTCACAGAAACATTATCATCTTCACACTGTGCACAGAGACTCAATGGAAAGAAAATGCTATCAAGTGAGGCCAAAAGCAGACTTCCTACGTGAGGCTGTGGTTTGGGACACACGTTCCCATGTTCTTGGCATCTTTCCTTCCTGTTAATAAGAGAAGGAAAGCATGTGGAATCAGAGTTCTGCATGGGAAACTCGTGTATAGCTTTGGGCACTGGAAGAATGAAGTTATGTGCTGGAACTGATCTCATACATGGAAGATCTTTGGAGAGAAGGCAGAAGCCAGGGAACGCTGGGAACATGCTCAGCACTGCTTCTCCCCAAGGACTGGATTTTGTCATGAAAGGACCACTATTCTAGCAAATTGTATGGTTTACTTGTGGACGAGAGAACAGTGGTGAATATTGTTTTACTTTAAGTACAGAAATATCTTTGGCATGGTGTCCATGGTAGCCTCAAAGTCAAACTGATGACATTTTGTTTGAATAGGTAGACTATGAAGAGAAAAAACAAGGAATGTCTGGTTTAAAAGGTTGTGCCTGGTGACTGGTTCTCCCTAGGGATCAATACAGGGGACAATGTTTTTTGATATCAAGTGTTGTCTGTATTAATAAACTGGACTTTGGGACAGAGTGCACCTCAGCTAGTTTGTGGATGGTACGAAATCTCAGTGTTACAGGCAGGGTTATTATTCAAAGGGGCATTGGCAAGCCAGAACAATGAATTGAGAGGAACTTGTTGGACTTTCAAGAAAGACAAACTCAATGTCCTTCAGCTGATACAAGATAATCCCACACAAAACCAGCAGTTAGGTGTCTATATTTCAGTCAATGATATCTGTCCTGACCACAGCCAGGGAATTGCTTAACCCAGTCAGGCATTTCTTGACAGCAGGTGGGCAAGCCTTCTCAAAGGGAACTAGACAATACATAAGGAGCTGGACTTATTCCTGCCACCAGATGACTGCTGAATTTGCCTTTTTGTTTTGAATATGTGGAACAGCAGTAAGGATCTCATCAGTCTATTTGAATTCAGTCAGCATGGGCCTAGATGGAGATACGGGAAACATTTTCAAAAATATCCCATTTTTCCTGGCCTGTGGATTTCTTTTTTCAGTAACATTTCTGAGAAAATAGCATGTCTCTCTAAGCAGTAATGCAGACAGAATGGACACTGAACTACAGCTGTTATCTCAGAATTGACCACGTATATATTACACATTAGTATAATAAACAGTTGATGTAAGCCAGAGTAGAACCAGCCCTTAGATATTTATCTAAATTAACAGAATCACATTACAGTTTTGATAGCAGATGAAACAAAAGGAGTTTGATGTGTTATCACAAGCCTTTTCCCCCTTCTCTCCCACTTCCCAGGGAGGCTGTGGGAGAGTGTATGTATCCTGCCCCTGTTTCCCACACAATTGCTGCCTCACCTGTCTTGCACCAGTTGTTTGGAAAAATATGTGGTTTTCTTAAATCAGTAAAAGTTCAGCTGAGAAAGAAATTAAATTGTTTCAGTTTGGATTGGTAGGATCCCACCCCATGTGGACACAGGCATCTTGAATATAACAAACACTTTAGAATTAAATTGCACACTTGGTTCCATATGATTGACTTCCCTGGGATTGTGCTGACAGAAATAAAACCAGAACTCCTCAGATTTCAATTAAGTAGATAAGTTATATGCCTCCCTTCCTGTTACTTTGAGAAAAAAAGTTCATTATTAACTTACAAGATTGTCAGACTTGGAATTCTACAGTTGTCGGGTTCTGTAATATAATATATATCCTGGAAAGATATTGTGAAGACTAAATGTAGCTATGATGTGAATCAGGGCCGAGGGAGATCAGTGCACCAGGTATGAAGCCCTTGGTGTTGCCTCGACAACCCAGCTCAAGGCACTGTTTACAGCTGTGTTTTGTTCCACACAATGCGTTATAGAGGAGTGTGTGATGGAGGCCACTCACTCCCAGTAGCTGACCACAGGAAGCCAGCCCTTAGTCATTTGCTGTGAGTGTCTCAGACTGCACATCACCAAAGCACTCTGTGGACTCATTTGGCCTATTTACTTCACTGCAGTGCATATTTAAATTTAAATGGCAGCTAAAAGCCCAGGGTACTGACCTAATCATCCTTCAAGCATTTATTCTATTGCTTTTCTCTGTCTCTATCTGCTGCTCTAAGGCAGGTCCTGCTTGACTTGGTCTTCTAAGGTGACCCTCTAAGTGGAGAGGGAAAGGCTGTGGATGTCGTCTACCTGGACTTCAGTAAAGCCTTTGACACCATTTCCCACAGCATTCTCCTGGAGAAACTGGCTGCTTATAGCTGGGATGGGTGCACTGTTCACTGGGTTGAAGTCTCTTAGGATGGCCAGACCCACAGAGAGGTGATGACTGGAGTTACATCCATCTGGTAGCCTGTCACAATGGTGTTCCCAGGGCCCAGCGATGAAACAGTCATGTTTAATGCCTATCAAGTACCTGGATAAGGGCACTGAGTGTACCCTCGGTTCACAAATCACACCAAGTTGTGTGGGAGCGTGCCAGAGGATAGGAAGGCTCTGCAGAGGGGTCAGGGTAGGCTGGATCGATGGACTGAGGCCAGCTGTGTGCGTCTCAACGAGTCACAGTGCGAGGTCCTGCCCCTGGATCACAACAACCCCACATAGCACTACAGGCTGGGGGAAGTGGGGCTGGAAAGCTGCACAGCAGAGTAGGACCTAGGAAAGGTGGTCAACAGCAGCTGAACATGAGCCAGCAGTGCCCAGGTGGCCAAGAAGGCCAAAGGCATCCTGGCCTGTATCAGGAATAGCGTGGCCAGCAGGACAGGACAGTGGTTGTCCCCCTGAACTCAGATTAGATTGAACAGCAAGAAAAATTTCTTCTCTGATGGGTTATCGAGCACTGGAACAGGCTGCCCAGTGAAGTGGCTGAGTTTCCATCCCTGGAGGCATTTAGCAGGAGTGGCACTAAAGGACATGGCTTAGTAGTGGATTTGGCAGGGCTGGGTTGGACTTGGTTGTCTTAGAGGTCTTTTCCAACCTAAATAATAAAGTATCTTGCTGTGTAATAGGTTTAGTTTTATCCCCAACACCCTCAATACATGTGAGAAGCACCAAACAGCAGGGAAAGAGCACACTACCCTGAGAAAGGTACAGAGCACATTCCTCAGAGAAAGGTACTTCTGTGCTTTTCACAAATAATATAGTAAATAAAGAAGCAGAACAACTTCTACACCGTGTCAGAAATATACTGTATTATTAAACCTAATACTTCATCCTTCATAGGAAAATATATCAGTTCCTGGTTTTTAATCTGCTATAGACCCAACACAAATTTTGTAAATTTTCCATGCTAAGAAAATTGTATTCGTCTACACTCTCAGAAAGCATTTATTCCAAGATCCCGAAATGTTGTTCTGAACGTGTTTTCACAGTATTTCAGGATATGAGAGGAACTATGACAACTGCTGACATAAAGCTTAATAGAATAATGGAAATACTCTATTACATTTAATCACTAAGGGCACCTGCTACTTAGTACTGATTGAAGCAACTTATCTTAATTTCTAGATCAAGTGTCTCCTGTTAGTGCCTTAATGAAACAGTGTGACATACAAGAAAAATTACTTTGCTTTGCATATTGCCATTTAAATGATTCAGGGGAGGAAAATCAACCCAAACAAATATTTCAGTACTTTCCCTGTTTTGTAAACATTGAATTTGCCATAAAAACCCTTCTACGACAGAAGTGTCTCTTGGGTAACTTCACTCAGCACACAACACGAGCACATTCTTTGGAATGTCCTATTTCAGTGCTGTTCAAGTCACCTCGTGTTGGCTTCAGCTGGGTGAGTGCAGGCTCCCTCTACTCCAAAGTAGGAATGCTCTCACTGCCACGCTGCACCAAGTTCCAAATAGCTGGTTTGGTTAAGCAGGGTCACATCCACGTGCACTTAAGGCATTGAAATGAAGGAACTAGCTTGTCAAAAGCAGGGGATAGCAGTAAGGGTCTTAGTAAGCATTGCTTCAAAAGCGGAGACAAGATGACAGGGGCTTGGGAGGAGCCATGTGAGGGAGGGATCCAGGGAGGAAGGGGAGTAATGGGCAGTGGAGAGGTGCCAGGAAGGGAAGCAGGAGCTTGCAGGCACCAACTGCAGGTGCTGAACCTCGTGGGAAGCTCTGTGTGCTCAGCCCAGCTCACCGGAGGCGGCCCTGAGGGTACAGTGGCCAAACAACTCTCAAAATCGGGGTACATACCACACAGTTTTTCCGTTTCTCTCTTCTTGTGCTGTTTCTCTCCCGTGTAAGACAATTCCTACATGGGATAGCAGTTGCATTTTGCCCTCAGCTGCTTTGATTCTGGTCCCATTTCCTACTCTGTTGTGTCCCCTGAGGGCTACTACTACCCTACTCTTCCCAACCCCACCCTATTTGTGTCTTTTCCTCTCAAGGCTTAATTTCCCTGACTTTGATCCTTTAATTGGCTATTTCCCGCTCTTAGCCATTAGCCTGCTTCCCTGTGTGCTGGCTAGCATCCCATTATTAATCTACATTTTGAGAAAAGGGTAAGTCATAGGACTGAAATGGCACCCAGGAGCACACAAGTGTGCTGTAAGAGGGCTGAGTAAGCCAGAAAACCAGGAACACATATTCCTTAATGAGGAGCATTGCAGTCACTGCTACCTGAGGCTTTCTAATGAGCACCAATCTTTATCTTCCTTGTCTCAGTCCAGTAGTTTTGCAAGTTCTTGCAGCACCCAAGACTGTGCCATCCACTGCAAAACAGAACGATGAGAACTCCTACAAGAAAGATTTTGTGGATAAAGATTATAGCCACTGGCAGTGTCACAAAACAGAACAACTCAAATACTTCAGTGTACTGTAGGATAAGGAGCTAAGACCAAAATGAAACCCTTATAAACTAATCACAGATGTGCAACAGCTAGTAAGGAAACCATTTTCTAGTATGTGGGAATCATTAACATTTCTTGTATTTTAGAGAGGGAGATGCATACGGCGTGGAAGAAACTTCCTGAAATGTTATAAATCCACTCTCAATTTCCTTGTCTACCTTCCAGGTGAACATCAGACAGTACTGGTGTCTTTCTCACTTTTCTGATATGAGCTGCCATTTTAATCAAACCCACCATACTTGTAAAGTATCTCCTTAGAAAAACCTAATATGTGAAAAATTACCAGCCACCTCTCAAAACAACTCTTTGGACTTGGAAAAATTTCCTTTGTGATTCTGATGTCTTCAATCCATGAAGGTGGGTGTGGGGAGAACAAAATGAGAGGGCACCATAGTTTCTAAGGCAGCAGCAGGGAAATGAAAAGGTAAGCTGAGATGAAAGGGAAAAGGCAAAGGGGAAAGGAAAGAAGAAGAAAGGACCATGGGATGCAAAGCAGTGAAGAGAGCTAATTCTCTTCCTGTGACAGGCCAACAGCTAGATTTTTTTCTGAGAAGGATCAGCCCACCTCACAGCTGCTTAGAACATGAACTGGGGGATGGGAGGGGAAGCAGAAAAAATAGCAGTTCACTGCCAAGCAGAAATTGCTCTGGAAACCGGTGCCTGGGAATGTGCAAGATGGGATTTGCAGGCACAGCCGTGTGAGGTGAAGAAAGAAGTCATATTCTGAAAGGTAGGAAAGGCCACTGAAGGCAATTCAGGTGTTCAGTGTGATCATTCTTCAGACTTAATTCACAAAACTTGGAAAAGGAAAATTGCAGTAAAAGAAACTGGCAATAAAAGTTATTATTTTTATAGGAACATCTACCCTCTTGGTGCTTACCCTCAGAGTTTTGGGTCTCCCTGACCTTCAGTTGCATGCTGTCCTGTCAGTGCTCTTGGGCAGTGACCCAAGACCAAACCCACAACACGCTTGCTGCCAGAAAACTCTTCCCGAAGACACTTTCACCCACTGCAACAAATCTTCCAGACAGTAGATTTCATGGGTCTGCTAGCTGTGTGCATTTCTATTTGGGACCATGTAAAAGCACAGACTGTTCATCATTCAAGGTTTGCTTTGCTGTCATGATATCACTGTCTGGGACTGATATTTTTGGTGATGGCCAGAAACAGCAATAACATACTTCTCCTCATGTTTTGATTATACAGGAAGAACTTACATGATAACACTCACTGAAGTTCAGAAAGAGAACTAGTCAAGTTACTTTAAAAGAAATTTCTAAGTGAAAACTTAGAAATTAGGTTTTCAAAACTTTATAAAGAAAATAAATACTTGTAGGAAATTTGATATTTACAAATATTTCTAAAAAACAGTAAAATCCACAACTTCCTTTTTTTCTTTTCCTAATAAGAAAAAATTAAAGTGAGAATAAGAGAAAAAACAGACAAACTTTAAAAAGTAAATATTCATGTTTAACTTTGATACTGAATTCTAATCTAAAAACAAAACTATTTTAATACTTTAGACCAATGTATGAATGTTTTGTTTAGACCAATGAATGAATGAATGATGCATGAAACCACATCTTAGGGGGAAAAAGTGTGAATAAACTTCCATAAAGAACTTTGTAGACAAGGTATGAATTTTCAGAGAGTGTCACTATTTCCTATTTTCAATTTAAAAGTCCAGCAGCAGAGATAAAACAGTTTTCCCCAGAGAAACATTTAACAACGAAGCACACAAGGTGAGAATTGTTTAGGGACACAGTGATGGACACTATCAACTTTCTGATAGTGTTGCAAGACAAGGAGTGGCATTCTGTAGAAAGGGCTTTAAGTTGTGTTTATCTGAACTGACAGCAGTTAGAAGTACATTTCATTGTTATCTATCAAATCTAAAGATGATCTAACTGGATAGAAGACATTTTCATGGAGGGCTACTGCCCACAGCTGTACTTCAGACAAGTAAATTCAGATTTCATGTGGCCTGAACCACACACAGACATTTGCACCACTGCAAACTGCATGCACAATGTTTTTCTATCCAGAATGGCAGCACTTTATATTTTCTTGCACATCTTCAGAAGAAAAGAGTCCACAGGGTCAGGACAACAAAGAACTAAACAGAGAGAATGTCTGTGACAGGGGGAGGGCAATTATTATGAGTTACAACACTGTCAGGATTAACATGTCTCTTTAACAAAACGTGCAAAGGAATCTCAAGCCATTAAACTGTCTAGCTCCTAGCGATTATATTTGATCCATAAACAGTACCTTCAACAGTACAGTGCCCTCTAGCACTGTAATAAAGTATCAACCATTAGTTAATACTTACCCTCCAAATTGCTACTTAGAAGCCTCTTTAAGTCCTCCCTTTCAAAAACCTATCAGAAAAGAACAGATGATTCTGAAAGGGCTGCAGCCCCATTCAGAATCAGCGTTTGACTGTCTACAAACTGTTAACTCTTCCTCATCTCCAGGGCAAGCAATACTATCACTCATATTTTACTGTTTTCTAAATGAATGTTGTGATTAAGCTTCCCCTGGAGTTTTTAACAGCTGCTTATGACAACACAGGCTGCTCCCTGGAACAGGAATGGCAATAACTGAGAAGTGGGAGCAGAGTTTAAGAAACTATGTTATTGAAATATGGCTAGGAAGAAAGGAACTAGATAAGAAGTGGAACAACTGACACCATATTATAGAATTAGCCATTGCTGACAGTAGTAGCTGGATGTGCAGAACTATGACAAACTGCAGTCACATTTGAGTCGGGATGAGCTGAGCTACTTCCTCACCTCCCCATGTCCAAATGCAGCTAAACTGTGTGAGCTAGACTCTCCTGAGCATTGGTCAAAAGAGCTAATTCATGGGAGCAGGATCAATCTCAGCTGCTTTGAACCCAGGCCCTCAGACTGGAAGATGACAAAGCTAGGTGTGATTGTCTTGTAGAGAGAGACCAGAACATGGCATGGAGAAATAGTTTTAACAATCATAGAATCACAGAGTGTTAGGAGGCTGGAATGGACATTATAGATCATCTAGTCTCACCTGCCCTGCCACGGGCATGGACACCTCCCAGGCTGTGGATAAGGCTCAGGGCCTTATCCAAACAAGTTCACTCTTGAAGTGTGTAGAATATTGGAGCACAGGTAGATAACTCCACTCTTAAATTGTCCAAATGGCTAAGGGGGAGATTATCAGAAAACAAGTTATAGGTGTGTACTGCAGTCACTGGGCAAAGTTCAGGAGGAACCAGGAAAAAGCAAGGAAATACCCAAGGCCTTTGCTATGTAGTCCTGTGTTGCAAGGCCACAGCAAGGAGGCACCAGGCAGGGAACATCCATGTCCACACACTGCTGAGTTCAACTGCTGCCCAGGGGGACGGCTGAGTGTCTGTAGTAGTGTTGGTACATTAAAACAAGTGGCTTTGGTGAACTGGGAACTGGCTCAAGTGCCTGATTTCATACTATGTGTCTGTTTGCAGTGTTAAACAAATGCAATTGTCACTTCTGTTTCTTGAGTTGATGGTCCTGCTGCATGTGTATGGAACTTCAAACTTCTCCCAGGCTCATGTTGTTGGTATTTAGAACTTCTTTTTAGATACAGGCATGGACCTTATAATTGCAGTCATGCAGAACCTCTCACCCAGATTCTGCTGCATGGAATGGGCAATACAGAGACAGAAGTAGTTCTCTGCCTTTCCCTGAGTACTTATTTTGGCAAGATATATTAAGCTGTGCCTTTGAATTCTGACCAGTACTTTCCCCCAGTCTTGTTTTGACTCTAGAGGACACCCCCAGTGACCAAAGAGGAATGGATGATTGCACACATAAAAAGGAGATATTTTCCCACCTTTTATTCCAAATATCTATGTTATGGATGTCACGCACAGCAGATTATATCTATGCCTAAAAGCAGCAGGCCACTCAAGGGAAATTGCACTAATTAAGTATACAGGCTGATTGTTGTCTCAGTTCCTGTCAGCTCTGCCCTGAAAGAAGAGATTGTGAAGACTTCAAGAAGTGTGGATGAGTTTTTCCCCACAGTTTAGAATACTTACATGTTGGAAAGTCAGGAATCAGTTCAGTTGCTGTCTTTGTCCTCCCTTACCTGCTTCATCTTAGGGGTCAGGTCCTGTTACTCCAAGCAAAGTCCATTAAATCAGAGTGGTGCAAAGTCTTGGCAGTCAAGAAAATCTCTGGGCAGTAGGAGCCAGACATCCCCAGCTAGCCAGCTACTCCATTTGCTGATTGGAAAAGGACACACAGATTGCCCCAGTGGTGCTAGCATCTAAATCTGGGGGATTAGGTGGAATGCAGAATATGACAAGGCCTTTGGAAGCAAAAAAGGGAATCACAGCCAGAAGACCCCTTCTCACATGGCCTCCTTCTATCTCCTCCAGTGGCCTGTAAGATGCTTTTGTTTCAGCCTCTGTTTTCAGTTTCTTTGGTGAGAAAAAAGGAGCAGCTGGAAAATACTTTCCTAAAGGCTGTGGTAAAGTAAGTTCAGCCCAGCCCACATGGAAGACAACCAGAGCAATTCCTATTTTTTGCTGGAAGTCTCCTCTCATATGAACTGCAAGATCTCCATAGTGCTGTCAGTGTTATTTGGAAATGAAAACTATAAAGAGGTCCTATTTTAAAAACACTCTGTGTGTAGAACCCTGTGAATACATGTGCAGAGGACTTTGAGATGCTGTACCTATTGTACAGTTTTTATCATTCATTAATGCATTGAGGCTGACTTTCCATAAACCAAATATATTTAAACAACCCCACAAAAGGCACAGATGACCTCTCAAAATACTGTATCACATGGAACTATTTTGAAATAAATCATGTGCTACTGGTGCTAGCTAATGGACTTTGAAGTTGTGGCATTATGTATGAAAAGCGGATCTTGTCTTTCAAATGTCTCCCTCCATCTCTGATGTAGGCTTTTCCTTTCCCTGGAAGCTTGAACACCACCAAAAAAAGCTTGGCTTAATAGAAAGGTGGTGATTAGTATTCCAAATCAAGGCTTTAACCTCTTGGATGCATTTCAGAAACACATTGTGGTGAGGGATGTCGTAAAGGTTTTATTAGTACAAGCTTGGGATGCCCTGCATATCTCAGCTGTAGCTTTGCCAGATGCAGGGTGTCAGAGCAGCAGGAGAGGGCTGCTCTGCAAGGGCTGAGGCTGCTGCAAGGGCTCTGCAAGGACAGGGGAGGCAGGGCAGTGCTCCCACCCACGAGTGCAGGGCAGGAGCAGAGCATGTCCAGTGGCTCTAATCAGGGTTGGGCTCAGTCCAGCAGCTGCCAGACAAGTCCTCAAAGGCAAGGCAGCTCTCGAGTCAGGCTATGAATTCCAGTCACTGGCTCAGGGACCAGGGGGTAGGAACGTGGTCAGGCATATCTGCAACATAGCTGCAGTAAGGACAAAGGGCCTGAGCTTAGCAGCAGCTCTCACCACTCTCCCAGGCCTCTCCAGGGGGGACCCTGCCAAGGCTCCACGCAGATCTCACACAGCTTGTTTCACAGCATCTCACCCCAGGTTACAGCTGCACACAGCAGACCTGCTCCTGGGCACAGGCAGCCAAAACCTTTGCTGCGGGCAGGGAATGTTGCAGAGCCTGTTGGCGCACTCTGGAAAAGGAAGGCAGCTCTTCCTAATCTCAAGAGATGGTAAATGTTTAATCAGTGGATGCTATACTTCCACCAAGTAGTGCCCAGTGCCTGGAGATGAGCTATTTTATAATGGTCTGGAAAACAATACAAAGCTGAACTGAACAAAATGTCCAGAACAAGCAAGCAAACAGAAAAACATCTGTAGCATGTTATGGAGACACTCACAGAGTCACCCACATCCACACCCATTCACACAACACATCTGAGGTCATTACAGAATTCTATTTGTTTCTGCAAAAGAGAAAAATGTTTGAAGTTTCCTTCTTGATGCATGTTTAGAACCTCTGACTCAACTTCCTGCTACTCTCCATTTGGTTCAACTCAACCATTTAAGCAGCCTCTGACACTTCAGCCCACTCATCCAGGACACCTGATAGCTACTGAGAAAACTCCTGTAGCACACCTATAGCATACCTGAAACCAGGGACAGACAGACACCACAAAATACAAAAGACATTGCAATACACCCTGGACACTAACCCTGGGAGCAAATTATAACTAAATGCAGGCTGGATGCTGAAGAGCATCTTGGCTGCAGAATGAAAACAAAACACAGCTCTTACAGAGTATACCCAGTCATTCTCAAGCAAAACCATCTGGCTGAGTACTTGTCATTGCCCAGACAGAATTTCATGAGTGTACATCAGCACTGGTATCCAGAATATCTGACACTCCTATAACACCATGAAAGCAATATTTCTCAGGTGGTGGCACAGACAGACACTGAGAAGATGAGGAAACTAATTAGTAACATTCTTTTGTCACAGTCCCTCTGCAGACTTAGATTCAGATACCAAACAAACTCAAAGTCAAGTGAGACTTGGAGATTAGCATCTGTCTGTCTGTTATATAGAGGCTGTTATTGATGTGTTTCACATTCAAACCAATAAAAACCGAAACACTCAGCACTCCAGACTGATAGCAGATTTCTAAGCTGAGAAAAAAACCTGAAGGGAGTCACAAAATTAATCTCTGGTCAGAAATGAGAAGTGTTATCAGTTTTGTCAGTGGAAAAACCCACCTCATGCCTGCTCAAGCAGCGTTTGTTTCTTCTGAAATTTTGAGATAATCTTGAAACTATGCAAAAGAAAAGGCACCATGAAAGAGAAGTGGGAAGCACAGCAGTGCTACGAATTTAAACTTTTGGTGAATAAGATCTCTGTGCAAACTCTGATTCCACGGCTGGTGAAGCAGCACACTATGGCAAGAGGAAAGGGGGCCAGAAAAACAAGAGAAGGAAAACAAATAGTCCTATCTCACTCAACACCACCAGAGACTATAAAAAATGAGATAGAGGCTTCTCCTGAGGTTGGTACATCCCTCTCTAGTGGGAAGGTCACAGGACAGCTTTTGAAAGTTCCTGACCTGGAGGCCTTCCTGCTCTTTGAGGGCCTCTCTTTCCACATCATGCTATTCCAGAAAACAGAGACCACATCTCACAGTTGCTTTAAACACTAAGTCAAGATCAGAGTATTAGAAAAACTGTTAAATGTTAACAGGAAAAATGTTTAGTATGTTTGGGAGTTTCCTCTACTTGGGAGGGGAAAGGTTAAATTAGTAAGTTCACTGGTGAAGAAGAACCACTGTTGAACATAGCCTTAAAGGATTATTTTACCGCTAATCAGTGGATTTTATTGTAATCTGAATTAAAAACATGCTGCTGGATATCAAAGCACACAGGCTTTATCACTGAGCAGGGCTATCTGTAGTATGGACCACAAGAACTGAAAAACAAGGCTTCAAATGTAAGGCTTATTCCATTCCATTAATTCAGCCTACAGAAGAGAAGTTTTAGAGGTGACATAATTGCTGAATATAGGGATTTACACACAGAAAAGCATTTAATAAGCGGAGGAGGAAAGCAGACAGGCGTTTCAGTTTTTCTGTCAGAGACATAATGTGAACCAACAGTTTTAAGTACAACAAGAAAAGTTCTTTCTTATTTAAATAAGTTTTAATTCCTGGGAAGTCAGAACTACTACAGCAGAGGTCACTGTCTTTTGGAGTCTTTATGACAAGACTATCTATCTTTTAAGAACACATACTTACTATCTAGCTTCAGGGGGAAAACTGCAAAGGGTATGCTCAAGTTGGCTCCTTTCCTCACAAAGTTCAGATACCCCCGTGGTTTATTCAGCTTTCAGGACAGACAGTGAGGTTTGGGATGGGGCTGGTGGCAGAGCTGTCTGCAGGAGCACCTTTTGTATGAATGTCAGCAGGTGGCCCAGGCGCTGTGTGAGCCCAGTGCCCCCAGCTACCCTCGCACACGTGAGACAGCAGACCAGCAGCTTCATACCACAAAGGTCTAGGAGGATCTTAAGATCAGTTAAGAATAACTCACCCAAGGCAGGGATCGTGTATCTCCCTCTGAAGCATTTGGCAGTGGCCAGGGACAGCATGCCAAAGGAGACAGCCTCCTGGGCAGGCACAGTCTGGCAGTCGCTGCATCCTTGGCACAGCCCGAGCAGCACACAGGGTGTCCTTGGAGGTCTCCTATGCATGCAGCGACCAGAGCTGACCCTGCTTAATTTATGAGCCTGTCTGAGATCACAGCCTCATGTATTATGGCTCCAGGCTCCATTGAAATGAACTTTATTAAAATAAATTCCAGCTGCTTGGAAGGAGTTAGAGCAATGACAGAAAGAAGGCAGACTCCTCCATTCACATACTCACTGACAGCAGAAAAAGAAATAGTTACTGGAGAGCAAGCAAAATTCAGCTAGCTCAAATTGAAGGGACATGAGAAAACGATCTAGTCAACAACAAGCAATTTTGATAAAATAAGATGGTTACAAATGCCAAGGCAGAACTCCCAGCTAGGCAACTGGCTTGAAGCAGAGAGACAGAAGGACAAAGGGTCAGGAGGGCACCTGATAAAGCTTCTGACTGAAGGTGGGATACATTTTAATCCATCAGATTCATTTGCGAGGGGTCTTGAATGCTTGTACCTTTCCTGTTTTGTCTGTTCCCTGGCCTTTGGTCTGCTGTATTTCCTTCCCCAGGATGCCTGTGGGCTGTTAATGGAGAATATTAGGGAGCAGCACCAGGATGTACCTCACTCTGCATGTTGTTGCCAGCAGCCTACATGTTCATTATTGTCCCTGGTCAGTAGATGCTCTTTTTATCCTTGCTTGGCTCCTGGGGAATTTCAAAAGGATGAAATTTCTAATGAAGCCTGGCATTCTTGCCCAGCCACAACTAATCAGAATTGCAGTCTGGTAAGGATCTCAGAAGAAAAACTCCAATTTTCTGCCCTTTCATGGGTCAGCAGTGAGAAGATTAGATCTACATCCTACCAGAGCAGCAGAATTGCTCTCCTTGGTCATAGGGTTGCCCCTTGGAGTTCCAACAGGAGCATCTAAGCTTTCAGGAGCCAGGGGCATGAGGCATTGGCAGTGCTTATGTCACCTTGTCCCCATTCCTACCTTTCTTCTTCCCAGCAATGAATTCTCATGACCTTCTAAGCAGATTTCCAACATCACAGCATTGCCAACAGCCCGCTTTCCTCAAGAAATTCTGGAGTCTCCTTACAATAATTTTTGGATGCTGCTGGAAATAGTCTTTTTCACCTCATGTTAGGTATCACAGACAATATGAGTGATTGTCTGTCTAGATTGTCTAGATACCCGAGGTTTCTAGATCCAAGCTACCAGTGAAAAAAAAACCAAAAAAACCAAAAAAACAACAACAACAAGAAAACTTCCAAACTAGAAGCCTGAGATCTAGTTAGTTCAGTGAAGTGGGAAAAGCACATCTCTAGTACATTCAGCAAAGTAAAAACATTTGCCAGATAATCCCATAAATCGGGAAGATCTGCAGATCTTCAACAGTTTAATGGCATGCACTGCCACTGGGGGAAGGATGTCACACCTCAGAAAGAACAGGTTCCACTGAACGACATGAGAAGGTTTTGGTTCAGCAGTAATTTCACTTAATGTCAGCTCTGTAGCAGGGGTTTCATGTGAACAGTGTAGCTGAAAGCCATTAGACTTCTCCCTCATGCTATCATCAACCACTTTTGGCAAGGCCTGTTAAATGGAATAACTTGCAGAGTGAGCCAGAAATAGGGCCTGTGGAACAGATTCTTCAGATCACAAATGTTAAACCATGGAAATGGACTGGTGACAAAGAGGGTGGAGGGGAAAGAGAGACTTTTCCACATATTATTTTTTTCGCCCCATCACCACCACACATGTGGTCTACACCCCAACATGTGTTTGCCACGAGTGTAGCCCAAGAGACATTCCAGATCTTACTCAAGAACTGAAACTTGAAAGAACGAGCCAAGTCTGAGATTAACCAAAGGGCAGGGTAACAGTGTGTGTTGAGTTTAAGGGAGTCACCCATGCTCAGCTTCCACAGAGAAGGGGCAGGGAGACACCAATGCCTGCAGTAATGGCTCTGATCTATAGTCTGAGGCTCCCTGCAGCAGCCACTGAAGGGCTCACCTCCTGGCTCAGATCAGGTTTTCAGCTGTGACTAGGCTGCCAATTTAGGCACCCCAGGTGTGTTCCCAACCTTAGAGAGATGAAGTGTGCTTTGGGGAGCACTTGGCTTTGAAAGAAGGTTCTTTGAAATTTATGGCTCGTCCTTTCTTGCCTCTACTTCTGCCTCTCTGCCCACTACCACTGGATTGGCTTAGCAATTTTCACAGAAACATTCTGAGCGTGAAAGAAAATGTCTCCTCACTTAGCTAAATCCAAAGTGTGCCAAGACAGATGGCTGCTGAAGAGTGAATACTGTGTCAGGTAATGTCAGATAAGAAATAAGGAAGCTAAATGTTTTTAGCAAACAAAACAAAACAAAAAAAAAAATTAAATACAGCAAGAGGGTTACTGTGGGACATAATTTTCATGCTCATACAGTTCTTCTAAAAATTGAAGTTATACTTCTATGTTTCATAGAGAGATTTAGGAAAAATAAGTTTGATATACTTGGAGAATTTTATCTTTAAAATTCCTGAGAAGATATTACAGAAAATCAGGAATACAGATGTATGTACTAATATATCACGGGTGACATATGTTAATTTAGGGAGATCTATTAGGAGAATGAGATAGTTTTTATATAAATGTGTTATTTTATTTATTACCAAGGTTTATGTATTTGGTTTAAAAGACAGCTAAAGATTTAGTGGGACTTGGGATATTGGCTGGGGATTTTTATAAAGCTATAAATGAAAAGGGAGCAGAAAGGAGAAACACATTTCAATTTTATATACCCAGTACTGAGACTGGAACTAAATACAGAACAACAGAACAGTACTCCCAAATAGCCACAACTCTGTCACATGGGGGCCCAGCAGGTAACATATGGAATTGTTAGATGGAAAATACCCACCCATTCTTTGGCTTCAGCAGAACTTTTTTTCCCAGTGGAGTAAGAGCAGTAACTAAACAAAAATTCATGGAATAGGCTGAATGATGCAGGTCCATATCTTATCAGAGCTGATGCCAATGTTCAAATGATGGATTAGTTTTGGCAACTGAATTTGGAAATTTATTGCTGTTTTTATTTTTCTTCGGTGGAGGAAAGCCTAGCAGTTGGAAAGGAAGACTATAAATCTTAAAATTAGAGAGGGGAAAGGGCAAGGTGTTTTACATACACACAGGGGCTAGACAAGAAATTGTTTTTTCTAGACACAAAAAGCAATGTGTAACAGATTTTTTTTTAAAGATTTCTCATTTACTGAAAAATAGAACAAATATGCACCAAAAAGTGCACATCCCCTTTGTTCTTTTAATTCCAGATTTTATTAATTTTCACTGAAAAATCTGTAGGCATTTCAACATGAATAAAAACCTATAGCTTCTTTTAAACAAAAAAGCAATCACAGATTTTTGCCAGAAAGTGGAAATCACAAAGGAAAGCAAACCTCTTTATCTCTCTGGAAGATGATATAACCAGAGTTTTTCTGGGATGAGAAGAGTTTGGGAATCACCTCATCCTTAGATGAAGTATCTGACCCAAACAGTGGTTTGCTGCTCTCCCCTATGAATCACAGATGGAGAATGCACAGTCCCAGTGGGGAAACAGCCAAGTAGAACAAGGCTGCTGAAAGGGTGATGGGAGAACCACTTGTAAATGATAAAAAATCCTGACATCAGTTGAAAGTAGTTTGAGGAGCTCCAGTCTGCATGGGAAAGAGAACAAGAAGATGCAGCAGATATTTAACTGTTCTCATAAACCTTTCCATTGGCTATTTGCAGTGATTCCTCCTGTCCCCAGGCAAGGTGAAGAAAATTGCCTAATTAAGTCCACATCTTTGAATGTCCCAATTAAACCAGCTCCTCATCTCTCGCTGAGAGGCACCCTGCATTCCCTGATTGAAGCTGGTGGCAGCATTTAATGCAGTATGCTGAGAGCTTACAGCTAAAAGTTAGGAGCTCTGAGAATCCCTCCCATGCCCATGAATTTGGGATGGAGCTGGTAAGCAGCAGGCTCTAGAAGGAACATGGACACTTTAGTTTGAAATGAGCCATTGAGAAAGTTCATAAACTCTCTGGTAATAGCAAGTGAAGAAGCCCCTGAGGGTAATAAGGGATGGCAATAGCTTCAGAAGAGGTTTGCCTCTTACCTTGGCAAGCACAAGGGAAACTTCCTTCTCTGCCTCCTCGTTCCCTTAAACAAAACATACCCCCTCAGAGCATTTTGGAAAGTGCACTAAAATGACAAGGCTTTCTGCAACATGAGTCTGAGGAACTGCTTCCAAGAAAGAATTCCTCATACACACAGATCACAGGAACTTTAGCCCTTTTCATATCAAAGCAACTTGCTCAAGGGCCTTCGAAGTCCATTCCAAGGCCTAATGGAGCTGGAAACCTTCAAAGAATGAGAAAAGATAAATTTCTGCCAATGAGTCCCACTCCCTGGATTTTTAAGAGATCAAAATGTTTCAAGCTGCTAGTTCTGCAACTAAATATGGGATAAAATGGGATACTTTATCCCATTAAAAACATTGCCTTCACACTCCTTTTTCTTCAGGTCCCTAGTTTAAAAAGGGTTAGAACAGTGGGAGTTCAGGGAGGTAGAAAAAGTACTGAAAGGAGAAAAACTGCTAATGGACAATGCAATGACATTACAGACAACAGAAAACTGAAATTAAATATAATTGTATAATTGGAGTAAGGCAGGATCAAATATTTCTAATTTATTACATAACTTGACTCTTGATTTCCAAGGAGTAGAATCAGCCCTCTGATATGTTGTGTGACTCATAGAAAAAGAGTTTCAACTTGAAACTGTAGGATAATGGTGACAAGACCAACAGCTGATGACTCTGCAGCGCCCCATATAAGCTTCTGGGGTGAGATTTCCACATCAAGATCAGATCAGTTTGTGGCTGAAGAAAACCTTAGATCAGGCCAAACTTTTTTTTCCTGGTCTTAGTTTTAAATCCAGTCCAGCAACCACTTGCCACATCAAGACTCATGCCTTTACCAAAACCTTCACCAACCTCTCTTTTCAAACTACAAACCCTGAATAAATCCACAAAACCCTTTTTAGTCCCCAAGCTCTCCTGAATGCTTCCTAAGCCTAGCTTCACCTAAGGCTAAATCCACGGCCCTTCTTGGAACCAGCCCTCATTCTCACCCTGTAGGCAAGGGAAGGCAGAACAGAATGATAAATATCTTAGTCCCAGCCCAAATCCTGGCTGCCTCTCTGGTGGAAAGACACCAAGCAGTTCTGTCACCTGTGCCAAAATTCAAAGCAGCCTTACAGCTAACTCTGTGTTCTCTCTAAACGCTGGAGTTAGGAATAAAGTTGCTCCACACTAACTTGTATTCATAAACTCATTTTAATGGGCAGCCATCAGTAACATCATGGAAACTACCCCTTCTCTGAGACCTCCAGACTTCAGCAGACTCCTGTTAAGACCAGCACTGGGAGGTTGCAATAAACAGTTTTTACTGCAATGCCAGAGAGCTTGCAAACATGATGAGGCTGTTGTGACAAACACCCGGTGGCTCCGGCTGAACTTGCACGGAGACCTTCTGCAGAGCTAAGTGAATTCCAGGGTTCAGGCTGGATTTATAATTCTTGTTCAAAATATAAGCATCAAAGAGTTTCAGCTGGACTCCTACATGCAGGTCTCCAAAAGTGTCAGCATGCCAGAAAGCTCCTCCCAAGCCATGATTACTTTGAGAAAAGCAGCACCTCACAGCCTTCAGCTAAAATTAGGATTATGAATAGGAAATAACTGAAGCTCTTTTTGTTCATGAATCCCAGAAAGTTGTACAAGCAGGCAGATAGGGCCCCCAGACTTGTGCTTTATTTGAGCTTGCAACACCAAACTCTTTTGAACACTGGATGTATAGCTGGGGTTAGACTTTTGGAAAAGAAGTACAGGCCATGACTAGTTCTTATCATGCCCTCAAAGTTTGCAATAGAACAGGAACATTCAAGGGCATTATTTAGATGACATAAGGTCTCAGCAGTTAAGGTGTAGCATCAGAGTATGCAAGAAAAATGAGGAGAATGTGAGTCATTTTTACATAACAAAAGACTTCCACGGATTGTAGACAGAACTGTGTTCAGGAGGATCCTATAGTTTGCAGGTACTCCACTAACACTGCTGTGATAAAGCCTAGGCTTAGGAAGGAATCAGCCTGAACTTCTCCCTGACCAAGCAACAAAGTACTGGTAGCAGGCTGAGCACAGCTGCTGTCTTTCCAGGCACAGTCCTGGAGCACTGCTGTGCCATGGGTGCTAAGATCACAAAGACTCTTCTAGAACCTTCTGCCCAACTGGCACCAGAATGTTTTATTTACAGTTTATTTACTGTCTAAACCTAAGCCAGTCAACAGGTTGACCTTCTCAACTCATTTCACCACACAATCATTGTTTCTTTTTCCGGTGTTAGTTTTTCAGAATACAGCAGTAAGAGGTGTTCTCAAATCTGCTCCATCTCACACCTAACAAATTTAGCCATATATTAATAAGAATTTCCAGTGCCAGAAGTTTTCCTAAACTAGAACCTTCTTGTATAGCTATTCAGCCTTCATTCTTAACTCATGTCTCATTTTATTCCAATGAGCAAGACGTTACTGAAGCCAAAGAATTCTACCAACACCAACCTTCATTTATTCCTGAGTAAAGGGCAAACAACAGCTTCAGAATTTCTAGTTCCAGCACTCACTGTACCTGTAAGTAACTGCAAAAAAAACCCTAGGGCTGTTAGAATTTCATTCACACTTTATATTCATTACTGTACACTATGCACTTAAAAATTCTGGATAACCCTAACCTGATGCAGCATGTCAGGCTGGTCCCCTTGGCACATCTGATAGCAGCCCCGCTGTCTGGGCAGCCTCAGCCTCAACACCACAAACACTGGCTCTTATGAGAAAAATGGAGACAGACCTTCTACTAGAGCCCTTTGCAATAGAACAGGAGTAATGGCTTTAAACTGAATGAGGGTAGATTCAGATCACATGTAAAGAAAAAATATTTTTACAATTCTAGTGTTGAAACACTGGAACAGGTTGGCCAGCAGGGTGGTAGATATACCTTTACTAGAAACATTCAAGGCCAAGTTGGATGGGGCTTTCAGCAACGTGATCTGGATGAAGATGTCCCTGCTCACTGAAAGGGACTGGAGATAGTGGACCACCAATCTAAAATACTCTATGATAATTCTATGAAATATACTCCTCCTAATCCCCCAACCAGACTATCGAGACATTCTCTGCTTCTGCTACCAATCAGTCTGCTATAAACAAGTGAGTTTTACACTTTTAATAAACTTTAGTTTGTCCTTACACAGATCATAATCTTCCACTGTCAGTGAGGCAGGCTTTCCTTTACTGATGGAATCTGACAACAGCAGCTGTAAGCACTACAAGCCTCCCAGTATCCTGAAATATGCCATACTCTCAACCTTCTGGTCCTCAGCTTTTATCCTTACAGGAAACATCTCTGCATATTATAAACCAATTACATGGGCTGCTGTAGTCCTCTTCCTGCAAACAACAGCTAGCAAAACTCTTATAAGGTCCTGCTGGCAATACCAGGAGGATATGACAGAAGTTCTCTTAGTCTGGGACAATAAAGGGTTGAGCATGAAACAGTTACTCTGGAGATTCCATCATTAAGTCAGAAGCTAGCAGGCTACCCTTTCCCACCAAGCTGATTTCAGGGTAGAGACAAAGAGTCTGCTTTCTCCTCTACTGCTGCTTTACCCTCCCATTTGCTACCTCAAGGAATCCTCAGCATAGCTTGTGAGGAATTCAAGAGGAGAGGAGAAGATCTCATTACCATTTTGCTGCCTATTAGAGTGAGACGATCAAGCTGTGGTAAAAAATAAATAGCTGTATGCAATTATGAGAATCGCCAGACATCTCATTTCATGTCAGGCAAGACTATTGCCTAATAGGAAGACAATATAATCCTGCTGTTGCCTTGCTCAGATGAGAAAGACTTGAGCTAATTAGCTTTCACTATAGCCAGGCATGAAATTGCCAACTTTATTTTATGATAGCCATCGGAACTGTGATGTGCTCTCTGCATCTTCTCATCACATAAAAGCTGGTGTAACCAGCTTCCCTACTCTAACAAAGTGCAAGTGCTCTTCACTAATGACCACAGGGATACTGAGGGAAATCTAAGAGAAAACAAGAGAAGGTTCCCAAATCCCAGACATACCTCTGCTCTGGAGCCTTGGTCCCTGGTAGGACATCTTCCCACTTCTGCTCACAGCTCGCCAGTGTGAGGAGATTCCTCGCAGACAAGAGCCTGGACCCCACAGCATTCTGCAGCCAAACTTTCTCATCAAGTTTTGGTATTCATTAGCCAAAGCAGGGATTGCTGGGGACTCCAGGAAGAGCCAGCAAGCGTGAGAAAGAATGTTCAATCTCGGTGTTACAGGAGGCAGGAGATTGTTTTCATAACATCTGTGGTGAGAGTGTATAAAGAAATAGACAGACTGCCAATACTTGGAACTACTCAAAAGGCAACTCTGGCAACCTCTCAGATTGTTTTATAAACAATTGGTTTCAAACTGATCCTGAAGTTAATGGGAAAGGCAATGGAGTCGCTTAAGGATAAAGGTGCTGTGGTTTCTGCATTCCCTGCTGACAACTTCCACAAGAGCAGCCCTGCACTGGAGCGCTCACGCTCAGGCACGGAAGTTGTGCTCATTCATCTCACACTGCTGGCAAAAACCAGTGTGGCAAACTTCAGCTGAAATACAGCCATCTGCTGCCCTAGCTGTCTTGTAAGTCCCAGTCTCCCGAGAACAAATCTTCCAGAGAAATTTTTTTCCTGCACTGCCCACATGGCTGGCTGCAACTCATCCTGCTGCCCTTCATGGCCAGACCACAGCTTGGCAATTGCTCGGCAAACCAATCTACCTGGCCATACTAGCTAGCTCCTCAGGGCAGGGCACGGCCCTGTGGGGGCCATTCCTGTCCTTGCCTTGTCATGCCAAACACCACACCACCACTCTCTGTCCCAGACACCTCCCTCACCTCCAGACCATGCGCCAAGGCCTCCCCCTCCTCCTTTGGCAGTTTCTTCCCATGAGTACATCTCACCTTCCAGAGGCTCCCACACTGCCTCAGCCCACCTTCCAGTAGAATCACTTCCACAGGGTCATAGAGACCTGGTACTCACACATTTCCACTTAAAAACCAAACAAGACAAAAAAAAAAACCCAAAAAACCTTCAAAAAACCCCACCAAACCACACACAACAGGAGCAGTGGCTGCATCATTTCAGTTTTGCCACCAGTCTCTCCCCAGCCTCACAGCACGCAAGGAGACACATTAGCTTCCACCGAGGTGACACCAGTGACACATCTGCTGCCATACAGGCACTGGAGTCAAATCCTGTGCAAAACTGTACTCAGCTCCCAGGTGACTGGGAATGAACTGGTTTTGAGGCAAGGCATCCATTGATTTCTCCAGGTGGCTTCTCTCATACATCACATGGAGCCCACCCCACTTCTGCTCTGCCCTGCCTTGTTCTGCAACTCTGAAGACTTGCCCAGAGTGGTCTAGAAAAGCCTATCCAAAATACAAAGTGCTCAGGTGTCAGTCTCCTTGCCCAAGTGAAAAATGACAGAATGAGAGGAAACAGCCTCAAGTAGCACTGAAGAGTGGGGAAGAATGGGGATTAGATTGAATACTAGCAAAAATTCTTCACTAAAAGGGTTGGCAAACATTCCTGAATCTATCCCACCTCAGAAGACCAATACACCCTGGTTGTAGGTCACAAGTTTAGAATATAGCTTTATAATCCTGTTTTGTTCAATTCCAAGTCTTTTACATAATGTTTACTATGAGGTAACCACTGAGAAAGCAGAAGAAATACCTCAATCGGTAGTTATTCAATTATTTTTAGTCTGTTTATGCAGAAGGAAAAAAAAAACCAACAAAAACACACTTTGTTTTATAGGAACTTACACCCTCTAGGGAAAAATGGTTTTGCCAAAAGAATTCCCAATCAGTGCTTACCAGAGTTAATTACAATATCATATTAAAAGAACAACTTCTTTTTGAATACTTAAGAGTATCATGAAAAAACCTCTGCCAAAATTAAAGGTCTGCACAGTGCTGGGTTATTGTTCCAGGCTGTCTGCAGACATCACTGCATGAGTTATACTATTCTGACATCATTTTGCAAGTTCAGTGCACAAAGCACATGCCTGTACTATAACATGACAGGACCTCACATTTCCACTCTAGTAAACCCTAAATAGTTTCCAGAAGAGCTATGTAGAAAATACCCAGGAAGCACACTGGGTAAGCCATTCAGATGATCACATGCTCTGGGATCCTTGCTGTCTCTGAAGAACTTCCATATGTCCAGTCTGTAACTCTAAGGAGGGCAAAAAGAAGGAATGGGTTAGTCTGGTGCACAATCCTGCGATCTCCTGCACTGTCACAGCTGTTGCTTTGGAGCTGGTGACCTGATGGTGGCAGACAGATTTCAGAAGAACTGCAGACCTACGACCTCCAGGAAAATTGTTTGGACAAGAAGAGACAACATGGAAAAGATTTAAGGTTATGAATAGCAGATATCACTGGCCAGAGACACATGATGGAAAAGGTCTGGCATTCTGGTGACACAGTGAGGATCTGGGGTCCTGCAGGAGGCCTAGGTCTGATGTCAGTATAGCTCCTATCCTGGTGAACACTCAGAACAAATAGCAATATCAGGATAATCCCTGAGCTGCTGCCATTTTTCAAAGAAACATTGTAAAGGAATGGGAGTTACGAACACCTGGACCTTATAGGTGGGAAGGAAAATGCTCTCGTTTCCTGAAGATAGGGCCTGTTGTACTTACAGAAGTAGGTTTCCATACTTTCTCCTAAACTCTGGACTGTTGAGGACAGAGGAACTACTCCATGATGCCACTCATCAGTGAGAGAGTTACAGGAAAGCAGATACCAGAGAGAAATGTAACTGAATACATGAAAATACCATCCTTGGGGCCTAAAGCAGGATTTTCCCCCTCAGATCCCATAGCTCATAGAGCATCTATATACCACTTGGAGCATAATCCTTCTCTTAAGCCCCTATTTTAGATGGAAGTAATATTTTTGCCTGGAGAGCTGAGAATATCTTTTCTCCAGGTACACAGCATCCAGTATTCCCCTAACCCCTTCCCACAAAAGCCAAACCAGCACGCAAACCCCAGTCAATTGTATTATTAAGACCTTAGAGGAGAGAAACCAGACAATTTATAGCTGTGAGAAGAAAGAATTCGTGGCCAGGGTTACAAAATTTACTAAAGAGAAGGTAATTTCCCATATTTGGCAGAGAAGATTCGTGCCACAAGGCAAAAAACTTGCACGAACTCTGCCAGCACACACCTGCTAGAAATTGTTTATAATGTCTAAAGCACACTTAGTAGCTTTACTAGCAATGTTTTACTAATAGCTTTGGTTCACTAATTGCACATTTTTTGCTAAGGGCCTTTTGCCAGTTTACAAGTGTTTGAAGACTTCCATGCTAGTAGATTTTTATTCTGACGAGCTTTTAGTATCAACCTGGTTTAAGATGTCATTCAGAAATCCTGGCTGCTCACTGAGGTTTATAAGTAATAAAAGTCCAAGGCTAGAGCAGAGTCTCAGAGGCTAATGGGATAGAGCCAGCCCATGAATAATTGAGGCTATGTTCTCCATTTATGGCATTGAGTGGTAGCATTTGTGGCAATCCCAGGGTCCTTTGGCTTTTCAGCAGCGAGCCCCTGTGGCTGCCTGTTCCTCACTTTCCACAACAATGTCACACAGTCTGACACCACCGCTTGCAGTCTGTCCTTTGGCAGCCAGAAACCAGGCTTTTCTGAAGTCTACCACATTCAGCCTAAATCCTGAACAAAGCTGGCAGGGACCAGCCACACCACCACACATGGGAGAATTATAGGGAAAAGAACAGCTGCCACATGTTAAATTTGAGTATGTGCCATACAGAAAACAAGATGCATTGCAACCTATACACTTACCCATAGCCACTCTAACTAATGCAATTCCTCTTCCCTCTCCAGAAGATAAAAACACCTCATGGAAAGAATTTTAGCAGCTCGTGAGTGCTTCATGATCACACAGAACAAGAAACATCACCAGTTCATTACTAGGGGCCTTGCTTCAGGCCACAGGGTGGTCACAACTCTGCTCTTGCAATATGAATTATTGGCCTGGGACAGCTACAGAGCCGCTTATTGGCCATGCACAAAATGCTTCCATGTGCTGAGCTTCTGCAGAGGCTGGCTCTGTGGGCTTTGCTAGACAAACACTGCAGCTCCCAAGGAGTCTGAGTGCTAGGCTCAGACTTCTAGTCTGATTTCTAGTTCCAGCAGCAAACCTTCACCTCTGGAGAGGAGCTGGGAGCCTGGCCCGAGGAGCTGGGAGCCTGGCCCGAGGAGCAGCAGATTTCTTAATCTCTGAAGGTCAGAGGACTTTCTTCCTGGAATCTTTTTTAGATCAAATTTATAAGTGTTCGATGCTCTCTCCTTCCCTGCAGACTGTCAACTCAAAGGAACTGAGGATGGAGGGAAACAGGATAAAAATGGGGACAAGAAGCATGGGAATGTCCTCATGCTTAACTTCCTGAGCTAGGTAGAGCAGCAACACAAGAAGAAAACAACTCTCACAGTAGTGGAAGACATGCAACAAAACATCCAACTGTGTGCTTCTCCAAGAAATGGAAGGGAAAATTATCCGAAGAAATGCCAAGCATATAGCACAAATCGTTTAGCAGGAGAATGCATTTGTAATTACAAGTTAATTTAGCTACCCTGCTGCCAGGAATAACTGGGAGCAGAAGGAAGCGATCAGTGCCATCTTCTCACTCCCTTGGGACCAGCCCGGGCTGGGTTTTCTTGGTGGAACACCTCCCTCCAGTGGTCAAAGGCAAGTGGTTTCCACAGAGCTCGGGCAGCTGGGGACCCGAGCTGGGGACAAGCAGTTGTCCTTTCTCCTCCCAGCTCCACAGCAGGCTGAATGGAAACCAGCAGCGCCCTTCCCCACCCAGGAGCCATCTGGTCAGGGCTGGCAGTTCTGCCAGGAGGTGTAGCCCTCTGAATCGTGGGGTCCTGGGAAAGAAATACCACCCGATTAAAGCAGGGTGCTCTGGGAAACCAGCCAGGAAGAGGAGACTCCATATGACCAAGAACCAAGCTGTCCTCAAGCAAAGCCCGGGACAGCCTAAAGGAACAAGTCATACTCACCGGTGACACAGGTCACTGCAGCCTGCTGTGGCTCCAGGATCCATTTAAGCCCCTCTTGCTCTGCACTCATCTGGTCAGGGCTCCTGAAATCTTAGACCAGTTGCCACCAGTGTTTGCTGGTAGCACCCCAGTACCTTCTCTGCAAACTTCATTCTGTTCCTTCAAACATGTATGAGGACTTAGGCCATGCTTATTACTTCCTAAAGCAAGAGTGATAAAATTCATGAGCACACTGCCTCAGGTTCTTCTAAGCCATTTCAAATGTCCAGGCACACCAATATGCTGCAGGATCTGAAGGAATTTTGAGACCTAGCTCATATCCACTTCTCAGCTGCTAAGCTGAGAAAAGCAAGAAGATTTATATATTTGATCTATCTGCTTCTGAAGAGCTTTTCAATCAAGGGCAGCATGTGGTGACAAACTACAAAAAATGGCCATCTAGCTTTCTTCCTTCTCACAGTGGCAGGGCAGGGGCTGAGGAATCCTAGAGGAGAGTAGGAAAAATGATAGAGTTGAGCTTGCAAGAGCTGTATGCACTTTGGGCATATAAGCAAGCTTGTATTTTATCAGAATTAGTCCCCAAGGCTTATGACTTCAAACAGTGCAGACTGCGCAGATTTGAAGCAACATCTTCAAATATTTAGCTTAGGAGATAGCAAGTAATTCAAGAACTACCACTCAGTCAGCTCAGCCCAAAAGAGACCTACTTCATAAAACCAGACAAGGTTTACTTTAAAATACAGCCCAGAAAAATTGTCACCTCCCCCTGCTGGGCAGGATCTTTTCAGTCCACACTGATCTCACATATGTGTCTCAGACCTTTTGATACTTTGAATGAACAGTGAGTGATCTGCCTGAAAAGCAGAAAGGGGTGGAGAGGAAGCAAGGGGAAAACACTTCAATGCACAAGTCATAGGCAGAGATATATATTTTTTAGCAAAGTCTTTATTACAGAAATATTCACCCTCTAAACTTTTATATCTGTACATGCATTTCTTCCAGTAGGAAGATGTTGCTAAAACCAGACAAAAACAAAAAAGGAAATCCAGAATGGGCTCCTTTTTACTTGCTGCTCAGCGTTGGCATCTGTAACTGAACAATGATCTTGGAAGAACACATTAGAGAATAGACTTTGTGTTACAAAAGCCAGCAAGCTTTACTGCTAAGAGTGCCTTCTGCTATAGCAAAGGTCAGCTTGAAGGATCTGTTCAGGAAGGGGCAGATATCTCAAAATTGAAAAGCCTTATGAGACCTCCATAAAAACCAGTTGCCCAGTCACTCTCCCCAGTCATTGCTCTGTCCAAAGATGAGAAGAAAGCAGCAACCCACTGCTGGGGCCCTGATCCCCTGCACTAGCCTTTCTTCCCAGAAGGAAAAACAAGCAGGTAGTGAAACCATCCCTTGGGGTTACCCCATCCTAGTGGGGTTATTACTACCTGCCCCACCCCTGACAGGAGACAGTCCTGGAACCACCTCTGTAAGGCAAAGGCTCTCTCACCAAGTACCTTGTAAGGGGTCCCTGGCAAGGACCATCCACTTACCTCCCATACAGCTTCCTGATGTCACAGTCACTGTGCCACGTGTAACAGCAGGAAATCTGCTGTGCCCAAGACACCTCTAAAAGTGAGGATCTGCACCCAGCTCTCTTATGTAAGCAGCTGGGGCAGCGTTTTCATGTGCATTTCCTACCTTCTTCTGGTCTACACCACTTCTTGCCACTGGCCACTGGCTCAATAGTGCAAACAGCCTAGCCATTAGCACAGAAACCTGCAGCCTGCTGTCCTGGTTCTGGGCAAATTTGGGAGAAAACCTCCGAACTGCAACAACTGCAGAACCTGCTACTTATCTGCTGCAGTGATGGCACTTGAGGCAGAACTCAGGATTCAGCCATGGCTCCAGATCACAGTGGAGCCAGAAGAATGGACAACTGAAATAAAAGCAACTTATCTTTGCATCCCAGCTACAGAACCTATACTGGGCACTGATAGCAGTGATATTCCCAATACACAGCATCAGCAATCCAGTCAGATCCCTCCATACTCATATCTAAATCCACAGCTAACAAATTTTGTGTTCATAAAGGAGCAGGGGAAGAATCAAATTAATTGTGACCTCTATGAAGTTGGCAACCCAAGAATGCAAACAGCAGAGCCAGCCTGGGGCTGAGTCCACAGTATGCAGCAGTCTCTGAAGTAACCTCGAAGCTGACAGGAGCCAGCAAAGCAGAGCGAGGGGGAGAGGAAAAGATAAAGAGGCAAATGGGAAAAACATGTGTCAAATCCAAAACCCAAGGGATCCGTTCCAGAGGCAGCCGAGCACCAACACCACAATCTGCCAGGCCACACCAGGAATAAATAGGTAGGCTTGGCTCCCTCCTGGGGGCTTCTCATCATGCTCAAAGGGAAGAGCTCCACTGAAGGCAAGGCATAGCTGACTCCAGAAACAGGAGAAGCAAATGTGACAGCAGTACTCTGCATTTCAGATGAGAGCCTAGGCTGGAAGATGCATAGTAAGAGCTGAATCAGGTTAACTGCAAGGGATGAGAAGGCCTATAAAGCATGACTAGTTACCACCACACGTCAGTGAAGCTACCAAAGCACTGGAATCTCAACAGAATGCATGGCTCATGGGACTTCAGAGGGGGAGGCGAAAAGCTGTGCAGGAGAAGAACGAGGAGAAAACTTATTGTACGTTAGGCCCGGTGGGTTGTAGAATGAAGATATGAATAGTATTGTTTAACATGGAGCAGGCAGCAAAAGCATTGTCCCCTCAGGTTAATCAGTGTCTCATGTGACATGAGACAGTTTAAGTTCTGTTTCTTGAAGTAGAAATAATCCAGAGGCAGGATGCAGGTGGCCCAAGGGCCCTATTGTCAGAAGATCAGGCTGTGTTGCAGCTCTAACAGTTCTTAGCAGAGTGGTATCAGAAATGGGATGTCACAGGAATAATGGTCAATGGTTGGACAGTCTGGGTATGAGGCAGGAATGTTCTGTTTGCTCCTTTCTCTGTGGTGCCATAGCTCTGGAGTCAGCCAACTCAAGACTTGGGCACTTTGGTGTAGTCTTCGCTGTGTATGTTCTTGCAAAGCGAAATGGCCAGTATCATCCCCAGCAGCTGGAATAAGTATGAAGAATGGGAACAAAATCAGCAACCAGATAGATAAGGTGGGAAGAACAAGTGATACAGGGGAACAGAATACAGTGAACATCTTCTAATGACACCATACAGGTGAACAGAGTTAGTCCACAATGCAAGGCAAATTCAGTAACTGAAATGATAAAAAATTTGTCTTCATAAAGATGTAACTTCATCTGGAAACTATGTTATGGGCTTTTTAAGGCAACAAGTGGAATTTCATTAAAGAGGGATTTTGCTTGCCTCAGTATTCCGGTGATGGAATTGCCAAAAGTCAGATACAGCAGGCAGAACCTCAAGTAGACAAGGCTTTGTTTGATTTTTAAGCCCATCAACAAAAGCCGCAATTCAAATGTCCAGGCAGACACAACCAAGACCTAGAACTGCACTGCCATTAAACCAGGTGTCTATTACTTGAGAAAACAGCTTTGCCTTTAAAAAAGGTCTCTGTGATAAGAAAGTATAGGTTCATGTCAGGAAACTACTTACCTCTATAACAGCAACACCAGTGCAAACCCCAAGAATGATACCCAGGTTGTCCTTCAGCCACTGCTCTACACCATCCATGCATCCCTAAAGAGACAATATGGCCACAAAGAAGTGAAGCATGAATCTAAGTATCTCAAAACTGAAAACCTGTATCATATATTTGCATGCAGGAATTATCACAGGTACATGCCCTACCATGTTTCATGGAAGCTTTTGCAGAAAAGAGCAGGATCCCTGTCACCCTGTCCCCCCTTGCCCCAAATTCCACAGGTACTTCAAGCAATAAGGACGTGAAAGAACTGCTCTAAATTATCAGGGGAACAAAGACAAGGCAGCTTCACTGGAGACTTCACAGGGCCCAAACATGCCCACTCACCTTCTCATGAACAGGCCAGTCAGTATATGTTCCAGTGCCATTGACAGGCTCTTCCAGACTACAGAAACCTCTTCCTTCCAGTAAGTCCTTAGTCCTATTGGAGCAGGAGCACGGATACTCAGTATTGCTTCTGTTCCTAAGAATCTCATTATTTTCCCATTCCTTTGCTGCAGTCCAGCCACAGCAGGCAATCTAATAATGGGAGAGAGATAATGACATTCTTACACTTTGCACTGTCAAGACAACTGCACATGAAAATAGGCAGGTAGAAGTACTCAGGTGCTTTCTGTGCACCAACAACAGTCAGGCCATACAGTTTGCATGGATTACCCACACTAAACACCACCCCGGTTACTTACGGATAGAGCTGTCCAGAAGACAGGGACATTATTTCCTACTAAAGAGCCACTCTGCTAGCAAAACCAGGAGCTGAAGGGCCCTGGATGCCAGCTGTGGCCACCGCACGGTGGCGTCCCCATGCCGCCAAGCCCCAGCACACCACTGCGCGCCCGGGTGCAGCACGGACCAGCCGGAACACGGGATAGGGAAAATTTTCCATCCAAAGAAACGTTTACATTCCTATAGTGCCACGTGATAAAACTGTATTTGCTGAAGGGAAAAGCACATCGGGAAGTCTAGCAAGGAGTAAGAGCCTAAGCATGGATCTCAGTGCTTGCCCAGCAGTACAGAGCAGAAAGGCTGTTGGTGTCAAGGTCGAAGTTTAGGGAAAATCCTTCTCTGCTCAGAAAGGAAAAGTAATGTTTCTGCTATAATAGACAGGAGCTACAAACAGCTGAACATCCACATCAGGACAAGCATTTGGCTTCCAAAAGAGTGCTGTGAAGACACAGGCTCCAGAAGGAACTACATCTCCCTCACAAGAGGTTTGGACTTTAACTCCCGTTTACAGAACCCCACCCTCTTTCAAACGCTAACTCCAGTGTGTGAGATGAAGTAGACTCCTAACACTCAATTTCTCCAACTCTGCAAAACCTTTTTCTTCTGTCCCTACATAAAAGAAGGGCTCAAGCAGTAGCCTCTCTCCACAATAGGATTAGGCTTGAGTTCACTACCAAGGAGTCACAACTAGAGTGACAAAACATACATAAATCATTCTCCAAGAAGGAGAAATACTGCAGGTCAGTGTTCTGCAGACCAAAGAACAGACAGAAGACAAATGCTGTCACTTGTACTTACTACACATCAGTCCCATGCAGGGCATGTATTTAACAACAACAGCCAGCCAGCTCTCAAGCTTGTGGTTTGGCAGAAAACAACTGTCATGACTCCAGTGTGCTTGAATATTCTCTAGCTGCTCAAGTGCTGACCCTGATGCTAAAACAGAAACCATGGGCAGTTGGATGGCTCCCAAGAATGCTGATACTTGCAGAAGAACCATCACAATAAGCAAGCAACATGCACCCAGTAGTAAGGCAGATGGTGCTGCTGACTTGTCTGGCAATAAACTAGGGACTTTTTACTACAAAAATCATGTGCAAAATGTTTTTCACACATGTTAGTATTCAGGAGGCCCAACAGACAAAGAGAAGTGTTGGAGTGCCATTTGATAGGCTAGATACATTAGGCCATGTAACCAACACTAGCTAGTTCTAACACCCAGCATGCAGGAGTGGTTCAGGGTCTGACATAGAAGCAGCAAGCAAGATCATTTTCTAATCTGCAGGCACAAAACCTCACAGGTCACTTTGTAGATCAGACAGATTGATGTGCAATAGCTGTTTCTCTGTCCTCAGCCTAGCTTTAAAGGTCATTGCCTGCACTGACAAACAGCATCATCTGCCTCTTGTTGCCCCCCACAACTCACCTGTATCTGCACATAGTCCCATGCATCTTGCAAGTTCCTGTTATCTTCATCCGAAGGGTCATAATTTTTAATCAGACCTACAACTATGTTGGACAACTCAGCCTTCAACTGTCAAGAAAAAAAAAAGCAGGAGAGTTAGATTGTCAATTCCTGTAGCCTTCTCTTTGGTGTTTCAGATACATATATAAAACTACAGTCTCTCATAAAAGCTGACTGCAAACAGTTAAGAACTACAAATAAGGACAGCAGCTTTGCTGATGCAACAGCCAAAGCACCAGCAAGTCCCTGCCCAGACACAGGGAAAGCCTACAAACCTGATGAGAAATAAGGAAACAGAACTGGATACGGTTATCCTGCTAAGACACAGGCTGGACAGCTAACTGCCTGTCCCAGACAAGTCAGATGTGCAAGGTAAGTGCAAGCTGAAGGATAACATTGCCTTAAGAACCCACAGGTTATGTGTTTCTAACTTGGTACTGTAGGTGAGACCCTGGTCCAGAATCTCTGCTACTGCAGATCTCCACTGCTCAGGGAATATGTGAGCCACTCTGCTCATGAATGCAGACTGGTTTCCTGATATACAGCAGATGGAAACTTGCCTTTTTCACAAGGTGTTGATCTACCTCTCCCCAAACTCCCACAACTGCTTTTTCTATATTAAAACAGGAAGTATTACAACTGCTTATTACCTAAACTGCTCATTAACAGTCTTATCACAAAGTTCAGGTGTATCAAATCATCCCTTCACCACCATTCCTTTTCCAGAGATATTTACAACACCCTTCAGTTTGATGAGAGGTGCAAGCTACCACCGGGCAGACTCCTTCACCCTCTTCCTCCCACCTCCTTCCAAAGCTCTTCTTAACCAGCCCTGTACATGAGGACTGCTAAAGACAGACCCAGATTCACAAGAGGTTGGAGAAAAGTGCCATCAGACTGCCTGAGGGATAGGATAGAGTTACACCAGCCTAAGCACTAGGATGTTCCCATCCCACATATTACCTTTTTGACTGTGGTGCTACAGCATATTTCAAATCAGTGGAAATGGGTTTTCTCATTTCTACTCCTACCAAGCACTTTCAATGACCATGGCAAATACCAGGACACTCAGCAAGGGGAAGCATTGACTCCTGTTGAGAGAAGCTTCTCTACATCAGCAACTCTTCTTCCTACAAAAACTGCAGCTAACTTCACTGGGATCCGCTATGTCAGGCCAGACAGATGGGAGCTGCATGATCTTTCTTCTCATGATGTCTATCTCTTCCCCTTTTAATTACTTCACTTCCCCTTTTCCTTCCCTTCAAATCAAGGCAACCTGACCTGGTTCTCACTAATGAGATTGCCCTTGGCTGCTGCCATAAGCCTTATCAGTTACTGAACCTCTGTGTTCCCACCCTGACCCCTCCTGCACACTGCTGCTCCACATGCAGAGGGAGGCAAGGAGAGCTGGGTTTGTTTTCCTACCCTGGGCCCATCTAGCCCCTTATCTATTGGGTCAGATGGAGCCTAGTGTCACTTCTGCAAGAATCTCAGGATCCCACCACAAGCAGACAGGACTCGAACCTGATGTCCCAAATCAGCTACATAGGGTAACTGTATATCTGCTCTGCTCTTACTCTTACAAAAGAATAGACAAGAAGTCTTGCAAACAGTTATTGTTTCAAAGAGTGAGGCATTTGAAATTAAAGGAAAAAAATCAGGTATTCCTAAAGTGTTTCAGCAAGCAATCTGAGAATGGGGGAATATTATACAAACAGTGGCACAGCTCTGGAGCCACACAGGCAGCTTGCTTGTGGGTTTAACCCACAGAGCAGCCCAAAGGGAAAACACAGGCACCTGCAGCTGCTCACCCTTAAGCAGCTGGCAGAGGAAAACTGAAAGAGCAACAAGCTAGAAAGGCACATGGAACACTTTCAACATCCTAACCATCTTCACCCATTTAAAGCTATCAGGACTTAGTACTGTGTGAGACATGAATGCTTCAGGAAATTGAGACCCTTGCTTTCAGGGCTTCTTGCTCCTTCCCAGCTCTAGCAAGCCCAGTGTCAGAAGGCACAATCCCACCACCTCAGAGCAGGGGCACTTAGATCCCAGGCACCAAAGCCACATCTCAGTGCCAGCAAGGCTGTCAGTCTCCCCATCACATGGGCCACTGAAAAGGGAGATGGGGAAAGCTGAATGCCAGAGGCAAGAGCAGGTCTTTGATCACACAGTGGATTGTGCAGGCTTCTTCCCCTGTCAGACACTGTCTGTCATCTATCCTGTCCACGTCAGACGCAAGCTAGATCCTTCCCTCAGCATTTATTAACATCTAGCCTGCACACAAAAGCGGGCTCAAAAAATTAGGAAGGAGCTCTCCTCTGCCTTGTCACTTCAGATTCTGCAACTAATGCATAGTCCATAGCCCAGACAAGTCACTGCACGCAATCACACAGGCCTGTTTCCTGCAAACAATAGCTAGCAAGTAGGGCTATTCCCAAAACACCACCATTCTCCTTTATTCAATGCACTTTAGAGCCAAGCTGCACAGAACTGTGTGAACTAGGCCAAGAGCGAACTTGCCCAGGCTCTCACAATTTTAGGGGCTTGTGATCCACCAGATGTAGGTTAATGAACATTCAGTTCACAAAGCAGAATATCATTTGTAGCATTTATGGTTATTATTTTGTTGTCCATAAAAAAACCCACCCCCCAGTTTCAGACACCAACAAATGTAGGGAAACGAATGTTGCATCAACATCCTCCCAGAAAGTACCGGGCAATTCCAATCAGAAGGGGCATTCCTCTAACAATGCCCATGGGAGAGGCAAAGCAGCAGCCTTCCTGTCAGAGGCTCAGCCCATTCCAGTTATACTAACTCTATTTCAGTATACTTCCATTTGTCAGTGTGGGGGAGGGATTTTGACACCAAAAAGGAACAGATATGCCAACAATAACTTCAAGAAATAAATACTTCAGTTACAAGTGAAGGAGTGAGTATCACCTTGCTACATTCTGGATGCAAAATCCTTTCCTTCACTCTTGTTATTCCTTGTTTTATATCTAACCAAGTTCCTGAAGTCAGAAAGAAATAAACACAAAGAACACAATAGATATCTAGGGACTGGCTGTTGAGCAGTTTCAGTGTGCCTCACTGTGCTCCAGGCTGCCCTGGGATGACGTACAGCCAGCGAAGCAGAGCGACTTGCACAGCAGCACTGAAGCGCAGCCCCAAACCACTGTGCTGGAGGTTTCAGCCAAGACCTTCCTCAAACAGTTTTTCTTTGTGCTCTAGGGCAGGTACTTTGGAGGATCCCTGAAACAGAATGGTTCTAGAAGAGTTTTTCCATTAATTTTGTTCATTGGGGACTGAACAGGAGCATCTGCTCCAAGCCCAGCTTCCCTGACCATTCTCCCAGATCTCTAAAAGTGATGATTTCAGTCACACTGGCTCCAGCAGCTGTGCAAAACAACCCCCAGCACTTTTAAACTCTCCCTGTTCTGATGAGGTTTAAATGAAGAGCTACACCTTAAAAGCTAGAGTAAATTGGCAGCTGGAGGAGAAATGCTAACAGAGGTACAGAATTTCCTGATCTGAAGTCACATTTCCCCATAGCAGGGGAATGCCCATCCCCACACCTCCCTATCTGCATTAGTCAGAGCTCTTTGTTGAGAATCATCTTTACATACCAGTTTTAGTCACTGTTTTAGTTTCTCCTTCAGGTTCTGCAAGCTACAGTCCCACCACATTTGGTAAGGAACCCAGCCAACAGCTGCTCACAGTCACCACAGCACAAAGCTCACATCAGTTATGCTGGTGGCAGGCACCTTCCCCCTGCCCCCAAACTTCTCTACCAGCCTCCATCCATAGCTTCCTCAATGTTTCTGCTTTCTGTAACCATTTAGCTAAAGAGTTGGCTTAGGAGAGGCGAGCAGAGCCGTACAGTGGTACATACAGTCATACAGCAAAGGACAGGATTACCCACAACTTGTACCAGAAGCCAGTAGTGACCCTACAGCTATAACTTGTTCCCACTGCATAGATGTGGCTCCCAGTTTAGCTGTCAATTAGTGCCTGATTAGGCACTGCCTTGGCCAGGGAACCTATAGCCATGATCGACTGTTGCAGTGCACTTAAGTAGCTCAAAAATTATTTCCTTGTACACTACAAAGCATTGCGGAGCACTGTGAAACTGCCTTCCTGACAAAGGGATCCACTTCAAAATATTCAACCACTTGGCTTTAAACTCCAGCTGTAGAACAGGAACCATCAGATACTCGGGCTTGCCCCCGGGGAAAGAGGACAGCTCATCCAAGAAGAGTTCTACACACAGATGCAGAAAGACTGAAAGGACAGAACAAGATGGCACAAGGAGGAAGACCAGCCAGAAAAGCTCTCAGGCTGGTAACTCCCCAAGGCACCAGTGATGGCAACATGATAGTAACCACCACTACTACATGCCCAAATAGCTATCTACAGCAGGATCAAGAGCAGGTGTGGTCTAAAGCATTTTAGGACTTTTCACTGTTCCCATTACTCAAAAATAAAGCCTGCATACCAAATAAAGCTTCATAATCCTAGAGACAGCAGCACTATTGAGGCAGATACAGAAAAATCAAACAGCAAAGCTATTGAGCTTGGGTAGAGAAAAGGAGAATTGAATTATGCCTGCTAACAGCATAGCTCAGTTTGGAAGAAAGAATTTCTAAGTATCATTCTTCTCCCAAGCCAAGACCAAGGAAAAGACACGCAGCAATAAAGACGTACCGTCTCTTTCTGGAAGTAGATGACCAGTGCAGCAGCAATCTGAGCTAGGAGGATTATCATCAGGCAGGTGAAGTACTGGAAACAAAAAACAATGGGTGATCACTGTCAGTCTTTAGAAAGGTCAGTACATAGAAGTTAATAAAATTTCATATACAAGAGAAATCACAATGTTGAGCTAACATCTTTTTGCCTGCAGACAAACTCTGCTATCAACAATGCTTTCCCAGGAAAAGGCTGGGACCAACATCAGGCCAGTGCACCTCAGCAATTCTTCCATTAGGCCATCTGAAAGACTTCAGGGAGAAAAATGTTTACTACCACTCTCTGCATGTGTTGTCCCAAATGGGACTCTCTCCCCAACATCCATTCCCAGACCATTCTGGCCTCAGTCAATCGGTTGGACTCTGCCTACCCCTAGCCTCAACAGAAAAAGAAGTCCATTTTACAAACCTACTTTTTAATTTATTTTTTTTGATCAATTACCTTTTTAAAAAATTCTATTTAATTTGTTTGAGGATCTAAATTTAAGATTCACCAGAAAACTGCTGAGGTTACTTTTAAATGGTTGCAGCTACTACTGCTAGATGAGGAGATGCTCCTAATACCAGGACACACAATGTGTGCCATGTTTGGTTTCCAATACGTATGTGTTCTGAATAAGATAGAGTCAAGTAGCAGGCTGAGGTATATGAAGCTGGTATCATCTCACCCATCATGGACAGAAAGCTTCCTATAGATGAATTGTCTGAAGAGAGGTCCTGACATATAGGACATTCCTAGCTGGGTCTCTCTCAACTCTTGCACTTTCCACAGATGTGACACAACAGGACGCTGTCACACTCTTTTCTTTCTCTGCCCTTGGAACTTGCTCTTCCACCACTGAGAGCACAGTACCAACTGGGAAGTCAGGGTGAGGGGGACAGGGTACACCTCTCAGTTGGCAGTCCTCGACCCACTATGTGCAGAAAGTGTCCATGACATCCTCTCTCATTCACAGTTCTGAGCTCATTATCAGTAATGTCTGAGGAGCTCTGCTGCAGTCTGCTGACTGCTGCAGAATTTAATGTGTACAAATTAAGAACTAGATCTAAGTTGACCTAGCAGAAATAATATCCCCAGGAGACCAAAGCCCCATCCACAATCCAACAGATATTTTGCAGGAGAGGTATTAAAGGTTGGCACCAAAACAGGCATGAATACTCTCACCAGACCCAAGAGACATCGGATTTCATTGACGGCTCCAAGACAGCCCAGGAACCCCATTAGCATGGTGAGCGCCCCAACACCAATGAGGATGTATGCACCAGTCTTCAGGGAAGGAGATGACATCTCTGTAGGAGCCAGCAGAAGGAACAACATTAGCTACTGACAAAAAAATACGTCTGCCATCATCATTTATAGAGCTGTCCCCATATCTACTGACAATTGTCTTTGTCTGCTCCAAAGGGACTGCACAGATGTGTGCCGAAGATGGCCACAGATAGATGCTTCTGGTTGTCTTTTGATGAAGGCAGACTTAAAAGCCATCCTGCAGGTCTCCAGAGTCTGAAGGACTCAAGGTGACTCCAAACAAACAAACCTTGTTTGGAGAAAGTTATCTCCTTACTGGAATTTTACTCCCTCATGAATGTACTTCAAGTAACAGTAATATAAAAGATGATCTACTCGATAACTACTGTCTATTTGCTTCAATTTCCTTTGCTATCTTCAGGGAAGCTTTCTGCCAAGTCTGAACCCCCTTTTTGGATAGCCTTTTCACTTTAATGCAATATTCCTTGATGTAACCATTCTGTTTTCACTTATCCGCTTACAGTCAACACTGGGACAAACTAATTCTGTGGAGTGAAACATGCAACAAGCTACAGCTAGTGTTGAGCACAGATGATGTGGCAGGTTACTCAGCAAGTCTGCATTGAATGGCTTGTGGCCAGGTACTTACCACAGGCTGTTGCAGCACCTGCCCAGCCCCTGAAAACAGATGCTATTCCATAAAAAAAAGATATAATACCCAAAAAGCTACTTTTACAAATCTTCCTAGATCTCCCTTTTATTGTTTTTAATGTCTGCACTTTTGAATGCTCAACAGTTTTTCAACCAAGTTTAGGTCAGATTTCAGACATGCTGGTGATGTCAGCCCTCTCCCCATAGCATTCAGTACTGCAAGCAACAGAATTAAAATTCTTACATTTGAGTTGGTCAGCAGACTATTTCTTGCAGAATAGGATTGGAGAGGGCAATCATTACAGCACAAAAGCTGAAGAGATACTTTATCTAGAAACAATAACTACAAACTTCATTTATAATTAAGAGACATTCCTGTATCTGCTAGCAACAGACTGTAGGGGAATTTTGGATGTCCAGTGATTAATGAAAATAACATTTTTAGAGCTCAGCATTTAGTTTCCTGAACTAAGCAAGTCTCAGGAGACAAACTTCCTCTGAGCTCCTTCGGAAATATGTTAAAGAGAATAATCAAGCCCAGACTGATACTCTCTCCACTAATATATACTTCCCCCTGCTTCTGATACCTGGCACAAGCCACCAGCTTCCAAACTTTTTTCCCTAAAACATTCTGAACAGAGGGAAAGTTCAATTATCAAGAAGTGAAGCAGGTCCATTTGCCACACAGGTCACTTCAGCCTTGATTAATTTCCAGGCCAGACTCTCCCTGGCTGGACACATGCCACAAACCCCAGGATCCTGCTCCCTCACCAGTCCTGTGACTCTTGCTGTGCAGGTTACGTGCTGATACTGCAAAGCATTTACTGAAGCAGCAGCCTTACAGGAATGATCTCCACAAATCTACCCTACTCCCTCCCTCAAGATCAGCTCAGCTATCATGCAAGTCAGTGCTCGAGTGCCCAGGCTGCAACACCTCCACAGTGCCAGAAAGCAGTTGTGTCATCAAATTCCCATCAGAAGAAAGAAAAAGGTACTTCCAACTCAAAAGCCCCTTGGAGAACTGACAGTGTCAGGGGACAGGAGCCACACTTGCAGTTCTCATCTGCAATGGTGTTGTCTTGCAAGAGAAGGCTCTGAGGGCATTCAACTCCTGCTTGTTTGCCGTCACTCCGTGTTTTTCCCTGCGCTGGGCAGGCAGCCAAGCAAGTACAACAGGCTCCTTTGGCAGCAGCTGGGGTGCCCTCCCTGATGCCTAGGTTACTAAAGCAGAGGGAAAGAGGGGCAAGGCATGGGAAAGGAAGTGAGGGGGCAGGGAGAGAGCTGATACTGGAAATCTCCAGGAAGGAAATTAAGTTCTTAAATGCTCTGTTAGCAGAGATTCCAAGTAAATGAGAAGAAGCAGAGCCAAGTTCTCCCGCCAAAAGTGGCTTTAACACCCATCAACCTGAGGGAATCAGCTGCTGACCCACTGCTACTCTGATAGTCTGAGCACACCTCAGACTGTGAGGGGTATTGCAAACAGCCAGGCCATGACAGGCTCCTTTTATTGTATTGTTTCTGCTCATGCCCCCACCTTATTAACCAACATCCCTTGCTGTGCTTCTTGACCTTCTAGTACTGCAGTAGCAAGCACAAAAGCAGAGTAAGGAGCAGCATCTGCATGTGTGGTATTAGCAGGGCTGTCTTCTCCATCCAGCACCTTTCAAACCAGGCCAGAGTGCTCAGCAGGACTTGTGAGATAAAGCCCTTTGCAGAATCAGCGTAGCTGGGAACAGGGCTATGAATGTCATTAGTGTTCATTCCCCATATGCACACAGCCCTCCTGCACTGTCTGAGGCTGGTGCTCAACCCAGCAATTCTGGAGGTAGTGACAACCAGAGCCACCAACCAGAAAAGTTTGAAATGGTTCTATAAGAAAAAGCCCAAAGGAAGCAGAGCTTGTGAAAGATGGAACTGAGATACTCATTTGGTCAAAGTCCACTTAGAGTCCTCTGAAGCCCAGACTCTACTAAGACAGCTCATTTTTTTTGTTTTTTGCAGAAAGCTGACCTTCTGTTAAGATTCAAGCCAAAGTTTGTGACTGGCTTTAGGGAAAGGAAGCTAAGTCCCTTGCACAATACAGAACACCTCTGACACCCAGGGTAAGTCTCATCAAGTGTATACAAGAGTATGTTTTAGAAGTCAAAGCATTTCACACACCTACAGCCCCCAAATCTGCATCCTCTACTGCTTAGGAACAAACATACCATCTCCTTCCAAAGTAAATGAAGCATCAATAAAACCAGGTACTTACTTTCCTTGGCATTTAAACCATTTAAATTGAAATAGATCATTACAGGAAGAAAGCAGTGGAGAACTCACACAGCAAAACTGCATTAAGGCACTGGGGGCCTTTGCACATGACGGTAATTAGGAAATCATTGTGCAGACACAGAGCATGCAATGAAAATAGGATGAAATACTAGCCCCTGTGTTTAAGATGGCACATTTGGATTGTTGGTTGAAGAGGCAATAGTCTCACTCAGTCTGGCCCTGGTGTTTCAATCCACAAGACTAAGAGGAATGCTGTGCCTCTAGGGTTGTTCCCTTTCACCGTGTCCCTGATAACAATCCCATCTTGCTAAACACCATGTTACTGCTCAGGCCACAGACTATACACAAAAGTATTGCTATTCCTAGATTACACCACGGTCAAACACAGCCCCAGAACAGAGTCAATTTAGAAAAAGAAGGAAGATGAAGAAACACAGTCTTACGTAGAACTGCAATGAAACTTGTTTTGTCGGCCAGAATCCATATTCCAAACCCCAGGATCACAGCACCCAGAATCTGAAAGAGCAAGAACAAAGCATACACAACTTGTGTAAGTTATAAGCTTAGATAAATAAGAAGAGGCAGCCACTATTATCCATACTTCCAGTTTAAAAACAATCATTCCTTTGCTGTTCCCACCCATCTCCCCTACGGTACTCCTCCCACAGTAAACAGGATTAGCACAACTCCAGGAAGAATGCCTCAGCCAACTGCACAGGAGCCCCAGGATCTGCTTGGCAGTTTTTCACACAGTATTTTAATAGCACATAATGTTGTATAGGAGGACCATTCAAAACAGTCTGAGGAAGAGACACCCTGCTGCTAGAACATTGTTGTCAGAAGCAAAAGGTAAATGCAGTGCTTCTGTAAAGAACCTAGGAAAGACAAACACACGATTTTAAATATTTTTCATTAAATAGAGAAACCCATGACTATAAGGGCAAGGCTGGAAGATAGCTGACAAAGGATTAGATATCTGGCAGCTGGAACCTCTCCAGGCAGGAAATCTTTGGCTTGTCAGGCTCTGTTACAATGTTATGGCTTCAAACCACAAAGACAAAAATCCAGCAGCAGGTTCCCTTGAGCAAAGTGCTTCACCCCTTCCAAAGCCAAGCCTAGGCATTTTGGCTTGGCCCCTACTTTATGGCAGAATACCTGAGCCCCAACAAGAGTTATGAAACATTAGCTGTGGCCTCTGCCTTGCTCACCCACCACACAGTCTTATGTAGGGCAAGGATTAGTAGAGCAATACATCCCTGTGAGGACTCAGCTGAATCCAGCCACTGAATTCAGTAGCCAAGAAACACATACATTTTCCCATCTCACTTTTAAAAGGTGGGGGGAAGCATGCTCTGTTTTAGTCTTCACATATCAGCAAGTCTTCAGGCTTGATAAGAAGCTAAAACTTGTGCTGTTCGGCCAACTAGGACTGGAAAACACTTGTGCAAAGGTCCAAAACAGGCTTTGAAGAAACAAGGAGTGGACAAGAACTGCAAGTGAACTGCAAGCAGCTGTTCTCACATCAGCAGGATTTCAAGACAGGATGAAGTGAAATAAAATAACAGGGCTAAAGAGACATTGCAATTCTGTGCTTCATTAGATAATGTTTTAATACTTGAGAGACATGGAAAATGCCAAACCGTCACCCTGGCAAGCTGGCAGAGAGGGTTGTACAGACAGGCATTGGCTCCACACTTTGAAAGTTTATGCTAGGCTTCAGCTTCTCATACAAAGAAGCTTTTCTGAACAAAGATAAAGGCACAGTCTGAAATAAGCTGCTTGCAAGCATCCCTGTCTTGGCAGAAGGTGCATCATGTAGTTAGCTCTGGTGACAGCATCAGAAAGTCATCAAGAAAGTTCCCACCTACGAAGCATACTGACTCAGCTTCAGAAAACATGTAGCTGTTGTATTGCAGAAAAAAAGAATTTCCCCTTGCCTTATGTCCCAACATGCTGCACCCGCAATGCTCAGTCTGCTGATCAAGCCAGAAAGGCCCCTTGAACATCCAACAGCTGGGACACCTAAAAAATTCCTCTCAAACTTGGTAGTATCAAGAATTGTTGAATTAACAATTTAAGTCTCAAGTTTAAACTATAGTTTTAATAAACATTTGTGGAAGCAAAGATGCAAACCGGGCTGTACGTGACATCCCTTTTGGCTCACTGACCCTGAAATGTCACCTAAGTTTTGCTGTTGCTGACAAAACACAGAAGGGCTGCTGAGCAGAGTTCCTGGGAAGTTATTTGTTATGAGGTGCTCAGACTATCCAAGGCCTGTTTTCACTCTGATCTTTGCTCCAGTCCACAGCTTGTGCATTTGCCAAGAGCTGCTGTGGAAAACACTGCAAGGGGAAGGCAGGGAGACAGTAACTACAGGCAGGGAGAAAACACTGTCCCATTAACAGGAGTGTATTTACTTCCTAGCAGGATAGTAGTTCTACTCAGCATCTTCAGGAGTTTGCATCGCATAGCAAGGCTGCTTCTGCACTGGCTTGGCTTCAGACCCTCCAGAGAAGAAATCACATCTGATTTCCATGGAGTTTAATTCCTCTGCTCCACTGCTGTAAACTCCTGAAGTGGGGAACAGATGTCTCCCCTCCTCCCCAGGGGGTGGAGGTTTCACCCCCAGTTTCAGCAAAATGTCCTTCTACACACAAGCCAGAAGGCTGCAGATCCCTCAATACAGGGCCAGCAGTTTCCCACGGAGAGCTAGTCAAGAGGGGCTTGGAAAAACTAAACTGACTCATCTTGCTGGAAAGAACACCTGGGGGTTCCCAGCTTTCCTTCCCAGCACTGCTTTCCTTCATGCTCAGACTGTGTGATGTAACACTGAACCTGCTGGCACAGGGGCCAACAGAAAGGCTCTAAAACTCTAGCCTTTGCTTGAGGTAGCAGCCTTCTGCTGCATTTACTGAAGGGTTAGAAGCAGGACAGACAGTTATATGTTCCAAACAAATAGTTTCCAGAGACTGTTAAACTTGCCTTGCAAAGCTCTTTTCCCTTTAAGGAGAAGCATGTGCTGCAGCACGTGTCTGCTAACCAAGAAGGCAGACATGTTAAATTCAGATTAGGAAACTAAGATTATACTCCAAGCTTATCTGGTATCTTTTCTAGCAAGCAGGCAGGCAGTCCAAGTAACCTTCTTCCCTTTAACCAAAGCAGGTCAAACCCTTCCCTGAAGTAAAGCTCCAAGACTACAAAATACCACTAAGTCCCTGAACTACTTCAGCTACAGCAAGTGACCTTCTCACAGACCTCGAACTGTAGAGAGGTGCTATTTCAATGACTAACTTCTAAAGAGAGTCACCAGCATGTCTCTAAAGGCTTCAATCATCAGCAAGGCCAGCTGATGCTTTAGCCAGCAAGGGCTGGCCTGCACGGGGTGCAGTCACATAGCCTCACTCAAGGTCCAGAGCAGACACCGGGCCCTGTCAGCAGTATTGGTGCTCACCTTTGCTCAAGCACTCTCCTCACAAAGCTCAGCAGCTTCAGGAAACCAGTGCAAGGCATTCAAAACCTGTCTGTGCTGACAGCTCATAGCAACTCAAGACAAGCAGTTCCTCTGCTAGGTTAATACAGCTCTACCACACTGTATAAGCTCAAGAATTGCCAAGTACCCTCCCCAATTCAGACCTTGAAAAACAAGAACGGAAAAACGTCTCAGGTCAACTACTTCCTATGAGAAAGAGGGAGTAATATACACCACCTTCCTCAAAACCTGGCATGTGCAAAAAGCCTGCCCTCAGTCAAGACAGAAGCACACTCAAAATCTTCACCCCAGAGAAGTATCAAGCTCAGCCAGAACACAGTGGCTTTGGAGACCTCACTTTGACAGAGAAGTCTGAGGGGAAGACAATGCCTGTGCTGCACTGCAGGGTTAAAGAGCTCATTTAAAGCAGCTTCTCCCTTTAGTCAGCACAGACCTTCTCACAATACATCCCAGATCAGCCTTCCACAAGAGGGAGGGGGGCTGGGTGCTACACCAGAGGAACTGGCTTGGAGCAGGGTGTGCACAAGAGAAAGAATAGCTACTTCAAATCATTCGCCACCCAGACAGGAGTTCTCAAACCTCTCCAGAGCCCAGAGAGGGATTCGGCTCACCTTATCATGATTCACTTCCCTCCCTTCTCTCCCAGCCTGACCCTTCCTTTTCTTTACACACTGCACAAAGGATAACGATATTAGACAGGCTACTTTCTTGCTGACATGTGGAAAGCTGAAAGCTTGCACTTCCCCACTACACCATTCCATTGCAAGGCATCACCAACAACACCATCACTACCCACAGGGCACACAATATCTAGGCATCAGAAAGAATGTGTCTGGCCCACCCACATCCAATCTGTTCCAAAAGGAGTTCATCTTTTGCTACTTGCTTACACTTGAAAATAACTGCACCCAGTGGTTCCCCAGACAAGCCTGTCCCAGTCTCCCCCACCTCCCAACTCCATTTCAAACAGGGGACTTGGACTAATTCATCTTGTCACAAATCAAAACCAGCCGTTGGGACTCAAACAAAATTAGAGTTGTTCTTTGAAGCCTGGCTGGCCTATTTAGGAGGGCACTGGCATTACTTGGCAGGTTTTGTAGCTTTGCTGCTCGGGGACAGTTCAGCTGCTGCTCCAGATGTGTCAGAGAAAGTAGTTACAACTACTCTCCTTCTAGAAAGAACCTGTAATTCCTGCTTTCCATTCCCAGTGCAGGAATGGAGCTGTGTGCACTGGAGGCAGCAGGTGGCTACTGGGAGTGGAGCTGCTTGGCATACCTGAGATACACACAGCAGCTCTGACATCCCTCCACTTCAGGGCTCCCCTCCCTCCTTCCGAAACTCTGTCCATTTTATTGAATGAACACACTGGGCCAACACCCAGAAAAAAAAAACTTTGGTCCAGACCTTCCTTCTTACTCCACAGATGCCCAAAATACTTACAAGGAACAGGAGATTGAAAAGGAAGAGGAAGTACTTGGTGACTTTTAGGCAGCCAGACCCCATTTTCTTTCACTTACAGGACCTAAGGGGAAAGCAGACAGACAATGAGTTATGTTACAGACAGGTCCTCTGGGCAGCTTCAGAGCAACAGCCTTACCCTGTGCAGAGCTCTGGATCATCTGGTGGGCCTCAGAGCACATGCACAGACAGCACAGAATACCAGAGGAATTGCTTTTTCAGGACAGTAAAACAGGACATCCACACCACAGTACAGTCACTGCTGCCAAGATCTCCTGGAGAGTGACACACATCTCAGCAGTTACAGAAGACATTTAATCACAAATGCACTGCTAATTCCATCACTATTTATATGGACTTTGCAGTAGTAGCATCAACCAAAATACCAAGCCTAGCTACTACTCCTGGTGGTGAACAGTAATGCAAGCTACTCAATTCCCAGACAGCAGTAAAAGAGACGTATGGAGCTTCTGGAGCACCACAGCTAATTAAAGGCAACAGAAGTTATTAAGGGGCTGGAGCATCTCTCCTATAAGGACAGGCTGTGAGAGTAAGGCCTGTTCATCCTAGAGAAGAGATGACTGAGAGGGGACCTCATCAATGTCTACCAGTATCTGAAGGGAGGTGTCAGAGGATGAAGCCAGGATGCAGTCTTTGCACCACAGGCATCAGAGCTTGCCTGCAGTGCCAAGCAACAAGACAAGAGTCAACAGGCAGAAACTGATGCACAGGAAGTTCCACCTGAACATGAGGAAGAACTTCTTCCCTGTGCATGTGACCACACACCAGAACAGATTTTCCCAGAGAGGGTGTGGAGCCTCCCTCACTGGAAATACTCAAGAACCATCTAGATGCAGTCCTGTGTCATATGCTCTTGGATGACCCTGCTTGAACAGGGAGGTTGGACCAGATGACCACTGTGGTCTCTTCCAACCTGACCCATTCTGTGGTTCTGTCAGCTTTCCTGCTTCTCCTTCCTGCCCCAGACTCGGTTGTTTCCCAGATAAACAACAGAGAACTTTTAATTTCTTTAAAATTTGTTCTACCAAGCTCCTTGCTCCAAACACACCATGCACCTTTAAGAATCACCAGCCAGAGGAAGAGCAATACACCAGGCTGGGGTCACCAGCCTGGCCTGGGAAGAAATAGCCTCAAGAGAGAGCAAGGTCAGCAAGGTTCTCTGCTGTCAGCCTGGGTGTACCAAGGATCACCGGAGCCCACTCCGTTCTTTTGTTTCAATCAAAGGCTTTTGCTTAATCCTATTAAATATTTAGGTTAACTCTGGAGCTAAACTGGTATGTGGGCCTTGTTATAACTGGCTAGCCTTCCCAACAAGCAATTGTCACCCTCAAACTACCAGGAGAGAGCACAAGTCTGAACTCTGTGTCTCAAGTTGCTGCTCTAACTTCAAGGAATGCCATGGCTAGAGACTGTGCTAAGACCATCACTGCACAGCAGCTAGCAAGATGTTATTAAGATGGGAAGCAGCAGAGATATAAAATATCAGCCAGCTGTGCTACAGGCTGGTCTCAAATCTCGTCTGTATAGCAGTCATTGCACCTAAGGAGCTCTTTACTGCACAGCCAGGTAAGCAATATCTCAGTTAGTTTTTCTTCATTTTACTCCTCAGGTCAGAGGCCATAAAGCCAGCTGCACCCAAAAGTAGGTCCTTCAAATGAGCAATGAAAAGTCCTGTAATAGTTTCTGGTCCATATGTACACCAAATATCAAACACACAGCATTCCCATTTTCAGTGCCCCCAGGTGCACCCATCACCATGAATTGGTTCTGTTCCAGAAAAGATGCACTATACAACAGCTGCATCACTACCAAGGAAGAGTGAATGAAGGCTCTCTGTCAGCAGAATTCCTCCTTTCCCTGCAGGAGAAACGTTCTCTGAGGCCACTAGTCCTGGAAGGTACCAACACCTAAGGCTGCACTTGGAGAGGATAACTAAGATGTAAACGTTCCCATCCAGCTGGCTTGCTTCCTGGCTTCACCATGAACACATCTCCTCTTAACAGGATCACAAACTGGAGCCTGGCAACCTAACCAAAATGCAAAGGCAGACAGATCCCTAGGTGACGATGAATTTCTGTTGTGGGAGTTACAAATATTTTTCTTTTCTTTAACCTAGCCCAGAACTAAGTTAGGTAACAACTTCCTGCTCAATGCACTGGACTTCTTACCCTAAGACATCTGATCCCAGGTGCAACCCTCCTAATTTTCAAACCGGAGGGGCAAGTCCCAGTACTCACTGACTTGCTTCCTTGCACTAAAAGCTGTATGCTGCCTATTTAAACTCTGCCCACACTGTTTTGATTTGTCAGGAAAACATATTTGCAAAGCTGTTAGGATCTTTATAGAAGTTATTTCAGCTAATTAAGCAGCAAGGCAAGTTTACTGTGAAAGATATGCCTGAGGTAACAAGAGTAAAATATTGCTTTCAGGGCTCTTCTACGCCTAGCTATTTGTTAAAGACATACCATCTTCAAAGTTTATTAAAAACAAAACAAACTCAAAACAAACAACAAACCCCAACTGTGCATTACAGCATTATGCACCATTCTCTCCTTGCCACATGGCAATGTATCTCTTTCATCGCTTCTACCCATAAAGTAATTCAAAGTACAGTTTTCATGTCAGAGGAGAAAAAGGGTCTTAAGGTTTTGCTTTGAGCTTTCAAGATACTTTAGAGCTCCACTGAAATGTTACAGATTTTCCAATTTTCAATTCTTTGCAAATTAACTTACTTTTGTCCACTACATCAATGAAATTCCTCAAAACTCCATCTTCTGAAATTGCAGTCATAAGATTAGCAACACTGTCAAACAATAGAAGCTCTACAAAATTTGAGATAGGGCAGGTTTGAAAGCAGATAAACTTGGAGTTATTACAACCAGGCATATCCACAGGCCATTCAGCAGCAAAAAGCCAACTTAAGTATCATAGCTAGTGCTGTAGTAAAACCTGAAGTTTGCCTTCTGAAGTTGGTCAAGTTTTGAGCCTTAATGTCTTGCAACAATGCATGCAGAAGTTAAATACATGAAGTCTGCAGATTTCAAATTCCACTAGTTGTCCACAATTATTTGTTTTTTCCTCTCCCTCTACACTCCTATTGCTTTGACCATTTGAATTTTCATCCCCAAGCAGCAGCTCCCACTCTTTTCAACAATCCTGTACGTGCACATCCAAATTTTCCCTGTCATTCTCCAGATTGATGCCAGCTCAGCAGAGGATTTCATAAGACACCATCAGTGTGCAGAATGGCATTTCTTCCAATATCTCATTCTCCATCTTGTAAAGATATGTAGGATTATTTATGCAGCGTGTTGCTTTGAGGCATTACTGCCATAAAAAACCGGGTTGCCAACACAGCCTGGTCAGCTGCTGTGTAGCTCATCCAGGGTGTTTCTTAGCCCAGGTTCAGTCCCAGGACCTGAAGGGAGAAATAATTCCAGGAAGAGATCAACTGATTCAGAACTCAGGGGTTTCCTACCAGGAAGGGATGGAATGGGTCTTCACAGGCTAGACTGGCATTAGGGGATGGCTTCCTGCCCCCTCCATGACATCCAGCTCTCAGGCCTGTCGTTCTCCCACCAACAACAATGACAGCAAGACCTGTATGTGGAGCAGGAACATAAAATCCAGGGCGTGTGCCTGAGGAGATGCAGACAGAGGCCTGCTTTGTTAGCAACTGCATAGGAGTCCCATCACAGCTCAGAGATTCACTTGTTTTTGTCACAGGAACCTGTAAAACTCCCAGTCCCCCTCCTGTAAAAGGTGACCCCAGAGAAGGACAGGTGACATGAAAAGCTGAATACCTCTGTCTTCGAACCCCACCACTGGGAACAGAGGCAGGAAGGGGAAAATTCATGCAGAGACATTATAACCACATCAGTCAAGGGGCAGAGAGGCTAAGTTAATTTTTAATTGCAATTCTGCTCTACCCAATTAGATCCTGTACTGCCTCCACCCAGCAAGCACTGCATGCTTGGTGCTCAGTGAAGTTTATGATATTTGGCCCAGGCTAGCGCTGTACAAGCCTGGGCCACACAGCTCTGCTGGGAAGGGCTCAGTCCTTCTCTGCAGGTTTCTCCCTGATGAGTTCTGGCAGCTGAAACACCTCAGCTGCCAAGTTATTGCACAGCACAAATAAGGGGCTCATTTATGAGTGCAATGAAAGAAAAGGAAGAACCACAAAACAAACCAGAGCAGAACAGCTGTGGAAATCACCATCTCGGTAGATTTATAAAGAAGTGCAAAGTTCATGCAAATCTTTAAAGGACAGCACACATTCCCAAGAGCACTGAGCTCTGAAAGTCAGTCCCAATACTCCAACTCAGGTAAAGAGGGCTCACATTTGACTGCATTGACATAGCCTGAGGATGCTGTCCCCTCTCCTCCAGATCCTCTTGCTTAAGGACAGGAAATGACTAGTCACAAAGAAGCTGCAGGTTATTCCTGTGTGCTTTGACCAGCTGCTCCCCACAACCATCCCTCAGGCTCTAACACCAAGGGACCTAAAACAAAGGCAGACTCTATATGATGCACTACTACCAGCTTCTATCAGACTAGGATGAGGTCAAACCAGCATCAGACTTGGCTTTCACAAGTTGCTATTTCCCTTGTCCCCACAAACACCCCAAATGCCCTGTTAAGGCTGCCAACTCTGGCTCAGTTCTACTATCCCTCCTGCCTACTCAAGGAGAAACTTACAGTTTGACAGATGCAGAGATGCAGCAGCCAGCACCATGAACTAAGGTTCTGCAGCATACCCTAAGGCTCCTGATCCTCCTTCACCTCTTGCATCTGATGTGGAAGGTGGGATCTTTGGGTGAAAGTCCAGCTGGTCCACTGAAGCAACCTCCAATGCAGCCTCAGCTGATCTCAAGCACTGCAGGTGTTTTCTTGACACAAAAAGCAAGCATCACCTTCCTCACTTACCTAAGTCTTACGCATTGCAACAGGTCATTCCCCTCAAGATATCACAAGGCTGGACACTTAAAATATCTAAAGACCATATCCTTGATCTGGTCTCCTGTCTTTTCTTTCTCACACCACAACATGGACCAAAGTCAAATGGGTTCATTTGCAGACAGATTGACCAAGAAATGGTGGAGATGGAGGTGCTCCCACTTCTGTACTCTGGTTGTGTAACTGGTTCCCTCTGCCCAAAGTAACTAGCAGGTGTCCCCAGGAAGGGATCAGCATGATGCTGGTTCCATAAAGATGTTTATCTGCACAGTAATTTGCATGAGGCTGAGGCCATTTTGAAGGCTAGTGTAGTTACTTTTTGCACTATTATCCCAATCCAGAAGCAGATTGGAAATACAGCTGCATAGAAACCTACCGAAGCCAGCACACGAAAGTTGCTCACTAAATGGCCACTTTCCAGCTCCAAGGCAGCCATCCCCATGCAGGAGAGACTGGGGAAGGGACAGCTCAGAAAGCTGTGGGGCAGAGGAGGAAACAGGTTATTCTTTGCAGGATTCTGAGCCCTTGCAGCCTAAAGCTCAGCTGCTTCTCTATCCATGCACATGCAGAACAGACATTTGGCAGTCAGAAAGTCTCCTGATCGTGACTGATGAGACAGGACAGCTTCACACAACAGTACCAGTTAATGAACAATGACAGAGTTACTAAGTCTCCTGTTAACCAGGTACACCACTGTCCTCAGGGCAGGGACTGTAAGTTACAGCTCCATTAACATACAAAGAATATCCTAAAGAGTTCATCTTGTTGACGTTAATATATAAAGGCCTTGGACTTTCGGTACACCTGGGAGGTACATCTTGTCTCTGGCAAGCAAATAACCACAGAGCTGATGAATGACCCAAGCCTGAATTCATTGAACTTTCCTTTAAGCTTCACTGAGATAATACCAGCTGTGTAAAGACCTTGAAAACATAAACAAGATTATGTTTGTCGTGGAGGTTGTCCAAATAGCATCTCTTCACAAGTTACAATGGAAGGACTGAGGGAGAAGCTGGATGTTAAAAATTAAAGTGTATATATAAGTATGTATTTTATATATATATTTATATGTGTGTATCTCAGTGATACAGGTACAGTTTCTTTTTGAAGGAAAGTGTCAGTAGAAGGCAGAAAAGTATTTCTGCATATTGCAAATTTTGAAAACAGAACAAACCAGAACCTATCTTATTCCATCTTCTATGAGAGACAGTTTCTTCTTAAGTAGAAGTAATTGTCTTCTCCTCAAGAGAAGACAAGCACAGCTACATCAGCCTGCAAACTGCAGCATCACACTTAATTACCTGCAAACTTGGAATTACCTGCACATACATGTACTATGAGACCCTAACAGCACCTGCAAGACATCTGCAGGATAGAGACTCAAATGTGCAGGCAGTCCCTCTGCATTTGCTACTCCTGGGGCAAAGGGAGCAGACCAGAGCAAGGCAACAGCTGCCTTCAAGTACTGCAGAAATACCACTGGAAAGAACAGATTTCTCAGGAATAGTTTCTGAGGGAACTTAGCAGCTCACATTGCAAAGGTAGATTTGTTCCTGGTGTACCTGGTAAGACATTCAGCTTTTCTGTCTGACTTCTGTAGTTACTATACTGTTGTGTGAATTTTCTGACTAGCAACTGCATTCTCCAGCAAGATCCTGGATTAGAAAGCACCCCCAGGACTTCCTACAATGGCACAGATTTTTCTGTATGTTTTATCACAGCAAGCACATGTTGGGTATTTTGTAAAAAGGAAATGCGTACTTTAGAAATGTACTTCTGATGCTCAACAGGAAGTGATCAGATATTTATAAACCACTGTCTTATCGTTAAAAAGAAACCAAGCCCACAGTTCAGTATCAAAGAGCAGCAGAGGTTTTAGAAGTGTGTTTTAATCTCTATGTTTACAAGCAATGTAACACATTTTGAGAATATGTGGCCTTCACACTTCAGTTTGAAAGCCAACATTTAAGTAGTTCTTCAGTCCCTACAACTGGCAAATTGAGAAAGTTCTTTGCTATTTTCAGCCTACACACTCATGCTTGCACAGCATGACAGTGTTTGTAGGACAGCATTTCTCCGATTTAAGCAAAACTTTCCATACATAAAGACCAGAGATAGAACTCTGCCAAAAAACGGGAGGAAAAAACCAACCCCAAACCCCACTGTCTCAGACGTCATTTGATTCTCCTCTCCCCCTGAAAAAAACAAACAAAAAAAAAGGTAGAAGAAATTAATCAACTTACCAAAAATAGCAGACAGAAGAAATAGCCAAAAGTACAGTTTAGTGGACTTTCTCTTTTTAATTACCACATATTAGAGCGTTAGTTGTGCAACAAGCTCTGCAGGTCAGGTCCAGAAAGAGGTCTCCACACTGACTAAAGCCAGCACACAATGCAGTAAAAATGCAGAGTTTTCACAAAACTGGTTGGGCAACTCTGTCACTTGACTACATTGGCTCTTTAATCGCTTCAACAACCAGCTCAGCTTTGTTTACTGCACTTGGAGCTGCCAGGCTGCAAACCTAACCTCTGAAATGGATGTGCCCACCAGCTCCCACACCTGTCAGTGGCACCAGCGTGTCAAAAGCAGTCCCCCTGCTCTGGTCTGCCCCACATCTCCCCACAGAGGAGCAAAACCTGCGAGCAAGACCTGCACTCCAAACTGCAGCAGGGAGACCAGCACTGACAAGGATCATTCTGCTTGTGCTCAGGTACCCTTCTCCCCAGCACAGTTCTGCAGCACAGGGGATGCTTCAAAGTGCTTCTCTGTGCCAGTCATCAGCCTGGAAACCCCAGGTGCAAGTACATGCAAGGGACAGGCTCCCCTACCTTCCCTCTCATGCAAGCAATGCCTTGGAGGTCAACAAATCTCCTCCAAGGAGTTGCACAATACCCCTCGGCTTGGAGATACTTTCCTCAGACTCAGCAGCTTTTTCTGCCTGCCAGAGCTCCCAAAAGTTACCACAATCCAGGCAGGAAGAAAGCCCCTTTTTCTATTTTATGAAACAGCAACAGAGATTGTGAGACTTAGGTAGGAGCCAGGTAGTAGAAGTGATTTTTACCTTTCCTGCCTCCTCCAACCATAAAATGCAAGAGGTCAAGGACTTTTTACTGTAAAGTTCCCTTTCCAAACAAACTGGAAAGTTTTCAGTTACTTCCATTTTCTCAGATGTTAGGGCAAATAACTAGTGGGTGATTAGATACAGCACACCCATGACAAACGTGTCTGAGAAGTTACAGCATCTGCTTGACCCAGCAAATGAGGTTTCCTACTCTCCTGGTTCTTTTCAGGAATTAGCAAAGAAAGTAGTTTTACTTCAAGGGCAGGAAGTTTTCCACAGCTTAGCAATTTGCACAGCACTTAAACAACTTCTCTCCACCTCCCCTTTGCTTATTGAGTCTTCAGACCACACACCTTCACAGACAGGTGGATGGGGCTGAGCAGAGCCTGGGCACCAGCACCTGGCATAGGAAGGAAGCTGAGCTCACCCAGCATCGCTCCCAGTAATTGCAGGTTCTCCTGGAGTTCATTTCATAGCTTAAGCCAGACACTTCTAGAAATCAAAGCACTAGAGATTGCCTATTCAGAAGGGCATAGGGCAATGAGCACTCCCTTGTCCTTCTCAGGTTAAACCTCCAGAGGAGCTCAGACACCCTGCCAAACTATCTGACTCACCAGAGCAATGAAGTCCCTTGCAGCTGACAGCCCACTGGAGAATGGAAGTGTCTTCTGCCACCAGGATTACCCCTAAGACCTCTCCCCCTAGAGTAGTACATGCACATGGTCTCAAGTGGCAGAAAAGAAAAAAAAAACAACAAACAAACCCAAAATCCACCACAAAGCAAACAGAAGATGCCTCTGGCTTTGTTGTTCCAAATGACTCTGAAGCTTTAGAGTGAAGTAATCTTCCCTGAACAACAGAAGAGAAAGGCTAATAGTCTACTTTAATCATATCACATGCTTTGTATCACATCCTTCACTGTTAGCAAGGCACTGATCTAAAGAAGCTGAGGCTTTAACCCTTTGGCCCACAGATCAAGGAGAGCTGGAAGAGTACTGCAAACCCATCATGACTAGAAAGTGAAAAGTGCCTCAGGCCGCAAGGGCATACATCTTTTGGCTTGTCATCAGAAACAGTTGTCCCTTTATTATTTGTAATTTTAGGAAACTTTGGTTTTTCCAAATAGACCATCTGCAAATACCTGAACCACTCCTGTGCCCCTGCTACATGGGATGCTAGAGCAGAAGAGCACAGACCAGCAGGTGTTAACAATCTCTCCTGTTCAGCAAGGTCAGTCCTGCCATCACCATGGGCCTCCAATCTGAAGGCCCCCACTGCAGGCTGACAGTACAGGAATCAGAAGTACAGGATTCCTGCTAGATTGTCACACAAAGTACCTCATGATCTCTCCCATATTTTCATACCAGGGAAGACAAGCGAGGCAACTCAGCCAAACCATTTGTTACAAGCAGAGAGGGCCAGCTGAGCCTGGGGTCTCCACACTCTGCACAGAATCACACACAGTGGCAGCAGTGACACAGCCACAGAAGGTTACTCCTGGAGCCAGCCTCTGCCCCAGAAGAAGCTGTACTTCCACCAGACCATGCCAGGGTCACACGAGACCTTGTGCCCTACCGGAGCATAGTCTGCCCTGCTGACGAGGGGAGCATCGTCACAGACAGTCTGAGAATGAACATTTCACAACATCCTGAGTTTCATGCCACAGATGCCACTTGACACTACCAAAGGGTACGAGTGGAAAGAGAAAGACAGAACTATAAAAAGCTCCTGAGGAAGGGATTCTGTCTCAAGCGGCCCGTTTCCAAAATGACGACATACAGAGGGCAGGAGGGCAACAAAAGACAAAGTGCAGGACTTTAAACCACAGATATTTTGAGTAATTTTCTGCTATGCAAAAACATTCACCTCAACCACATTTTCCCTTTCCAACATCATGGTAAATAATACAAATAGTTTCACACTTGTAACTGGCAGCAAGTAACCTTGCTGCCCTGATCACTCTGAGGATGCCACTCAGAAGCTATTTCAAACCTTTCTTTGGAACAGCCAGTCCCAACAGGGGCTGCTGTACAGTCTCTCAGATGTACAGCAGCATTGTCTAGCACTTTTTCCTTTCACCTTTACAGAACACTCTCCTCATGCCAAGCTCTTCTGACAAGAGAAGGAAAGTGGAAAAGAAAGCAACATTGTACAGCAGTAAAGAGCAACGCCGTGAGGAGCAAGAATAACACAGCATGAGCTGTTACAGAAGCTGCAGTGAAGCTGCTTTGTTCCCCGTAGAAGCATTTTCGGAAGTGAAATGCCACAATAAGAAATCTCACAGGACAAGGCTGGAAAACAAAGGGGTCCTCTAGAAAATACTTAGTCAGCTGGAAGAGATACCCAAAAACCTTTGGTTGCCCTTCCATGAAGATGGCCCTGAACTCCAAGGCAGGCTGCAATACACAGAGGTGTTTTGCTGCCCTGATGATTGCTACGTTACCATGCAGGTAATCCCAGCAGAGTTAATTGGAGCAACACAAGAGCATTGATTAGTGATAGACCTGCCACCTGCAGTTAAGATCACTCCTATAACAGCATTGCAAAAAAAAATAAAAAATCAGTCAATCCTTCAAAGCAAAACGTGTGTAGGTTCTGGACAGAACTGCTTCAAGCCAAGAAGAACAGACATATGGGATAGGTTCCCTAGGAATTTGGCAGTTAAAAAAGACAGCAAGAGTTTGAAAAGCTAGGTCTGTTTTGGGAAAAAGAGGGGCCTCCTTGGAGTCTGCAGACCTATGCACAGTGGTCTGGAAAACGGGTTCAGCTGAACCTGAACCAAGAGAGGCTGGGTGGCCTTTTCTTTCCTGAAAAGGTCTCCTTTTCTATATTTAGAGCATAAATATTTCAGAAGACAATTTGATGGAGGAATTCTAGAAGAATAAGATGGAAAAAAGTAGTTCAGAAGTATTTACTTTAAAATAAGAAAGAACCCAAAGTAACTAATTTACAAATAATCTGAGGAGCCTCAGTGCAGACATAAACGCTCCCATTTCAGAGGAAAAAAAAACAAACCACGCTGTTCCATCTTTAATCAGTAAATCATGATTGAGGCTAAGACTACTTTCTAATAGGATTACAGACACAATTTTTTCTTACTTGTCTCTGTCCCACCGCATTGTTGTCTTTCCCCTCACAGCTCACCTGGTTTTATTTCACATCAGCTCCACAAGTTTTAATCAAGCCAAACTCACCAATCACCTAAAACTGCAGCAAGAGGTCTCATGCATTCTACCTGGGCAGGTTATGGTTGTCTCACACAGCTCCCTCTGCCCCCAGCACACCCATCCACCCCTCGCTAGTGCAGCAGCTTGAAACCCAGCCCAACAAAGTCCCATTGCCTGCTCCTCCTCTGACAGGAGGCTGCCAGCAGGAGATCCACGCATCACAGGGCACCAGGGCTCTCCACTGACATCCTGGACACAGGAATAACCATCAGACAGCACCACAGTAACACATCTGCTGACCTGGCTCAGCTCACACACGACTCCACAGGCTGTTCTTCCTGACAGCAAACATCCTGGGGCAAAGACTGTCTGTCTTCTGAGCAAACAAGGAGCAACTGCTCAGGCTCCCATGGGATAGCACTGGCCATCTACTTGTACACACACCAGTGGGTCTTGCCTGTGGCTGACAGCTGGGATAGGAAGAGGTTTCCTTTCTGCCTGAAGCTGCACAATGCAGGAACCTAGTGTTTTACTACAGGATCAAGTCTAAATCACGGCCACAACAGCCTCCAAAGCTTCAACACGATGGACTGGTAATGAATGCACAAACACTCAGGCTCTGAGGCCACCAACAGGACTGCAGCATCAAATCAAACAAGCCTTTGAGGTCTTGGACTTGGGAATTAAAGCAGCTTGCCATTCCTCAAAATAGCCCTTCCTTGAAATAGTCTCTTCTGCCAAAGCAACAGGCAGTTTGATGAAGTTTTTGACATTTAAAAATTCCCATGAAGTTTTGGCAACTGCATTTTTGTCACCTCAGTTTCATTCCAGGAAGCCATGAGTCACAACACCTCCCCCGGGGGAAAAAGGGTGATAGGAAAACTCTGACATTTCAGGTCCTCTCACATCAGGCAGGAGAAGCACCAGCAGCTGTGGGCATCACCTCCAACCCCTCAGGAGCTGCCAGGACCACCCCCATTTTAGCTGCACTCGCAGCTGAAGTGTTCTCACCCTTGGAGGATCAGGGGTGAAGGAGCTGTGCATGGGAGCAGCCACCCCTGCAGCAAGTCCCACGGAGGGGCTGGGGTTCACCTGCAAGGCTGATCATTCCCCCACACCACCAGCCTGCAGGAGCTTCTCCTGCACCCTCAGCCTCTCCCCCCACTCCTGTGCAGTCTCCCCTGAGAAGTGCAGCAGAGCCCTTGGGAAGCAGGGAAGGGCTGTGCCTTTACCTTGTTTCACAGGGCTCACCAGGGCCTCTCCACACAGCTGTGGTGTAGCACTGTTCCACACAGCAGCTGCCGAGCAGAAGTCTTCTCTAATTAAAAGAGCTTCCTTGGGGAATAGGCAGATCTACTGCACAACTCAGAGCACTCTTTAGTTATTCCATGTGCATAGCTGCAAGCCAGCATTAGAAAGGGATCTGAATGCAAAGAAGAGTCCAGCAGCTTTTTATGCTGCTGGGAAAGTACATTTAGGTAGCTGGAATTTTATCTGGTTTGGGTTCCTCCCTCCCCTGAAAGACTTCAGAGGTGAGTATAATTAGAACTCCTGCCTGCCTTTTAAGCCCCAGTTTCTTCTAGCATGCAGCATAGATGTTTGGTCAGTGCAAAATACAAGGTAGCAGCAGGGGAAAACAGCCTTGCTAACCTGCAGGTCAGCAGTCTGTCTCCTTAATCCAAGTCCTGCTCTGCTTCTGTGTTTTGCAGGGAGCCTAGACACAGGCTAGAAGAAGAAAGGAACACGACAGAGAAGAAAGGGAATGAGGGGACAGGAGGCCAAGAAAGCATGCTGGGAAGTTGAGGACATTCCAGCAAAGCCACTCAGGACTGACTCATCACCAGCAACTTCAATCCACAACAGACACATGACCAGTTCCACAGCAGGCAAGAGGATGCTTTGTGCCACAGCACCATATGAAAGAAGCCCCAGAACCATTGCAGCCCTAGAGACGGTGTCCTGTCACCAGAACAGCACCCTTTCATGCAAAGAGTACTCTACAAATTAATAGATTACAAGCTGACAGGAGAGAAGCAGAGCAGACTGCATGGTGACTTTTGAAATCAGGCATGCTAGTTCTGGGAAGCAAAATCCAAAAGACCCCTTGATACTGCCACCACTGAATATAGAACTTATTATCAATTTCTTTCCACACACATTCTAAGTAATATTAAGTAAGCCATTTGCAGGACCAAGGAGAAGTCAGAAAAAAAAAAAATCAGGTAGGAAGGGTATAAGACACTCCCAACACAAATATTTTTTCTTCATTTACTAGAACAGTTAGAAACTGAAATGCCACAAAAGGTATAAACTTCCCTGGAAAGGTCTAACTAGAGCACTGAGGCATTTTGTGCAGTAGTAGAGATTATCTAGTTAATTTAGAATTTGCAATTGATTCCCAGCATAACTGCTAACTATCTATCACAGGAGACATATCAGCTTTGTTTAGGATTTGCAAATTCTTATATTATGGGATGCCAGTAGAAGCCCTTGAAGTCCTAGTGAAGTGCCAGGATGCCCTACCCACCCCTGCCCTGCATGCTGTTCCAGAAGCCCTGCACCAATACAGCTCAGGTCATGGCCCCACAGCAGCCCAATGCACAAAACCCCAGAGGCAGCTCACTCGAACCTGTGCCAGTCTGGTGCACCAGCCCAAGTAAAACCAGCATCCTGGAGCAGGCTGCTTTTAAAACTAGACAGACAAGGTGCTGCATGAAGCCTCTCCTGTAGAGGCAGGAGCTGAGGGTATCAAATTCCTGTGTAGTCCCTTGAACCCATCCTGGTGAGGGCACAGAAACCTCACGGCGCAGACAGTGTCCAAAGCAAGGCGCTGGAGAAGAGTGTGGTCAGATCCAGTGACTGAAATCCCTCTTCCAGAACAACTCTGGGAAACAGCTTCCTTCATTCCTTCATTCATTTACCAACAGGTAAAGCTACTTTACAGCGTGTTCAGTCCCTGCTGTGCAAACCCCTCCAAGAGCAATTCCTTTCCCAAGCTACCTACTTGGCAATGGATGGGGAGCAGGAGGGACCAAGGGCAGTTCCCAGCTCCAGCTGTGGGAAGATCAGCTCGAGATGCGTGGCTGCAGCTCTGACGACAGCTCATCTGCTCTTTTGCTTGTGTATGAGAGACTGAAGCAGACTTGTTTTGCCTACAAAGGGAACTCCCCGTTATGTAACTTCAAATCTTCAGGCTGCTGGATATCCTAATGTATACAGTTCGTCCCAGATCAGCGATTCTCCAGTACACATGGCCATGGGATTATCATCATACTGGAAGAGATCAGCAATCTGCTTACAGCTCAGTAACAATTTTGTAGTAAAGTGCTTTCATCATGCACCTGTCTCAAGGCTGTGTTTGCTGCAAAGCAACTAAAATCAGCAGCCCAGCAGCATCCTTAACAAATTCCACCAGTACTTCGCTTATGTGCAAGGCTCTTCTGGTCCTTCTAAGCTCCTGAGCTCCTTATAGACAGACAGGACACTTACCACACCACCAACTTTCAGAAATGAAGTACATGCACTGGACTTTGGTTTGACTTGCTTTCAAATGGTGGTGTCCCAGTAGGTGGTGTCCCAGTTCTGAAGCTCCATCAAGGAGACAAAGAACTAGAGCAGTCAGCCAGACAGCCTGTGCACGCACCTCTTCCCACAGGACAAAGCCTGTCCCCAGCTTAGTCTCCTTCTCTTTCTCCCCTGTATTTACTTTGGATGAGCCACAAACCACCCAGCTTTCCCAGTTCTGTGGTGTTCAAAAAGACACATGCTTGGGTTCAGAACTGGCAGTCTCCAATCCCTGTTCCCATCCCCACAGACTACTGTTTTATTCCCTTTTTCTTCCATGATCAGCCAGGCAGTCCCTTCTGCAGAGCTGCTCACAGTAACGCCTCATCCTTCTTCCAGAAAATTAGCTAGCTCAGAATCTGACAGAGCACACAAGAAGTGATTTAAGCAATCTCCACTATGCAGTTCCTTTGCTTCACTTATCACCCCATCTAGACTGAAGTCAGCCATTAACTGCTTCAGTGTTTCCAATCCCTGATAGCCCAGAGAGCTTTCAGCAAACAGGCTCTGCCACAGCCAACCAGCCGTCAAGGAACTGCTGGCACTGACTGTGCCTCCTGTATTATTCCTTTTACCATGCCAAGAGAGGCTGTAATTTTTAGCCTTTCCTCCATTTCATTCCCTCTAAGAATACAGAAGAGCCAAAAAGAGACAGAGGTGGTTAGGTAATGATTGCATCTCATTAGGCAGTTGCTAAAGGAAAGGTGGCTCACTCAGCTATCCCTTCACACGTATGTCATTAATCAGTAGCCTGTAGAAAGCTCCAATCCCACGTTCCTCCAACAGATGCATTAGTGCAAGGACACAGTTCATTTCTTTGGCCATTAAAGCTGACAACCACATGGTGGAGGGCAGGCTACTGTGCCCAGCTACCGCTTTGTTGCACAAAAGGACTCCAGACCTCTGGATGTCATGATCCATGTTCAGAGACAAATGAAGGGAGGGAAGGAGAAGAATGGGATACAGATGTCATGCTCCTATTTTTGAGAGGTGAAGTTAAGGCACTCTAGGGTGAATTCCTGAGCAGTACTACCATAATATACCATTATACTATAATATATCATTCTACCATAAATATACCTCTGAATTACTACCACAATTCCTGGCAGTAGCAAGTTCGTTTTGCTGCACGTAAGTTTTTCCACAATGGAAACTGAGGAGTTAGCACAAGAAGCCTGTGCCTCCAGTCACCCCTTGTACATATCCCCACTGGAAATATCGCTACCTCCTCCAGCCTTCCAAGATGCACAAACAGAGCCTGAGCCCCGGCAGACCCACCTCCTCTAGCACCTCCCACTCACCAGCCAAGAGGAACCAGGAAAAAAGTGTCTGCCGTGCCACAGGCACCTTTAAAGTGGAGCAATAATTACTGCTTCAGAAAGCATGGGGCATGATTCAAGTCCCAGCATCTCCCTGGCACTCCCGTAACAGAGCCTACCCCATCAGTGCCCAAAGGTCTTTGTGGCAATGCCCTTTCGCCTGTGCTGTGTGCTTCCTGCTGGAATAATGCCAGCAGGCACCAAGAACCACAGCCACGGTTTGAAAAGTGCTCTGGGGCCTGTGGCTACCTGTGGCTAGAGGTTTGCAAAACTCCCACCGTCATCTCTCTGACTTAAACATCTGCTGGATGAACACCTGCAGGCCTGCGTAGACCCCTCCTGCCTTACAGCTGTGAGAGCAGAACACAAAGTAACAGAAGAGTGATAAAACCTTTCCTTGGTTACGTTCAGATGAGAAATTTCATGTGAAACCCCACCTTGCACTTCAAAGAGCTTGAAGCAGAGTGGTCTGAGTAGCAGGGACAAGAAAACCTCCATGGAGCTGTGGGAAGGTCTCGTCAGAGCATTTCCTGCACCAGTTTACAGTTGTAGGTCACACTACACCTACCTGTCACCCGAGAATTAAATAGAGACAATAACAGCAACGAAGAGAGTCCAGATGAGCCACATCATTAAAGCTGCTAAATCCTCTTAAGGGAGGAGCTTCCATGCAGCAGGACAGAGATTGCCCACAGGGAGGGCTTTCTCCAGGCTCTCAGCCTGCGGCTTGCTCTATTTCTGTCACAGGCAGGTAAGAAGCTGAACAAACACTGCAAGACTTCACCCAGCCCTGCAGCACAGCGATGAGAATGTCATCTTAGTGCTCCCCAGAGCCCGTGACAAAGGTGGAGAAACCCCAGCCAAAGAGGGGTTTAGGTCCAAAGAGGCTACACCAATGGAAGATATTTTGGCAGCAAGATATTTCTCTGAAAGGGGTGTTAAATGATACAATGTTAGGAGTGAGGAGAGGCTACTCACTTCTCTGAGCCACTCCAAATCCACACACAGGCTTGCAGAGCAGTTGGCAAAGGTTCTCATCTGTGTGGGCTGCCCAGCACGAACAAGCACCCATGGATTTTTTTCTTTTTTGTAAAGAAGCACAACTGCAACTCTAGGAGTTCCTGCTCCAGCCAAATGACCAAAACTAAATGGAAATGTTAAAAAACACCTCACTGTTGCAGGAGGTTCTGCTGTGGAACACTGACAGGTCTTCCGACGCCCAAGCAGTGACACTGCAGAACATGACACTCACTAACTGTACCACCCAGTGCTCTTCTGCCTCATTAACACTTTCTTCCCATTTAGTGCTCATGAAGTATTTAGTAAGAGCTGAGTAATTTGTCATTTTTACAGTCTGTCATATGCTTGACATCAGCATACAGCAGCACATTACTGAGAGTGCTCCCCTCACAAGACACCTCCATCTAGATTTTCAGAGCAGTGTTTCTATACTTTGACCTTGTGGACCACCACAATTATTCTAGCCACAGGCTTCTGCTTGACAGTTCTCATGCAGTGAGCAAGCTCGACAGCAGCAGGTTCACATCTCAGGCTTCAAAGGGGATTTTTCTTAAGCCCAAGATGTCTGAGAAAGCAAAAAAAAAAAAAAAACAACAAAAAAAAACAACAAAAAAAACCCCAAAACATGGAGAGGAAGTATCAGCGATGGCAGATTTCAAAACAGCACTCTCCAGCTGTTCACCCTCGCTTGCACAGAAGCACTCGAGTGTTGTCAGAAGCTAACAACCCAGAGGCCTCACAAGTGTGGGATGTGTTACATCCCTGCGAGCCTCTATCCTCAACAGCAGCTCAAACACCTCCAAGGGCAGCTCTTCTCCCCAGCCACTACCTCTGAGAGCACTGCAATAGGACACTGTCTCTCCCTTGCACAGCTAATAAGTGTCAAGCTCTCATCTTATACACAATATGCCAGAGTTTGTCCAAGACATAGGAACGCTTCATCCTAAACTAGCTTTACTAAAACCAATGTTCAGATTTCAGGATGGTCTGGTTTGGATTTTTAGTTTGTTATTTTTTTGTACCAAACACCCCATTTTACATGAAAGCATACACAACAGATTTTTAATGCTCTGGAGCAGAATCAGCATGCCTGGAGTGCAACAAGCTGCAATCCCCTTATCCCCCTTATCAACAGATTTGTTACCAGTCACACTGCAAATGCAATTCTCATTCCCAACATCTACCCAGCTGTTGAACTGCAAGCACTACTCTGAACTCCTCACAGCGATCTCAGAAAGGAAGGGCGAAAAAGGGACACAACAGGCTGGGCCAGCACCAGATTTCTCTAGTTGTAATACGGTAAGATCGCTACAGAAGCATCTAATCCACATCTTGGAAATCAATCAAGACAGAGCCGACTGAAGGCAGCTGTATGCCCAGTCTGATCAGCAGGCAGCAGAGGCACTCGGCCGATATCCCCGCACAGCAGCAGCCCGCCGGGCCGGCAGGACCCGCTCCTGCTGCAGCTGGCCACGCTCCCTGTCAGCTCACACGCCAGGGGATCACAGCTCAGCCCCCGACTCGAGTGTGGAGGGGCTGAGAGCGTTCAGCAGCGGGGACCGGCGCCCCGAGAGGCTTCCCGGCCCCGCATGCAGCCGCCGGGGGCTGCCGAGCCGCACTGGGGACTCCCGCCGCGGCCACCAGAAAGCCCCGCAGAAAACCCCCGCGAAGTCCCGGCCAGGCACGGCCCCCGGCCCGGCACGCCGAGACCCCCGGGCCGAGGGGAGCGGGGTGTCCCGGCCCGGCCTCCCCCTCTCCGGCCCCTCGGGGCTCAGCGCCTACCTGCTCTGCTCGGCGGGCTGGGCACGGCTGAGCTCGGCGGAGCGCTCCCTCTTCGCCGATGTTCCCCGGGGCGGAACCGGCTGCTGCGCTGAGCCGGCCCCGGGGCGGGCCACCGCCCCCGGCCCCCGCCCCCGGCCCTGCCCGGCCCCCGCCCCCGGCCCTGCCCGGCCGCCGCCGGGCGCTGCTCGGAGCCGGTGCCTCCCCCGGACCCGCCGTGCCCGCCCGGGGCTCTGCGCAGCGCCCGGCACGGCCCGCTCGGAGCCGCTTCTCGCACCGAGTCACGCGTTTTCCGCTGCCCACCCGTGAGGCTTTGGCCGCTGCCTCCCCCTCTCCACCTGGGACCAAAGCACCCCGCTCCGCTCGGGCAGGTGGCCAGGCAGGGCGCCGGGGACCTTTGCCCCGCTCGCTGCACTTGCCGTGAGCCCGTCTCCTCCCGCGAGCCCCCTGCCTGGCCCGTCAAGTAGCTGCAACAAGCGCACACACACCATTGCCCCTTAAAGCCCTTTAAGGCCGCTCGCACAGCTTGGCTGGTGCTGCGAGACGCGCTCTGTGGCTCCCTGCCCAGTGAAAGCAAGCCTGATGACCCACCGAAAGATTTTTCCAGTGGGCAATTTCGCTGCCCCAATGAATCCTGTAAACATCACCCGTGCTGCACATTGTTTCCCCTCCAAACCCCGTTAAGCTCTTGTTTGCCCCAGTGCCTCCAGCACTGTGAAGATGGTGAGGTGTTCGCATGCTGTGGCTGCTGTTTGCTCTGCTGACCAGTGCCACTGCATTGTTCCCACGGGCTTCTCTGTTTTGTGCAGTGTATCCGCTCTGCGCAGCAGGCAGCAAGCTCAAACCACCAGCTCTTTGTTCTTGGCACGTGGCATAATTAGCCCAATGGGATCCTGCCTCTTCTCTACTGGTAGAAAGAAATAGAAGTGATAAATAAAAATAAAAGTGATCCTCTGTAAATCCTCATTTCAGAGATTCTGAATCCAAATCTATCAAGCCAATGCTAAAATTAAGGAAGATCAGGAGGTCCCTCACCCTTCTGAGGAGCAGCATTCCTCGCTTTCATGTATTCTGCTGTCCTGGCAGGAGGAGGACCAGCCAACTCATGCATCTCAAGGTCCCAGTCCTCACTCCTGGGGGCAGCAAAAACCGGTTTGGCTTTTGTACTGAGACAGGTGTATAATGGCCACCTTACTCTCTCATAACAAGATGCCTCTTGGTCATCTTTCTGTGTCTGGGGGCTGATTGCTTACCCTGCCACCAGGCTTCAAAGAAAACAATTTAGAAGGTCCCTTTCTGAGCTGTGCTTTATTCATTGTATTTACTTGACTATCATTCTGGTATTTAGAGCCCTATCCAGTCCAAACCTTTCCCTGCAGCTCCCAAGCATTTCCTCTGGTACCCAGATTAAACACATCCTTCATCCCTTTCCCAGCAGCGGTGTTCAGCAGCCTTCCCACTAGCCTGTATTTTATCCTGTAGACATATTTTTTGTCAGGATAAGCATGTGGTCATGTGATGGGCAAAGCCAAGCCGCATAACAAGTCCTCCTTCACGCATGGATAGCGTGAGGCAGGAGGGGCCATGGGAGGAGGCTGCACCTGGAGAACAGGTGTCACTTGCTGAGTGCCACACACGTTGTGTGCGGCACCCTGGGCTCCACATCCTCCTGCGTGCCACCAGCAGGTAACTGCAGGCTCATCAGCCAGCATGAAGGCTCTGCTGGGGAGAGGGGATGGAAATGCAGGTGCTGAGGCAGAAGAGGGACATTAAAGTGGAAGTGAAATGACTCGCTCTGCAAAGGGGTTTTTGTGGGTGTGGTCTCACCACCCCTATTTCTGCAGCTGCTCACAGCAGTACCAGGCTATCCATGGCCTACAAACGGTCTAATTTTGCTCAGACTCCCTTCTCATACCAAAAATATGTAAAGCCAGTTGTTAGTGTCTAAGACAAGGACAAATTATGCATGAGAATTATTTGGGGCAATATTTGAAAACTCATTTACAACCAGTCTTGGGGACTGTGTCTTTCTGGAAATCAGCAGCACTCCGGCATCTCTTTTCAAGCAGAATTAACCTTCATAAAAAATACTTACATTCTCAAAATTAAAAGTACTTTTTCTTTACCCCTTCTGTTTCTCTTTAATTCAAACATCTGCACAAGCTTATGCCTGTGCTCTGTAAGCCAGAATGCTTACCTACAAAGACACAAGGGTTGTGGGGCAGGTGAAATAGCATCTGCCTGTTCTTATATTTAGTCTTCCTCATCTCTGTGTCGACAGATTATCCAAGCCTACAGGTACTGAGCATGTAGCTTGTTTCTGATTCTTACAAAAATTGTCCTACTTTGAGGAAGGAAGCCTAGGCTCAAAATATTTCCCCTGAGGATTAGTGCAAAGGCTGTTTCTTAAAGAAAATGGGTTTTAAATAAAAAGTGATTACAAGGTGCAGTGCAAATGGATTGTGCCAGCAGCTCTGGTGCCCGAATTCATTTGTGTCAGAGGCTTTGAGAATGGGATACATGTTAGCAAGGGCAGTGTGGGAGTACATATGCATCAGTGATTGCATGCATAACTGGTCGTGCTCGAGTGCCACTCCGATATGAACCACTGAGTCTAGAAAAAGCATTAAGTCTCAGTGCATTTGCTGAGAGAAGGGAATAGGTTTTAAAAGAGAGCTTCCAAAGTGCCTGAATTTTATTAGAAAGTCTGACGTGAATCATGCTCTTCAGAAGGCTTGCAACAGGGACTTGGCAGCAGAGGAGAAACAGATCTACTGAGATGTTGCAGCTGAGCTGTGCACAGATGGCAGACTAAAAGCCCAAGTATAAACAGCATCTTTTACAATGTACACATCAGGCTGGATTCTCAGCTAGTGATTAGACAAAAGTGCTTGTAAGAAAACACCCAGCCTGGAGAAACCCACCATTATGTGGCATGTAAGGCCGAAAACTGAATACCATTTCAAAGGCAGAGAGAGACCAGCCAATGGGTCATTGAGCCAAGCAATCTGTTTTTGCCTTGGGCCATCTTCATTTCAAACACAACCATTTCAACCATTCCCTGTCAAATGAATATTTTCTTTTTAGGAGGAATTAATCTCTGTTCCAAATCAAGTCATGGCCTATTCTGTGGGTAAACAAGGGAAGTCTGCACAGGAGTCCCAGGCCCTGTGGAGCAGCTTCATACAGGTTCTGATTCATTTGTACACACGGTCTGTTTCCTTAGGCACAGGGGAATACTTATGCCCTGCAGAGATCTGGCTGGCTGTGCTTTTATGGCTGCTTACAGCCTTGCCCAGGGTTGTGAGAAGCTGTACAGTCCCCACTGCTTTGCAATGAAAAACAAATATTGCATGGCTGGCTGCTAATTATGGGTGGCTGATAATGATGGAGGGAGCTATGGTGGGGCAGGGGGGCCCTCATTCCCTGTTGGTAAACCCATGTCAGGCTGGGCAGGGGCCATCCTGGAACAGCTGGATGCAAGCAAGAAATTTTCCACCATTTTATGTATGGACAGCTCTTCATGTCTCTCTGAAGCTGGGATGAAAGGTCTCCGGGTTGTTTGGCTGCAGGCTGCAGAGTGGAAGGCACCAAACTTCTTTTCTTTAGAGGATCTCTGAAAATAAAGGGTTTGAGTTGCAGCTGGCACAGATTGCTGCCCTGCGTTGCATGCACCAGGAGGAGGAAATTAGTCTTTGGCATTAGGGAGAACAGAGAAACAGGAAGGCACGTGGATTTCTAATGTTTGCATATCTATTTCCCTTAAAAAGTCTTTGAATTGACCTCACATTACTGTGACTCTAAGAGAGGAAGGATATCTTTTCTGATAGGGCCAAAACATTGAGTGGTCCAGGTTGATGTATTGACAAGGACTGTGATTATCAGTACAAACTGCTGAACTTCTAACTTAAAAAAAAAAAAATTTAAAAAGTTCTTTCAAAGTTGCTTTGACAAGGAGAAGAAACAAAAATAGAGCAAAGAATTTCTGGGGGGGAGGTGTTTTTGTTGAAACTCGAAGTTAGAAACAAAATGACCAAACAATGAAAAGTTCATGGTTAATGTCTGTTTGATAGCACAATATAAAATAGACAGAATTCAAAGCACAATTCAAAATTACAGATTTTTTTTCAAGTCTAATTTGAAGTGTGTTCATGGCACCGTAACTGGAATTCTCTTTTATTTGCCCCAAGCTGTGATTTACTATCAGATTAACTATATAGAAAGAATAATGGTTAGAGTGAACAACAATAAAAGTGCAGTGGTTGCCGAAGCTTTTGGGGCAAGAGAGGACTATTTTAATTTATATTAAGGGAAGACATGTTTATCGAAAGGTAAGTTTTCAGGACTAAAATATTTTTAATATTCTGTGTTTCAGAACATTGAAGCACACGGCAGCTCTAGAGAACTGATCTTATTTTCCTGATGAGCAGTTGCCCTCCCCTGGCTGAAATGAGAAATGCAGGCAATTGAAGTTTTCCGGGGGTTGGAAAAGCTAAATGTAAACTGTTCTGCCAGAGGCACCATACAGCTGGGAAGCAGATTTGTCGACAGTTGTGTTATTTTGGATCCTGGTATGGGTATGGGGCCCTCACAGCTGGCTATTACAAAGGTGACTGCACTCTCAAACCTGGTATTTTGTGAGAAAATGTTGATGTCCCCTCAAAAAGTGCTGGAAAATCCAGCACACGGGGATGTGTCCTCCTAGGCACTAGATTTGGAGCTATTGAACTCTACATTTTTGTGATCTGTTAAGCAGTAGGAAGTATGGAAGCACGTGCCTCCATACACGTTGTTTATCTCTCTGACCCTTGAGATGAGAAATTGGCTGGAAAAAATCATCAGGATTTACCATCCTGTGCTTTCCATAATTTTTTCCTTTTAAAAAAAAATTCCTCATAGAAACAAAACTCAAAAGGTCTGTGAGCAGGTCACAGATGTCTGGATTGAGAAGAGTCCATGACTGTTGCCACAGGCTTGCTTGTTTGAGGCAGATAAGACAGAAAATGACTAGAAGGGTTTCAGAAATGCATCCCACTCACTAAGGAGCTATTGCTGGTTATTGTTATTGCTAGTTAGTTATTGCTGAGCTCATAGACCTGCCTGCGCTAACAACATCCACAAAGTGGGACTTTGGGAAGCTAGGTGGATATAGTACTTGAACCAAATTTTACAATCCTCCTTGTGTCTTTTGCAATCATTTTTGGTAGCTATTAATATTTCTTATTAATTAATAAGAAATTAATTTCAAAGAGGTAGCATTCAGGGTCAGTCCTTTTAAACACCTGTAGACATGGATGAACACCTGAAGAATTTGGCTGTATTCCTGAGGCTTCTATAGTAGACACCAAAATTTTTTTCTTCCCCTTACACAGCAGTATCCTGCTTTTTCAGGTGTGTTCTCTTTCCTTGGAGATACAAGGTGTTTTGTTTGTGTCTTTTGCAGGCATGCTGATTTTGTCTGGGATAGTGTTAATTTCCTTCACAGAGGCTGGTATGGGGCTGTGTTTTGGATTTGTGCTGAGCACAGTGTTGATAACACAGAGATGTTTTTGTTATTGCTGAGCAGAGCTCACCCAGAGCCAAGGCCTCCTCTGCTTTCCATGCTGCCACACTGCTGAGGGAGCTGGGGGTACACAGGAGGCTGGGAGGAGACACAGCCAGGACAGGTGGCCCAAAGTGACCAAAGGGATATTCCAGATCATGTGGCATCATGCTCAGTAAATAAACTGTGGGGGAAAAGGAAGAGGAGGGGACATTTGGAATGATGGCATTTGTCTTCCCTAGTAACCACATCTTGTGATGAGGCCCTGCTCTCCTAGAGGTGGCTGAACACCTGCCTGTCCATGGGAAGAGCTGAACTAATTCCTTGTTTTGATTTGTTTGTGTGCCTGGTTTTGTTTCCTTTTTTAAAAATAAACTGTCTTTATCTTAAACCCTGAGTTTTCCAGTTTTTACCTTTTCAATTCTCCCCCTGATCCTGATGGTGAGGAGTAAGCAAGCATCTGCGCAGGGCTTTGTTGCTCTCTGGGGTTACTTTGAACCCCAACCTCCTGTTCAGAGAGCAACAAGAATGTCCACTGTTTTTCTAGGAACCAAGTACAATCTTGTTTCTAAAGGCAGATTGCTGGAGCACAGTAAGTTTCACCTATAAACTTCTTTTGATCTAATATTTACAGACTGAAGTGATATTCTGGATTTTATGCAGGTTTGCACTGTAAGGTTACAAAATGCCAAAGCACTATGAGATTAGTCCCCTCCCACAACATTTGAGCTGTTTTGCTGAATATCTTTCCATAACAGTATTTCTGAGGCTGGGCTGCCTGGTTAAATATATGCTCTTTTCTGCATGGTAGGAAAAAGGAGTCAGAGAACTGATAAGATTGCTTTCTTCCTAAGTTCATAGCTTGAATGCAAAAGGGAATGCCCTTGTCTTTCATAATATGAAGAGGATTGGCACTAGAAAAACATGGGCACACCTGGGCAGATGTCATACATGATTCATTTCTGGCACCCACCTTGACCTGGACCAGCTTCATCTGATAGAAGATTGAGTAAATGTTTTAAAATACTTATCTATATCATGAAATTTCTTTTAACTTTCTTTCACATTGGATTGAGAGGAATGAACATTGCTGATCCCCATTGACCTGAGAGGGGTGTGTGCCAGGAGAGATGCTCTTGCCTAGGCAGTATTATTTCCACACCCCACAGCTCCAGAGACCGGCGAGAATTCGTCCCTTTGAGTCCAATTAACCTAACACCCGAGGAAGGAGAGCCCAGTTCAAGGTCTGCCAAAGTAAATGAGAGCATGTGGGAGATGGTGCTGCCAGGCTGGGTATTTTCCCAGGGAATTGTGTGCAACACTGGCACAATTTACCTGAAGGAGCAAGCGAGTGGAACAACCAATCCTATGACACTAATACCCCTTACATAAGCTCAGATCCACAAAAGTATTTAGAGACTTAATTCCCTTCAATTTCATTTATGAAGGCATCCAAGTTCCTCCTCGCTATGTTAAGCCATTTGAAATCATGCATTGGAAAGAATTTCTTTTCTGCCTTTGCCTGTGTCCCTTTTCTCACACAGATACACACTGCAATGACCACATGGCCAGTGAGGTGCCCAAATGCACCCCTGCATCACCTACTTAGGCACATTAAGCTGCAGCAAACCACACAGAGGAATTAAATCCCTGAGGGCCGCTGGCAGCTTGCAATTAGCCATGAGTCTTTCTTCCACTTGGTGTCTCCCTTTAGTCTCAAATCTGAGGCTGGATCTCCAATAGTGCTCTCCTGGGGAGGCATATTTGTTATTTGCACCATATAAAGCACCCCAGAGTTTCAGTGGTGCACCACGACTCCCCCGTGATCAGCAACATAGAGAACTCACAAAATGTGAGACTCCTCTCCCAGCTGTACTTGCTTCCCAGCAGTTTTAAATGTGTTTAAGAAATTCAAATATTTATTTTTGGTTGCTGTTTGTCTTTGAGAAAAAAATACATTTATTGTCTAATTTCATCTAATATTTGTTACAGAGATCTAGAGGCTAGTTTGACTCACCCTTTAATAAGTGTTAGAGAACCTCACAGGCATGCAAGAGAAACATAAAGTGTTACTTCACTGGATTAATAAAATAGTATTTTTTAAAAGTATGATTTCAAATAACACCGAATAAGAGCACACTCTTTGCCCTTGTGCAAAAACAGAAAAGGCAAGGGATACTTCTAAACTTTCTTCATATTGTAGTGGAAAAAATTAAGGGGGGGAGGTGATTAAATATTTTTTTTTAATATGGTATTCTTTTTATGTTATATAAGAATTACTTGGTAGGGAAATTTGTAAATTTGGATTCCTTTTCAATTTATGTATAGTGCAAGCCAGTTTTTCAGTGACTAAAGCTACACTGGGAGTTTCTGCTTTAAAAACTTCAGATATTTGCAGCTACATGGAAAACACTGTGGCTCACGGCATGAATGTGCTAATGTGCTTGATTCACTCCTGTTTCTGGGCCTTTTCTGTTCTGCCAGTTCCTCTGAGATTAAATCTCTGAGAGAAAGTTGTCCAAATCTAATGTGTTTGGCAGTCCCCTCAAATAAAAGCTCCTTTCTCCAAAGACTGCTTGGTGTCTTGCTTAATTCTGATCTGGAGACCTAGAGACTAGACTCTCAGCTAGTATAAATGAGGGAAGTATACCACATAACAGCAGCTGAGGATCTGGAAAATAGTATCTACCAATAACATCTTACTTCATGTGGGTTCTATCCAAATAATTCACTAGCCCTCCTGAGGGAGAACAAAGCACTGTATATTTCTTTTTACAAGCTGTTTTGCACATAAATGCTCCTTGCAGGCCTAGTACATCTTCACTGAAACCAGTGGGAGCAAGTTGGCAAAATCTGTGTGCAGCTTATTTTTAAATCCTTTTAAAATCACAGAGGAATGTTCATCAGATTGCAGATCCCTGATGCAAAATAACTGCAAATTGTGCCAGCGTTTTCTTAGAGCAGATCTGAGATAATATATCAAGCATTTGCTGTGCTTGTGTGGGATGAGCGGGGTGTCCTGGGCTTTCAGGGCTGTGAAACACCGAGTTTGGATGAGGATGGACATGCCATCTAGCGGCTGCTTGTCCCGATTGCTTGGACAATCTTATCACAAGTTATTAACAGGATCCCCCATCTGTCTCTGGAAAGTGAAAAAATATACATCACAGAGTTTTATCTGAAAATTTTAACTGGCCCATCTCTTCCCTGTAGCACCAAGCTGGAAGATTTCTGTATCAGGTTTCATCTGGTTAGCTGGATTTTCAACAATCAGTATTTCTAATAATCAGTCAGGGGTTTGTCCACCCTTCCTCTGACACAAGAGAAGTTGCTTCTGTCACTTGCTGTGGGTAGAGATTTCCTTCTCCAGAAGATGTTGCCCTCTTCCACTTGCAGGACTTTCCCTGCCGTGCCCCACTTCACTCCTACCCTTCTGAGCTGTCTCTGCAGCTCCACTTAGTCCCTGGTGCAGGGGTGCCACAGGGGTGGTAGCACCGCAGAGGAGTCTCTGGAGCAGCTATAAACAACTCTTTAATTCTAGTCCTCATGCCAAAAACTGACTAAGGCTGCTATGAAAGGGTTGTTAGATGTGGGAAAGCAATTTTCAACCCTCAGGATCCTGCTTGCCACCAGCAGAGTTTCCCCAGCGCGAAGAGGCAGAGAAGCATATTCCACACTGTCTCTAGACACCCTCCACTGAGCAATCCCATACATCAGGCCAATATCAAATGCAACCACAGAGGAGGCTTTCCCTTATCTTTCAGGACAATTACCAAGCTATACATCACTTGAACAGTATGGGAACGATGGGACATTGTGGTTTCTAGTAAAATGGGAAAATCTTTTCATGGTTAGCACTAGCAATGAAATTTGTAGCCCACCTCCATCTGGGCTGAGCCACGGGTGATCATTCTTGGAGATGAGCTTCTCTCAGTGTCAAAGGGCAAATAAATAACTAACTATATGTGAATGTGGGTTTCAAGGAAAATCATGCTTTTTTTCCTTCTCCCTTCCTGCCCCTCATTTTGCCTTGGAGAAATTACGGGTTTCCTCAGGTCCTCAGAGAGGTTGAAAACTGTCCAGAATGTGCTTCAGGAAAGTGATCGCTCAAAGTGAATCAGTTTGCAGAGTCTGCTCACCATCTGTGTGCCTTTAGGAGATTGTCACACTTTCGGCTGGCTTCATCCATCTCTCTAATTCCTTGGTTACAGTCAAAACAGTTTTAAAAGGGTTTGGTTCCCACAGTGGGAAAGTAACTTGGACGCTGCCTGCTAGCATCACTTCACCCAGGAGCAGCTGACGCCTCTCGGAAAACTTTGAAAAGCAAATTTCTCTTCTGAGTCAGTTCTGCTGATGTAGCTTCTACTCTGAGAATTACTCTGCTCTGCTCTGTTTCTATATTTGTAAGGGCACTGGTATAAGAAGAGGATCCTGCTTTCCTGGAAGGATGTGCTGCCTTCGGTGAAGTCATGGGCATCTGTGGCGTTGGTTCACCCACTCTGAACAATCTGAGCTGCTTGATTTTCTGGCGGAAGGAGCCTGATATGATGAGCCATGGCTTTCTGGTCTGACATGTTTTGAATTATTATTCCTCTGTTACATTTTTCATAGAAATGCCCCAAGCCACTGACAGACTTGGTTTAGCAATAAAGGAATAATCGTCTCCACAGCAGTTAATGGGATGCCAACAAAGATGCTATGTGGCTGAGTCATCTTCGTGTTGCAATAGTGCTGCCCAGCTAGCCACCCTACGAGATGTAGCAGGCCCAGACTTTTCAGCTGGGGTAATTAATCTCTTGCAGTCTCTCTCATTAAGTTTCAGTAACTAGAGGGGTGAAAAAAAATGTCCTTTTCATTGCAGAAGACAACTGATGGTCTCACCACCTAAAGTGCTGACTGTCCCAATATGTATCTTCATTAAATTTGGCAGTCAGTGAGAAGGTTTGGAAAAAAACTGTCCTTTCATTGTCTGAGAGCTCAATGAATGATCCCACAGCACCCACTGATCTGTTCCTAAGCTCAGACTGTTGGCCCATGGCTGGATTTCTAGTGTACATCATGGCAGCTAAAGAGGAGTTTGATATCTGAATAATCATGGGGGATCAGAGCCAGGATTAAAAAGAGAGAGGAGGCAGGAGACCAAAGATCAGTTAACTGTGAATGAATGATTACACCTTACTACTTGCCTACTCTCTGGAGGGATAATTGCACCCAACCTGCTGATGAGCAGCACCAGCTCTCTGTTGCTTCCATGTCATGAGCAGGAACAATTGTCTTCACAACTTTTCTTGCCTGTTCTCATCTTTCCACCTCTTGCTGCAATGTGAAAGCTGTTTGACTTTGCTCTGTCTGTGCTAGATTCCTCCCCAGAGAGCAGAGCTTCAGTTGTCTCACTCGAAGTTCACTGAGGCTCTCTGCATCCTGCTCAGGAGTGAATTGTCCAGGTTAACTGGGGCTCTCCTCACTCACCTTTTCTGTAGCATTGTTTGTAGACTGACTTTTAAGATATGACATAAAAAGGGAGCTACCAAGATGTGTCCAGATCTCAAACCCTTATGTCACCTATTGCTAACTGGGGCCACTACCCAGACTTGTACACAACTGGAAGGACAGGCAGCACATTCTATCATGTGGCTGAACAACACCACCACGCTCCAGACAGATTGGGTCCTTCCTAAGTAGCAGCAGTAGGTACCTGGCCCTTTCCACCCTAAGGGTGACTGTGTGACTAGGAGAAGGGAAGGGGCCACTTCTTGGTGGCCCCAGGGGATGGCCTGATTCATCCTGGCAGTGTAGAGGTCCAGGTGGACATTTATAGCACAACTCCCCATAAGGATTTATGGTTTGGCTCTGGCACAGTGGCGAGCTGCAAAATAATATGAGTGTGGTATAAATTGGTTGGGGGAGAGGCACAAAGCCAGAGCTCCAAGAGGAACATGCAGGAGGTCTTGCTGACTTATGTGTGTGGCAAAATGATGGCTGAGGAGGCTGCTACCAGAAATGTGGGTATCACATGTGTTGCTGTTGTAGATGCAGCATCATGTAAAAACATTTAAGAGTTACAGCTCTTAAAATGGTATTCTGTAAGTACAGGGTTGTTTCCCCTGTACCTGTAAAAGACACCATCTCTCTTTGGCAGTAGCAGTAGAAATAAGTGCAACTCCACTCCTATTTGCCCTAATGTACACTAAGACAAAACCAGAAGAGAGAGGAGACCTAGGCAGTAAAGAGGAAAAATGTGTTTGCACTTCCAGCATGCAAAGAGTTTGAGCATTGCAGTTGCACTTGGACTTTGAAATGCACTGTGCACACAGCTGAAGGCTGGACACCTCGGTGTGTTTGTCAGTGTTGGGCTGAGGAGGAAACATCAGTGTGTGGCATCAGCCAACTATATTCCTTCCTAAATTCCCTCTGCTGGCCTGAGGATTAGTGCACCACAGCAACATGATCCCAAAGCCTAGCAAGGCTCATATGTGCTGCTTGGCTTTCCAGCACCTCATTTCAATGTGTACTGAGTGGTTATGGTGAAGGCTCTGGTTATGACCCCGTTGAGAGCTGAGTGTTACCAGAGGTCATCACTGCTGATGGCTCTTGCCTGTGTGAGAGAAGCCACTTGGGCTTCATCCAAACCTTAGACTCAACAACACTGAGCCCATCACCACATCTGCTTGCACAGCTGCACAGCCCCTCACTGGCAGGCTCGGTGGAGAGAATAGTGCTGAAATATGGTGCAAGGACTGATGACACAATGTCTTTTGTGGAGATAAAGGGAGGCTGGTCCCTTTCATCACTGCTTAAGCAATTGTTTCCCATGTCTTTGCCTTGCTTTTGTTCTGGTCAGGGTGGAAGTTGGAGGCTCTAGTGGCTGCAGGACAACCTTTGCCAGAAGGTACAGCTCCCTGGTTGGGGGTGGACAGTTCTCACTCCCAGTTCCCTGGGAGGCAGCCCCACACTGGGACATCTCCTTTGTCCAGAAAAGCCTGGTGTGCAGGGACTCTCCTGCTCCTGTCCTCTGGCATGTCCTGTGAAAAGAAGGGCCCTTCAAAAGGATTTCTGCTTCTGGCTCAGGAAGTAAATGCTACACAAACCAGTGACACTTTTTCCCCACTGACCCCCACAGTGGTCCTGTTCCTAAACAGACGCCCAGCTCTGCTGTTCCCCTGCATGCAGCATGGCAGCCAGCAGCATGGCTGCTGAACATCAAAGTTAATTAGCATCCAAAAGCAAATAAATCAATCAATACATTCCCAGCCTCCTTAGAAAATCTCATTATTGGGAACCGACCCAGGCAGCGACTCCCAGGAAGAACTACAGAGGAAGAGATCCTCCAGCGCTGTAATTTTTAAGGTTGTACCACTTGGAGAATAATTACAACCAGCAAAACAATGTTCACATCTCACATTAATATAAAGTAATGACTGCATGCCTGTAGCCAGCTAACCACAGAACTGAGAAGAGACTGTCAACTCTTCAGCCCTGCCATAATACAAAGCATCTTGGAAATGCTAACAGCCACTGCACGCCAGCCCCTTGTCATCCCTCCTTCTTAAAGACACAGTCTGAGGGCTGCTTCAGCCTCTGAATGCTACTTGTGCAGGAGATGTCGTTACCGATGAGTTTTCCTTCTGTCTAAACTAAAAATGAAAACTAATATGTTTATAATTTTCAGTGAAGTAGAATTTTAATAATTTAATAATTTCAGACATTTATAAAAGTTTTTCTTTCAGGAAAATACTGCTTCTGGGTTTGGAAATGTGTCAAATTTCCAAATACCATTTTGTCTTCCTTCATTTCTACATTATATTTGCTATCCTTTTTACACTACTTCCAAGTGTATGTCCAGCATGTGTTTATGGTGAAGTGCAAAGAAATAGTGGAAGCAAGAAAAACATACAAATAAATGAAATTATAAAGCAAATAAAATTATGTAGTATTTCTGAAACTCCAGCACAATTATTATTACAGCCACGAAAATAAAAATTGAATATGAAGTATTTTTCTATGGGAAGGAAAATCAGAAATCAGGGAGTATGAAATCATCTCCCTTTAGGCTGAGATAAAAAGTGAATAAAATATGTCTGGAGTATTCTGGAGATCATGTTCTAGAGAGGACACCTTTGTTGCTGGTAGCATGTACTGAAGGGATTGTTGCCAGATTATGTGTCATCAGAAGGAGACTTCTGAAAGTTTAGACTCAGTCCCTACTTTTGGTAGTGGAGGAGGTTCATGTTACCATCTTTATATGTCAGATTAATTTGTTGTCTTAAACAAAGTATTCAGGAGGTCAGACTATTTTTTCCAGAAAATTCCTCTGCTGTGACTTGGTTTGACTCTCTCAGGAGATCTTTCATGGGTGGTGCAGTCCACTTATCCTTCAGCATCCAGGTTCTCTTGCAGGATTTTGGAAGATTTCCCTTTGCTCCTCCTCATCCTCATCTATTGTGTTTTTAGAGCTATCGAGAGGACTAGTAACACAGTTGATTAGTGGTTCTAAATGCTTAAACTAAATAAATAACAAAAGAAAGAAAAAGTCAAAGGGATGTGAGGGCAGAGGTGGTGCCAAAATCCATGAAGTCAGCAAAGCTGGCAAGGGTTCATGAAAGATTAGAGAACCACCACTGTGGCTTTAACAAACTGGAGTAAATCTAGTGACAATATTATTTCAACAGCCTGGGTGCAAAGTTTTGCAAATGACGTTCTGCAAAAGAGCCAGATCAGCAGTGATGGAGTCGTGGTTTTAATTTCCACTGACTGGACACCTGCTTTACCTGCAGGAAAGGATGAGCTGGAAGGTCTTTGTGTGCCTCTTGCCATCTAAGGGCCCAAGCCCTGGCCTGAGGGGAGGCCAGCCAGCATCTCGAACTGCACAGACAGGAGTGTCCCACTTGGCAGCCACTGAGGACATTCCTTGGCTCATCTGCAGAGCTTAACACCAGAGGCGTTCATGCTGTACTTGGGCCAGAGACTGCAGGACAAGGCAACTTCTCTGCATCTCCTCAGTCCCTTTGCACCCTCCAAACAGCCCAAATTTCCCTCATGTCCTAGTGCAAACCTGTCACCACGGGGCACAGGGAGGAAAACAGCTCACTCCTGTGCTGATCTGCTGGAAATCCCTGAGACACCAAGGGGACGAACCTGAAGGGGAAAAAATGGCCTGAGAAATTGTACTTTCACTCTGTGTCATTTTGAAGCCACCCCCGGAGGTCTGTCAGCAGCTGACATATGTAGGACAATCTTTATGCTTCTGCAATCCGGTTCAGGATTGAAAAGCAAAATAGAGAAGGTGTCATCAGCTCCCAGCTGGAGCCTTACGTTCTTTGCTGGGGACAATTGCAGCAAAGCAGGGACTCTGGGCCTAATTTGCCAAAAACAGAGGAGTTTCTGGGTGTCCTGTTCCTTCATGGCACTAGGCAATAGGCAGTGAATCTCATTTATCTTCCAAGAATTTCAGAAAGCCTGGCAACTGCACCGACACCATCTCGCTCCAGCTGAGAACTAAGGAATTTTGCCGCAAGATCCATTCGAAACCCACTTGAGCTTTCCAAGCCCACTGTTCCCTTGGGGCAGGGGAGGCGGGGAGAGAGCCTTGTGTTGATTAATATTAGAAGAAACTCCCCTGAAAGAATGATAGATCATGGCTTGGTGACTCCAGAATCTTTTCTTGTTTCTTTCTTTGATGGGAGGAGGGGGAACTGGAAACAAAAGGCCTAGGAAGGGGGGAATGGAGGGAGGGGTGTGTTTTGAAATCTGCTTCCTTTTGGCCACGCTTGAACTTCCAAGAGCCTGGTTTTGACTGACATCCCTAGGAAATGGGAGAGAAAACTCCATGCTGAGCCGGCTCTCTGCCCAGCAGAGGAAGGAGGAGGCATCTGGCTCCAAGGAGCTGAAATAGATGCCTTTAATGTGTCTGTCAGCCAGCATCACAGAGGTGCACTTGGGTTTTTCAGCTGGACCACTCTTGCTGCAGGCTTCCAGGGCTTCCTTGGGGTCCACTTACCTGGGTACTGCATCCACACTCACCTGGATGGCTCCAGGTCGAACAGTGAAGGAAGCCCAGACACAGCCACTGTGCATTTACAGCTGAAAAAGAGGGAATGGAGCCACTGTTGCAAAACCTGGCTTTGCCCTTCCTAGCAATCCTCTGTGCCAGTAGCAGGAGGGTGTGGCAGAGAGCTGTGGGACTGTTACCCAAAGCATTTTAGAGACATCCAGTTCAGGAATGTGGAGAGGAAGTGTGTTAATAAGGGTATCATCCATGCCATACAGCTGCCCCCCTGCCTGCAACCCCAGGGGGCCAAACACTGGCCCATATGTGGGGCACATGTCAGAACAGAGCGTCACAGGAAAAAATGGGAAAACCGCCCTGAAAAGGGAGACCTGCTGCTTGTCTGGCATCGAGCTGAGGAAGCTGAAGAAGGTAGAAAGGCAGTTAGGGAGAAATCAGGGTAAAAGCTGTCAGCATTATCTAAAGCTTGAAAACTGCTGGTAAGACTACAGAGGTATTTGCAGGATGGTTTGTGCCAGGATGGATGCTCAGAACAACATATGGGAGCATTGTAGTTCTGCCTCCAGAGAAGTTAGGGGGATGTCTCCTGGGTGGGCACTCACAGAAAAACCATCTTATATTTGTGAGTGGCTTCACAGTATCAAAAACACTTTTTTGCCTTCTAATGCCTCTCACATCCGCCCCCCTGGACATATTACTGACTTTGAGCTTGCCCCTATGGCCAAGCCATGTGCTTATCACTGTTCTCTGTTAGATCTCTTGAGCTCTTTACCAACAACTAGGAGCTTCTAAAAGGCTCTTGCCTGTAGTCCCTCGTTTTCCCTGTCTGAGTAGACAAATTTCTTTACAGAGGACTTTGGAGTTTTCCCCCAGCAGAACTGAAAGCCTGATGCCTTTTACTGGATCTTGAAACATTTAGCTGTTTACATCAGCTTTTGCTAACTAGATGTTTTTCCTGAAAGGAGGAAGAGAGGAATTCCTGTGTTTCCTTTACCCCTGAGTTCTCAGTCCTTTAATTGATATTCATCACTAGGTTATAGGAGGTTGTGCAGTGGATCTGCCTACCCACGTTCGATGACGTGCCAATTTCTGATCATAAGTACTTTCCTTATGCTCACCTTAAGCAGCAGGGTCTAGCAAGCCATTAACAGAACATGGTCAAACCCTCTTAATGAAAAGTGAGGGAAAGCCAAGTGGGCCAGATCTCAGATCTGCTAGGGAACAAGGACAGTGTAAATGCTACTGCAGTTTGGGAGCTTATTCACCTTTCTAAAGCCACAGAGGTGTTTCCTTGGCACTGTCCTGACAATGTAATTTGGCTGAGCTTGTATTTCATCATGGTAGTCACATGACACATTGTCATGATCACAAGTCACATCAGGGTGATTTAAGGAAGCCTGTGGTCTCTATCTGTCACTTGTTACACAGGCTTTCTTTAGGTTAGGGAAAAATTGGTGCCAGATAAAAGGAATGAAGGTGGCTAATGGCACAAGATGTTGATACTGGCAGCCTTCCTTTGCAGATGGCCTGGTGAAGTCTGTAAAAAGCTGACTGCTTTTAAATGCCAATTGACTGCTTTTTAAATATAACATATAGCTGAGTCCAAAGCCTCAGTTACATGTTATATTTATAAGCAGTCAGCTGGCATTTCTGCAGCTGTATTGGACTGGAGCAGGTGTCCCTGGACTGGCAACTTCTCTGTAAGTTCCTCTTTTCTCCTTGAGCTTGTCTTTTAACATTTTGCATCTTCTCCAACACTGCTCAGTGCCAAGGAAGATTTGCCCTTGCCGAGGGGGTAAAGGGAGTTCAGCTTGCCTCCAGCCAAGAGCCACAGAGAGCAGAACTGACTGCCACGCTCTTGGGGAGCAGTGCATGGGCATTGTGCAGAGCTTGCAAGAGCCTTCAGCCAGAACCAACCGTGCTATATCCACCCCAGGCCTGTCTCCAGTTCCGCACGCTGCCTGTGATGAATAGTGAGCCCGGGGAAACGCACAAGGCTTTAGCTCCCTATGCTTTAGCTCTCCCAGCGCTCTGAAATCCTGCCCTCGCTGTTGAGAGACAGTAAGCTTGCACGCGTCCAGACGAGGACTATACAATGATAGATAATACCAATAAACCCTGAGCTGTTCTGGGGAGGGAAGGGTGATTTATCCCCGGCTGGATGGCCGGGCTGAGCGGAGCGGAGAGCGGAAATCCTACGGGAGCTGCGGGGCACACATCAAACCTCATGTCACAGCGTCCGCGACACCCGGGGCGCCAGTTCAAAGCTGTCACGTGCTGCGGCTGGAGACTTAAGGTGATGCCAAGCTAATGAGCAAATGCAACAATAAATAACCCCAGTGATCATTACGCTCCCCTCCTTGGAGCTCGCCTGCTCCGGCCCTGGTGAGCCAGTGCTTCTCACACCCAATTACTCATGCTGAAGCCCCTCAAACGGAGCCCAGAGCAGGCTCAGCAAACCATTCATCTTTGCAGAGTGGAGTCCTTTCAAGTTTCTCTGCAACAGCCGCTCTGTTTATTGTTAAGATGAGCACACAGTTTACACGAACTGTTCTTATTTATCTTTGACTTTTACCTTTTAGGTCATTTCTTTGCACGTCCGGCACTTTCCAAGTTTCAACCAAACTTTTATTTATGTCCTAGGATTTGCTGTCTGAAACTCTCCAGCTCCCAGTGATGGAAAGGTGAGCTGAGCTCCTGACCAGGGCCTTTTCTCCAAGAGAACTGAAGTCCCTGAGGCAAATCACTCCTCTGGACAGAGATTTAGGAAGCTGTTGAAGGGAGGGGATGGGTAGGTTGTGTGTCAGGAGGGGGTGCTCAGATAAGTGCTAACAGCTGAATTTTGCGTGACTTTGGGCTGAGGCCGAACATGCAGCCATGTTGGGAGAGAGGATGGATAACTACATGGTTTAGGCATGATGGAGGCACTTTGGGAATTGTTTGGCTGTAGTGTTTGCTTTTCAGACTGCTAAGATGCCTGAGGAGAAAACAGACCTGCCCCCAGTGGGCTTCACATGTTAACCACTGCTGCATGTAGTTATAATCTTTCCCAAATTCCAGGTCTTGCTCAACAGCCACAAGAGCAACTGCTCCTCTACCTGCAGTGACCTTCTGCGCCTTGTTGTCTGCTCTTTGTCACCAGCCTCACTCCAAGGCTTGATCAGGGAACAAACTCTGTTGCTTTTCAGATGAGCCCTGTAACAGTGGCATAGAGGCAGGAGAGTCCTTCCGTGCCTCAGTGATGTGGTATCCAAACCATGAAGAGCTAGATTTGGATTCTCCCCAAAGCCAGGAAATGGAAATATATTTTATAATTAAAATATAATAATTTTGACCGTGTATGGTCAAAGGGCATAACTAGGGTGGGGTGTCACCAGACATGTCCCAGTTTAGAAGAGCTGGAGATCTGCCTGGTGTGTGTTCACACAGGAGGACAAGATGCTAACACTCAGGCTAAGGAAGGAGCACTGAGAGAAGAGAACCTCTTCAGCAAATTAATCACTTGGAAACACAGGACAGAGTGTGGATGTCATTGGAGCTCTCACAGACTCTGAGACCTTGAGGCAAAGAGCCAGACTCAACACGGCAGAACTGCTGGTACCATCACCTCTCCAGAGAGCCTGGAAGCAGCAGTGGCTGGAGGGATGGTGCTGGGTTGGCCATGGGCTCTGTGGGGCCTCCAAGGCTCTGTGGCCCTTGTCTGTAGCTGTGGGAGGCTGAGGGAAAACTGATTTTTGTCCCAGCTTTTGTCCGGCAGCTGCAGGAGACGGATCCGCAGACCTGCTGCTGGCAGTGCCGCGTAGCGCACTGGAGGAGGAGCCCGGGAGGAGCCGCTGCCCTTCGCTGCCAGTTCGGTCTTTGTGTTTCAAAGGCACATCGCCTAAGCAAAAAGTCACACATTTAGATTTCATTCCATGGGTTAATAAGTTCTGCAATGATTAAAATGGAAAGAATTTTTCAAATTGCATATTCCTTTTGCACTGTTGCTTTCTCTGGCTTGGCCAGGAAAATAACTCTGAAATTTTTTCTACTTCTTCCTACTCATGACCTCTGAATTTTCTTTCTAGCTCTGTCACCAGTGTTATCTCTTATGTTAGCCAGTGCCTGTTTTTACCTTGGCTCTTTGAGCCATGAAATAGTTGAGGAGCCTTTGCATCTCACATGTGCAACCGTGACATGCCAGCAGAATACTGTGAGGACTCTACATGAGTGGTACTAAAGAAATGGGACCAAGAATATCACAGCACCAAGAATATTTTCTCATCAGCCAGTATCAGCATGCAAGTGTTCCAACCCAGAGCTATGCCATTACAAAACTGCTCAGGAATATGCAGGGGCAAATTCTGCTTGGCATTACACTCACACAGCTCAGAACCACTCAGGTTCTTCACAAGGCAGATGGAGAGGGAGCAGGAGCTAGGCCCACTCAAAAAGAAAGATTATCCTATTTTCTGAGGCCTGATGGTATAAGAATAGCCTTCCTGCCCAAGCAGCTACAGCAAACCCTCAAAGGAAAGGAAAGCAGTAAAAGGAAAGTTTCTATTTTTTGAGAGGCTTTGCTGACCTCGAGAGTTATCAGATATAGCCAGGTTGCATTCATGTCTTTCTTCCTTTCCCCTAGGGACCAGAAAGGGTTAAAAAACTCCTGTGATATAGGTCTGTGTTCACATTGAATCTACACCCATCATATATATATTGGCTTTTGAGGAGGGGGGGGTGGTTTGCACATGTCACTGGCCATAACTCAGACTTTTATTATAATCGTGACCATATGGTTAATGGGACCTAATAAACCACTGTTGACCTGGACACTGTGTGCACGAATGCCTTGTTCTCTCTGCTTTTCTCCTTGCTTGTCTGGGTGCAGTATGCCAAGCAGCTGCAATTTAGTGACTCAAAAATGCCAGTTTTAGTGGTGCAGAAACTAATTAGTTCAGAAAGAATAAAACATTACTTTGTAGCCTGACGGAGACAGGGACCAGCTTTTCCCAGGTGACAGGGCAGCCGCTCAGTGCATTGGGCAGACATGAGCAGTGTCTGTGTGAAGGCTGGAACAGGGGACATGACAGGGACATGAGGCAGGCCTGAACACCAGAGGCCCTGGGTGTGCTCTAGTGATTGCTGTGGAATGAAATTCATGCTTCTCCTGGTGTAAAGAGAGGAACATTTAGCCAAGAATTTCAGAGAAACCTTGAGTTCTGGTTTTGGCAAAAACAAAGGCTTCCACATGATGGAAATTAGAACTGGGGGAAAAAAGGTATTAAACCCTATCTCAAGCTTTTCTCTGAGAACCCATTGAAGGACTGATCCAGACCATCTCTTCTCCAAGTCCTTATATTATCTAGTTTTAAAAGTATCTAAATGATGATCAGGTGACCTCAGCCTTGGAAGGACATTTATTTTTGATCAGTCATGCTGTCATCTCTCCAACTTTTAATAATGCTGCCTTGTCACCTGTCTGTCTCTGACTCTCCTGATCAACCCTCTCCATCCCCAAAGGGATATTGCAAACCTTCCGCAGGCATGGTCGGACATCTGCTCACCAGTGTTGGTTACTTGAGCTGTGCTGCTCCTGGGGCTTTGTATATAGCCCTTTACAAGACCTCACCATCCAGAAATTTCCCCAAGCTTGGTTTCATCGCACTGCTCCCAGGAATGCTGCTGCTGACTGATTTTACAGGTGAGGGCCCAGGTCAAGATGTTCCTTAGCTTTCCTAAAAAGCTGAACATATGTGCCTTGAAGGAATGAGTGATCTTGAAGCTACAGGTATTGAAGCATGTGGCTGACACATCAGGCTGAGCCAGGGTACAAGTTTTGGTTCTTTCTTTTGATCTTGAGCTGAAACTTAATGTTTTTATTATTTGATTGGTGTTTTTGTGATTACATGCACCTGCCAATAATGATATCCAGGCACACTTGTAGGTGGGGTGCTGTTGAAATTAAACTCTCTTTCTTCCCTAAAATGACTGTGTAAACACCAATATCAGCTCCTTGTGTCATGTTTAGAAATGAGGGCTCCTGGTGCTGAATGACCCTCTTTGAGCCATTCAGAACAGACACAGAGGAAGCCTCCTCTCCTCTCCTCTCCTCTCCTCTCCTCTCCTCTCCTCTCCTCTCCTCTAGTCTCC